>NW_028322233.1:13333333-13636363 GCF_059928025.1 Delphinapterus leucas | reverse complement strand
GACTTATTTCACTTACAATCATCATACCTGAATCCACTCATTATGCCGCAATGGGCCTGATGACATAGATTTCATTGCTGAGTGATATTCCATTGTTTGTACGTACCACAACTTCTTTATCCATTTTTCACATTCTGCGATATTTAACTTGTACCGTAGACGAGGTTCTTGTAAAGAGAGCCGTCCGAAACTTTGGGGTGGCTGTGTGTTTTTGATTTTAATTTCCCTAAGCTATAGGACCATAAGTGGAAGTACCGTAGGCTCCGTTGCTTTGTTTTCTAGGTGTTCCAGGAAACACCATACACTTCTCCAGAGTGGCCTTTGACAACTTACATCCCGCCCATCAGCATAACAAGGCTCCCTGTTCTCCATGGCTGGTGCTGCCTTTCTGGATTTTACACTTTTTTCAGATGGCCCTTTTGACCGGGGGGCAGTGAGACTTCATTGTAGTGCAGATTTCTTTAACATGCTTGCTTGGTTGGCCAAAAAGTGCGTATGCGTTTTTTCCCGAATATATTCAGGAAAAAACGCATACGGCCTTTTTGGCCAAGAGCATGATTGTCGACGTTCTGCCTCTTTTCCTATGCTTTAAATGCAATCCCTGTCTACCCCATGAAATCGTTTTTCTGCAATTCTGCTCAGCTTACAAGTTCTCTTCGCAGCCTTCCTTCAATATATTTTGGACGATAGCTGTCATTTATAACTCTGCAGGTTTGTGAGTTACAGTGCCCCTCAGCTCCTTTCTTCAACTCGCTATCTTGTGAGCTGGCCGCAAACCCGCTGGATTGCTTCAGGCCCTAAACTGGTTCCGCCAGGGCATGCTGAGCTTTTGCTTAATTCCTCTTCCTGGTGGGAAATGAGCGTTAAATTTGCCGGTGCAGACACCTACAGCTAATCTCTCATTGGTTCTCCCTATTCCTGTTCATCTTGCGCAGAAATTGCAAACTGTGCCAAACAGGAGGTTAAAGCACTGACTCTACGATTAAGGAGAGTGTTAGTAAAGGGTCTGGAATGCTGAACCCGAGTAAAAGGGGACGAAAACTGCGATGCATTTGAAAACGTTTCCCGGTCACACGGTGCACCATACTGTGGGTTTCCCATGCAGGTATTAGCTGAAGGAAGAATCCCTTAAACCTGGAGATTTGGGACCCATGGAATGGGTACCATGCAGTATGCCTTCAAAGGGTCTGCATTTGTTCATCGAACCTCACCAATGCTATCAGCCCGAAGTGCCCAACCTTATTTCTCACTCAGCTCTGGATGTAGATGTGGTAAATCCAGGTTGCATCACAAGCCCTGAATGAATTATTTAAGAATTGCTCTCTATTTCACTGTCCTTGTGTGTTTTTTTTGTAATTCATTTTGATAATGGGATTTATCGGATTTTCTCTGCTGCATTCATGCTGCTGTACACACGCTTCATTCTCTTACGGAGACATATAAATCCATGGGTTTGAAGATTCTTACTAGTCAGGTGTATTCCTAGGCGTTGAATATGGCGTGTTTAGTCCATTTCGTTGAGCAAGGGGTAGGTCTTGACTATTACATATTTGGCTTATGGAAAGGTATCTGTGCTAATTTCTATCTCTGGTTTTATGCAGCACCCCAACTCACCTTTCCCCTTAAGCAAGCATAAGTTGGTTTTCTAAATTTGAGACCCTGTTCTGTTTTGTAATTCAGTTCATGTGTAGCCAAGTTTACATTCCGTGTATTAGTGATATCTTATGATGTTTCATTTTCTGTGTGACTCATTTCTCTTAGAATCATCGTACCTGAATCCACTCATTATGCCGCGACGGGCCTGATGACATAGATTTCATTGCTGAGTTGTATTTCATTGTACGTACGTACCACAACTTCTTTATCCATTTTTCACATTCTGGGATATTTAACGTGTACTGTAGACGAGGTTCTTGTAAACAGAGCCGTCCGAAACTTTGGGGTGGCTGTGTGTTTTTGATTTTAATTTCCCTAAGCTATACGACCATAATTGGAAGTGCCGTAGGCTCCGTTGCTTTGTTTTTTAGGTGTTCCAGGAAACACCATACACTTTTCCAGAGTGGCTGTTGGCAATTTACATCCCACCCATCAGCATAACAAGGCTCCCTGTTCTCCATGGCCTGTGCTGCCTTTCTGGATTTTACACTTTTTTCAGATGGCCCTTTTGACCGTGGGGCAGTGAGACTTCATTGTAGTGCAGATTTCTTTAACATGCTTGCTTGGTTGGCCAAAAATGGCGTATGCGTTTTTTCCTGTATATTCAGGAAAAAACGCCTACGCCCTTTTTGGCCAAGAGCATCATTGTCGACGTTCTGCCTCTTTTCCTATGCTTTAAATGCAATTCCCGTCTACCCCCTGAAATCGTTTTCCTGCAATTCTGCACCGCTTTCAAGTTCTCTTCGCAGCCTTCCTTCAATAAATTTTTGGACGATAGCTGTCATTTATAACTCTGCAGGTTTGGGAGTTACAGTGTCCCTGAGCTCCTTTCTTCAACTCGCTATCTTGTGAGCTGGTCGCAAACCCACAGGATTGCTTCAGGCCCTAATCTGCTTCCAGCACGGCATGTTGAGCCTTAGGTTATTTCCTCTTCCTGGCGGGAAATGAGCGTTAAATTTACCCGTGCAGACACCTACCGCTAATCTCTCATTGGTTCTCCCTATTCCTGTTCATCTTGCGCAGAAATTGCAAACTGTGCCAAACAGGAGGTTAAAGCACTGACTCTACGATTAGGGAGAGTGTTAGTAAAGGGTCTGGAATGCTGAACCCGAGTAAAAGGGGACGAAAACTGCGATGCATTTGAAAACGTTTCCCGGTCACACGGTGCACCATACTGTGGGTTTCCCATGCAGGTATTAGCTGAAGGAAGAATCCCTTAAACCTGGAGAGTTGGGACCCATGGAATGGGTACCATGCAGTATGCCTTCAAAGGGTCTGCATTTGTTCATCGAACCTCACCAATGCTATCAGCCCGAAGTGCCCAACCTTATTTCTCACTCAGCTCTGGATGTAGATGTGGTAAATCCAGGTTGCATCACAAGCCCTGAATGAATTATTTAAGAATTGCTCTCTATTTCACTGTCCTTGTGTGTTTTTTTTGTAATTAATTTTGATAATGGGATTTATCGGATTTTCTCTGC
Source organism: Delphinapterus leucas (assembly GCF_059928025.1). Taxonomy (NCBI): domain Eukaryota; kingdom Metazoa; phylum Chordata; class Mammalia; order Artiodactyla; family Monodontidae; genus Delphinapterus; species Delphinapterus leucas. Next base: position 13,633,226 of record NW_028322233.1, on the reverse strand, counting down.
TGCATTCATGCCGCTGTACACACGCTTCATTCTCTTACGGAGACATATAAATCCATGGGTTTGAAGATTCTTACTAGTCAGGTGTATTCCTAGGCGTTGAATATGGCGTGTTTAGTCCATTTTGTTGAGCAAGGGGTAGGTCTTGACTATTACATATTTGGCTTATGGAAAGGTATCTGTGCTAATTTCTATCTCTGGTTTTATGCAGCACCCCAACTCACCTTTCCCCTTAAGCAAGCATAAGTTGGTTTTCTAAATTTGAGACCCTGTTCTGTTTTGTAATTCAGTTCATGTGTAGCCAAGTTTACATTCCGTGTATTAGTGATATCTTATGATGTTTCATTTTCTGTGTGACTCATTTCTCTTAGAATCATCGTACCTGAATCCACTCATTATGCCGCGACGGGCCTGATGACATAGATTTCATTGCTGAGTTGTATTTCATTGTACGTACGTACCACAATTTCTTTATCCATTTTTCACATTCTGGGATATTTAACGTGTACTGTAGACGAGGTTCTTGTAAACAGAGCCGTCCGAAACTTTGGGGTGGCTGTGTGTTTTTGATTTTAATTTCCCTAAGCTATACGACCATAATTGGAAGTGCCGTAGGCTCCGTTGCTTTGTTTTTTAGGTGTTCCAGGAAACACCATACACTTTTCCAGAGTGGCTGTTGGCAATTTACATCCCACCCATCAGCATAACAAGGCTCCCTGTTCTCCATGGCCTGTGCTGCCTTTCTGGATTTTACACTTTTTTCAGATGGCCCTTTTGACCGTGGGGCAGTGAGACTTCATTGTAGTGCAGATTTCTTTAACATGCTTGCTTGGTTGGCCAAAAATGGCGTATGCGTTTTTTCCTGTATATTCAGGAAAAAACGCCTACGCCCTTTTTGGCCAAGAGCATCATTGTCGACGTTCTGCCTCTTTTCCTATGCTTTAAATGCAATTCCCGTCTACCCCCTGAAATCGTTTTCCTGCAATTCTGCACCGCTTTCAAGTTCTCTTCGCAGCCTTCCTTCAATAAATTTTTGGACGATAGCTGTCATTTATAACTCTGCAGGTTTGTGAGTTACAGTGTCCCTGAGCTCCTTTCTTCAACTCGCTATCTTGTGAGCTGGTCGCAAACCCACAGGATTGCTTCAGGCCCTAATCTGCTTCCAGCACGGCATGTTGAGCCTTAGGTTATTTCCTCTTCCTGGCGGGAAATGAGCGTTAAATTTACCCGTGCAGACACCTACAGCTAATCTCTCATTGGTTCTCCCTATTCCTGTTCATCTTGCGCAGAAATTGCAAACTGTGCCAAACAGGAGGTTAAAGCACTGACTCTACGATTAGGGAGAGTGTTAGTAAAGGGTCTGGAATGCTGAACCCGAGTAAAAGGGGACGAAAACTGCGATGCATTTGAAAACGTTTCCCGGTCACACGGTGCACCATACTGTGGGTTTCCCATGCAGGTATTAGCTGAAGGAAGAATCCCTTAAACCTGGAGAGTTGGGACCCATGGAATGGGTACCATGCAGTATGCCTTCAAAGGGTCTGCATTTGTTCATCGAACCTCACCAATGCTATCAGCCCGAAGTGCCCAACCTTATTTCTCACTCAGCTCTGGATGTAGATGTGGTAAATCCAGGTTGCATCACAAGCCCTGAATGAATTATTTAAGAATTGCTCTCTATTTCACTGTCCTTGTGTGTTTTTTTGTAATTCATTTTGATAATGGGATTTATCGGATTTTCTCTGCTGCATTCATGCCGCTGTACACACGCTTCATTCTCTTACGGAGACATATAAACCCATGGGTTTGAAGATTCTTACTAGTCAGGTGTATTCCTAGGCGTTGAATATGGCGTGTTTAGTCCATTTCGTTGAGCAAGGGGTAGGTCTTGACTATTACATATTTGGCTTATGGAAAGGTATCTGTGCTAATTTCTATCTCTGGTTTTATGCAGCACCCCAACTCACCTTTCCCCTTAAGCAAGCATAAGTTGGTTTTCTAAATTTGAGACCCTGTTCTGTTTTGTAATTCAGTTCATGTGTAGCCAAGTTTACATTCCGTGTATTAGTGATATCTTATGATGTTTCATTTTCTGTGTGACTTATTTCACTTACAATCATCATACCTGAATCCACTCATTATGCCGCAATGGGCCTGATGACATAGATTTCATTGCTGAGTGATATTCCATTGTTTGTACGTACCACAACTTCTTTATCCATTTTTCACATTCTGCGATATTTAACTTGTACCGTAGACGAGGTTCTTGTAAAGAGAGCCGTCCGAAACTTTGGGGTGGCTGTGTGTTTTTGATTTTAATTTCCCTAAGCTATAGGACCATAAGTGGAAGTACCGTAGGCTCCGTTGCTTTGTTTTCTAGGTGTTCCAGGAAACACCATACACTTCTCCAGAGTGGCCTTTGACAACTTACATCCCGCCCATCAGCATAACAAGGCTCCCTGTTCTCCATGGCTGGTGCTGCCTTTCTGGATTTTACACTTTTTTCAGATGGCCCTTTTGACCGGGGGGCAGTGAGACTTCATTGTAGTGCAGATTTCTTTAACATGCTTGCTTGGTTGGCCAAAAAGTGCGTATGCGTTTTTTCCCGAATATATTCAGGAAAAAACGCATACGGCCTTTTTGGCCAAGAGCATGATTGTCGACGTTCTGCCTCTTTTCCTATGATTTAAATGCAATCCCTGTCTACCCCATGAAATCGTTTTTCTGCAATTCTGCTCCGCTTACAAGTTCTCTTCGCAGCCTTCCTTCAATATATTTTGGACGATAGCTGTCATTTATAACTCTGCAGGTTTGTGAGTTACAGTGCCCCTCAGCTCCTTTCTTCAACTCGCTATCTTGTGAGCTGGCCGCAAACCCGCTGGATTGCTTCAGGCCCTAAACTGGTTCCGCCAGGGCATGCTGAGCTTTTGCTTAATTCCTCTTCCTGGTGGGAAATGAGCGTTAAATTTGCCGGTGCAGACACCTACAGCTAATCTCTCATTGGTTCTCCCTATTCCTGTTCATCTTGCGCAGAAATTGCAAACTGTGCCAAACAGGAGGTTAAAGCACTGACTCTACGATTAAGGAGAGTGTTAGTAAAGGGTCTGGAATGCTGAACCCGAGTAAAAGGGGACGAAAACTGCGATGCATTTGAAAACGTTTCCCGGTCACACGGTGCACCATACTGTGGGTTTCCCATGCAGGTATTAGCTGAAGGAAGAATCCCTTAAACCTGGAGATTTGGGACCCATGGAATGGGTACCATGCAGTATGCCTTCAAAGGGTCTGCATTTGTTCATCGAACCTCACCAATGCTATCAGCCCGAAGTGCCCAACCTTATTTCTCACTCAGCTCTGGATGTAGATGTGGTAAATCCAGGTTGCATCACAAGCCCTGAATGAATTATTTAAGAATTGCTCTCTATTTCACTGTCCTTGTGTGTTTTTTTTGTAATTCATTTTGATAATGGGATTTATCGGATTTTCTCTGCTGCATTCATGCCGCTGTACACACGCTTCATTCTCTTACGGAGACATATAAATCCATGGGTTTGAAGATTCTTACTAGTCAGGTGTATTCCTAGGCGTTGAATATGGCGTGTTTAGTCCATTTCGTTGAGCAAGGGGTAGGTCTTGACTATTACATATTTGGCTTATGGAAAGGTATCTGTGCTAATTTCTATCTCTGGTTTTATGCAGCACCCCAACTCACCTTTCCCCTTAAGCAAGCATAAGTTGGTTTTCTAAATTTGAGACCCTGTTCTGTTTTGTAATTCAGTTCATGTGTAGCCAAGTTTACATTCCGTGTATTAGTGATATCTTATGATGTTTCATTTTCTGTGTGACTCATTTCTCTTAGAATCATCGTACCTGAATCCACTCATTATGCCGCGACGGGCCTGATGACATAGATTTCATTGCTGAGTTGTATTTCATTGTACGTACGTACCACAACTTCTTTATCCATTTTTCACATTCTGGGATATTTAACGTGTACTGTAGACGAGGTTCTTGTAAACAGAGCCGTCCGAAACTTTGGGGTGGCTGTGTGTTTTTGATTTTAATTTCCCTAAGCTATACGACCATAATTGGAAGTGCCGTAGGCTCCGTTGCTTTGTTTTTTAGGTGTTCCAGGAAACACCATACACTTTTCCAGAGTGGCTGTTGGCAATTTACATCCCACCCATCAGCATAACAAGGCTCCCTGTTCTCCATGGCCTGTGCTGCCTTTCTGGATTTTACACTTTTTTCAGATGGCCCTTTTGACCGTGGGGCAGTGAGACTTCATTGTAGTGCAGATTTCTTTAACATGCTTGCTTGGTTGGCCAAAAATGGCGTATGCGTTTTTTCCTGTATATTCAGGAAAAAACGCCTACGCCCTTTTTGGCCAAGAGCATCATTGTCGACGTTCTGCCTCTTTTCCTATGCTTTAAATGCAATTCCCGTCTACCCCCTGAAATCGTTTTCCTGCAATTCTGCACCGCTTTCAAGTTCTCTTCGCAGCCTTCCTTCAATAAATTTTTGGACGATAGCTGTCATTTATAACTCTGCAGGTTTGGGAGTTACAGTGTCCCTGAGCTCCTTTCTTCAACTCGCTATCTTGTGAGCTGGTCGCAAACCCACAGGATTGCTTCAGGCCCTAATCTGCTTCCAGCACGGCATGTTGAGCCTTAGGTTATTTCCTCTTCCTGGCGGGAAATGAGCGTTAAATTTACCCGTGCAGACACCTACCGCTAATCTCTCATTGGTTCTCCCTATTCCTGTTCATCTTGCGCAGAAATTGCAAACTGTGCCAAACAGGAGGTTAAAGCACTGACTCTACGATTAGGGAGAGTGTTAGTAAAGGGTCTGGAATGCTGAACCCGAGTAAAAGGGGACGAAAACTGCGATGCATTTGAAAACGTTTCCCGGTCACACGGTGCACCATACTGTGGGTTTCCCATGCAGGTATTAGCTGAAGGAAGAATCCCTTAAACCTGGAGAGTTGGGACCCATGGAATGGGTACCATGCAGTATGCCTTCAAAGGGTCTGCATTTGTTCATCGAACCTCACCAATGCTATCAGCCCGAAGTGCCCAACCTTATTTCTCACTCAGCTCTGGATGTAGATGTGGTAAATCCAGGTTGCATCACAAGCCCTGAATGAATTATTTAAGAATTGCTCTCTATTTCACTGTCCTTGTGTGTTTTTTTTGTAATTCATTTTGATAATGGGATTTATCGGATTTTCTCTGCTGCATTCATGCCGCTGTACACACGCTTCATTCTCTTACGGAGACATATAAATCCATGGGTTTGAAGATTCTTACTAGTCAGGTGTATTCCTAGGCGTTGAATATGGCGTGTTTAGTCCATTTTGTTGAGCAAGGGGTAGGTCTTGACTATTACATATTTGGCTTATGGAAAGGTATCTGTGCTAATTTCTATCTCTGGTTTTATGCAGCACCCCAACTCACCTTTCCCCTTAAGCAAGCATAAGTTGGTTTTCTAAATTTGAGACCCTGTTCTGTTTTGTAATTCAGTTCATGTGTAGCCAAGTTTACATTCCGTGTATTAGTGATATCTTATGATGTTTCATTTTCTGTGTGACTCATTTCTCTTAGAATCATCGTACCTGAATCCACTCATTATGCCGCGACGGGCCTGATGACATAGATTTCATTGCTGAGTTGTATTTCATTGTACGTACGTACCACAACTTCTTTATCCATTTTTCACATTCTGGGATATTTAACGTGTACTGTAGACGAGGTTCTTGTAAACAGAGCCGTCCGAAACTTTGGGGTGGCTGTGTGTTTTTGATTTTAATTTCCCTAAGCTATACGACCATAATTGGAAGTGCCGTAGGCTCCGTTGCTTTGTTTTTTAGGTGTTCCAGGAAACACCATACACTTTTCCAGAGTGGCTGTTGGCAATTTACATCCCACCCATCAGCATAACAAGGCTCCCTGTTCTCCATGGCCTGTGCTGCCTTTCTGGATTTTACACTTTTTTCAGATGGCCCTTTTGACCGTGGGGCAGTGAGACTTCATTGTAGTGCAGATTTCTTTAACATGCTTGCTTGGTTGGCCAAAAATGGCGTATGCGTTTTTTCCTGTATATTCAGGAAAAAACGCCTACGCCCTTTTTGGCCAAGAGCATCATTGTCGACGTTCTGCCTCTTTTCCTATGCTTTAAATGCAATTCCCGTCTACCCCCTGAAATCGTTTTCCTGCAATTCTGCACCGCTTTCAAGTTCTCTTCGCAGCCTTCCTTCAATAAATTTTTGGACGATAGCTGTCATTTATAACTCTGCAGGTTTGGGAGTTACAGTGTCCCTGAGCTCCTTTCTTCAACTCGCTATCTTGTGAGCTGGTCGCAAACCCACAGGATTGCTTCAGGCCCTAATCTGCTTCCAGCACGGCATGTTGAGCCTTAGGTTATTTCCTCTTCCTGGCGGGAAATGAGCGTTAAATTTACCCGTGCAGACACCTACAGCTAATCTCTCATTGGTTCTCCCTATTCCTGTTCATCTTGCGCAGAAATTGCAAACTGTGCCAAACAGGAGGTTAAAGCACTGACTCTACGATTAGGGAGAGTGTTAGTAAAGGGTCTGGAATGCTGAACCCGAGTAAAAGGGGACGAAAACTGCGATGCATTTGAAAACGTTTCCCGGTCACACGGTGCACCATACTGTGGGTTTCCCATGCAGGTATTAGCTGAAGGAAGAATCCCTTAAACCTGGAGAGTTGGGACCCATGGAATGGGTACCATGCAGTATGCCTTCAAAGGGTCTGCATTTGTTCATCGAACCTCACCAATGCTATCAGCCCGAAGTGCCCAACCTTATTTCTCACTCAGCTCTGGATGTAGATGTGGTAAATCCAGGTTGCATCACAAGCCCTGAATGAATTATTTAAGAATTGCTCTCTATTTCACTGTCCTTGTGTGTTTTTTTTGTAATTCATTTTGATAATGGGATTTATCGGATTTTCTCTGCTGCATTCATGCCGCTGTACACACGCTTCATTCTCTTACGGAGACATATAAACCCATGGGTTTGAAGATTCTTACTAGTCAGGTGTATTCCTAGGCGTTGAATATGGCGTGTTTAGTCCATTTCGTTGAGCAAGGGGTAGGTCTTGACTATTACATATTTGGCTTATGGAAAGGTATCTGTGCTAATTTCTATCTCTGGTTTTATGCAGCACCCCAACTCACCTTTCCCCTTAAGCAAGCATAAGTTGGTTTTCTAAATTTGAGACCCTGTTCTGTTTTGTAATTCAGTTCATGTGTAGCCAAGTTTACATTCCGTGTATTAGTGATATCTTATGATGTTTCATTTTCTGTGTGACTCATTTCTCTTAGAATCATCGTACCTGAATCCACTCATTATGCCGCGACGGGCCTGATGACATAGATTTCATTGCTGAGTTGTATTTCATTGTACGTACGTACCACAACTTCTTTATCCATTTTTCACATTCTGGGATATTTAACGTGTACTGTAGACGAGGTTCTTGTAAACAGAGCCGTCCGAAACTTTGGGGTGGCTGTGTGTTTTTGATTTTAATTTCCCTAAGCTATACGACCATAATTGGAAGTGCCGTAGGCTCCGTTGCTTTGTTTTTTAGGTGTTCCAGGAAACACCATACACTTTTCCAGAGTGGCTGTTGGCAATTTACATCCCACCCATCAGCATAACAAGGCTCCCTGTTCTCCATGGCCTGTGCTGCCTTTCTGGATTTTACACTTTTTTCAGATGGCCCTTTTGACCGTGGGGCAGTGAGACTTCATTGTAGTGCAGATTTCTTTAACATGCTTGCTTGGTTGGCCAAAAATGGCGTATGCGTTTTTTCCTGTATATTCAGGAAAAAACGCATACGCTCTTTTTGGCCAAGAGCATCATTGTCGACGTTCTGCCTCTTTTCCTATGCTTTAAATGCAATTCCCGTCTACCCCCTGAAATCGTTTTCCTGCAATTCTGCACCGCTTTCAAGTTCTCTTCGCAGCCTTCCTTCAATATATTTTTGGACGATAGCTGTCATTTATAACTCTGCAGGTTTGGGAGTTACAGTGTCCCTGAGCTCCTTTCTTCAACTCGCTATCTTGTGAGCTGGTCGCAAACCCGCTGGATTGCTTCAGGCCCTAATCTGGTTCCGGCAGGGCATGCTGAGCTTTTGCTTAATTCCTCTTCCTGGTGGGAAATGAGCGTTAAATTTGCCGGTGCAGACACCTACAGCTAATCTCTCATTGGTTCTCCCTATTCCTGTTCATCTTGCGCAGAAATTGCAAACTGTGCCAAACAGGAGGTTAAAGCACTGACTCTACGATTAAGGAGAGTGTTAGTAAAGGGTCTGGAATGCTGAACCCGAGTAAAAGGGGACGAAAACTGCGATGCATTTGAAAACGTTTCCCGGTCACACGGTGCACCATACTGTGGGTTTCCCATGCAGGTATTAGCTGAAGGAAGAATCCCTTAAACCTGGAGATTTGGGACCCATGGAATGGGTACCATGCAGTATGCCTTCAAAGGGTCTGCATTTGTTCATCGAACCTCACCAATGCTATCAGCCCGAAGTGCCCAACCTTATTTCTCACTCAGCTCTGGATGTAGATGTGGTAAATCCAGGTTGCATCACAAGCCCTGAATGAATTATTTAAGAATTGCTCTCTATTTCACTGTCCTTGTGTGTTTTTTTTGTAATTCATTTTGATAATGGGATTTATCGGATTTTCTCTGCTGCATTCATGCCGCTGTACACACGCTTCATTCTCTTACGGAGACATATAAACCCATGGGTTTGAAGATTCTTACTAGTCAGGTGTATTCCTAGGCGTTGAATATGGCGTGTTTAGTCCATTTCGTTGAGCAAGGGGTAGGTCTTGACTATTACATATTTGGCTTATGGAAAGGTATCTGTGCTAATTTCTATCTCTGGTTTTATGCAGCACCCCAACTCACCTTTCCCCTTAAGCAAGCATAAGTTGGTTTTCTAAATTTGAGACCCTGTTCTGTTTTGTAATTCAGTTCATGTGTAGCCAAGTTTACATTCCGTGTATTAGTGATATCTTATGATGTTTCATTTTCTGTGTGACTCATTTCTCTTAGAATCATCGTACCTGAATCCACTCATTATGCCGCGACGGGCCTGATGACATAGATTTCATTGCTGAGTTGTATTTCATTGTACGTACGTACCACAACTTCTTTATCCATTTTTCACATTCTGGGATATTTAACGTGTACTGTAGACGAGGTTCTTGTAAACAGAGCCGTCCGAAACTTTGGGGTGGCTGTGTGTTTTTGATTTTAATTTCCCTAAGCTATACGACCATAATTGGAAGTGCCGTAGGCTCCGTTGCTTTGTTTTTTAGGTGTTCCAGGAAACACCATACACTTTTCCAGAGTGGCTGTTGGCAATTTACATCCCACCCATCAGCATAACAAGGCTCCCTGTTCTCCATGGCCTGTGCTGCCTTTCTGGATTTTACACTTTTTTCAGATGGCCCTTTTGACCGTGGGGCAGTGAGACTTCATTGTAGTGCAGATTTCTTTAACATGCTTGCTTGGTTGGCCAAAAATGGCGTATGCGTTTTTTCCTGTATATTCAGGAAAAAACGCCTACGCCCTTTTTGGCCAAGAGCATCATTGTCGACGTTCTGCCTCTTTTCCTATGCTTTAAATGCAATTCCCGTCTACCCCCTGAAATCGTTTTCCTGCAATTCTGCACCGCTTTCAAGTTCTCTTCGCAGCCTTCCTTCAATATATTTTTGGACGATAGCTGTCATTTATAACTCTGCAGGTTTGTGAGTTACAGTGTCCCTGAGCTCCTTTCTTCAACTCACTATCTTGTGAGCTGGTCGCAAACCCACAGGATTGCTTCAGGCCCTAATCTGCTTCCAGCACGGCATGTTGAGCCTTAGGTTATTTCCTCTTCCTGGCGGGAAATGAGCGTTAAATTTACCCGTGCAGACACCTACAGCTAATCTCTCATTGGTTCTCCCTATTCCTGTTCATCTTGCGCAGAAATTGCAAACTGTGCCAAACAGGAGGTTAAAGCACTGACTCTACGATTAGGGAGAGTGTTAGTAAAGGGTCTGGAATGCTGAACCCGAGTAAAAGGGGACGAAAACTGCGATGCATTTGAAAACGTTTCCCGGTCACACGGTGCACCATACTGTGGGTTTCCCATGCAGGTATTAGCTGAAGGAAGAATCCCTTAAACCTGGAGAGTTGGGACCCATGGAATGGGTACCATGCAGTATGCCTTCAAAGGGTCTGCATTTGTTCATCGAACCTCACCAATGCTATCAGCCCGAAGTGCCCAACCTTATTTCTCACTCAGCTCTGGATGTAGATGTGGTAAATCCAGGTTGCATCACAAGCCCTGAATGAATTATTTAAGAATTGCTCTCTATTTCACTGTCCTTGTGTGTTTTTTTTGTAATTCATTTTGATAATGGGATTTATCGGATTTTCTCTGCTGCATTCATGCCGCTGTACACACGCTTCATTCTCTTACGGAGACATATAAACCCATGGGTTTGAAGATTCTTACTAGTCAGGTGTATTCCTAGGCGTTGAATATGGCGTGTTTAGTCCATTTCGTTGAGCAAGGGGTAGGTCTTGACTATTACATATTTGGCTTATGGAAAGGTATCTGTGCTAATTTCTATCTCTGGTTTTATGCAGCACCCCAACTCACCTTTCCCCTTAAGCAAGCATAAGTTGGTTTTCTAAATTTGAGACCCTGTTCTGTTTTGTAATTCAGTTCATGTGTAGCCAAGTTTACATTCCGTGTATTAGTGATATCTTATGATGTTTCATTTTCTGTGTGACTCATTTCTCTTAGAATCATCGTACCTGAATCCACTCATTATGCCGCGACGGGCCTGATGACATAGATTTCATTGCTGAGTTGTATTTCATTGTACGTACGTACCACAACTTCTTTATCCATTTTTCACATTCTGGGATATTTAACGTGTACTGTAGACGAGGTTCTTGTAAACAGAGCCGTCCGAAACTTTGGGGTGGCTGTGTGTTTTTGATTTTAATTTCCCTAAGCTATACGACCATAATTGGAAGTGCCGTAGGCTCCGTTGCTTTGTTTTTTAGGTGTTCCAGGAAACACCATACACTTTTCCAGAGTGGCTGTTGGCAATTTACATCCCACCCATCAGCATAACAAGGCTCCCTGTTCTCCATGGCCTGTGCTGCCTTTCTGGATTTTACACTTTTTTCAGATGGCCCTTTTGACCGTGGGGCAGTGAGACTTCATTGTAGTGCAGATTTCTTTAACATGCTTGCTTGGTTGGCCAAAAATGGCGTATGCGTTTTTTCCTGTATATTCAAGAAAAAACGCATACGCTCTTTTTGGCCAAGAGCATCATTGTCGACGTTCTGCCTCTTTTCCTATGCTTTAAATGCAATTCCCGTCTACCCCCTGAAATCGTTTTCCTGCAATTCTGCACCGCTTTCAAGTTCTCTTCGCAGCCTTCCTTCAATATATTTTTGGACGATAGCTGTCATTTATAACTCTGCAGGTTTGTGAGTTACAGTGTCCCTGAGCTCCTTTCTTCAACTCGCTATCTTGTGAGCTGGTCGCAAACCCACAGGATTGCTTCAGGCCCTAATCTGCTTCCAGCACGGCATGTTGAGCCTTAGGTTATTTCCTCTTCCTGGCGGGAAATGAGCGTTAAATTTACCCGTGCAGACACCTACAGCTAATCTCTCATTGGTTCTCCCTATTCCTGTTCATCTTGAGCGGAAATTGCAAACTGTGCCAAAGAGGAGGTTAAAGCACTGACTCTCCAAGTAGGGAGAGTGTTAATAAAGGGTCTGGAATGCTGAACCCGAGTAAAAGGGGACGAAAACTGCGATGCATTTGAAAACGTTTCCCGGTCACACGGTGCACCATAGTGTGGGTTTCCCATGCAGGTATTAGCTGAAGGAAGAATCCCTTAAACCTGGAGAGTTGGGACCCTTGGAATGGGTACCATGCAGTATGACTTCAAAGTGTCTGCATTTGGTCACTGAACCTCACCAATGCTATCAGCCCGAAGTGCCCAACCTTATGTCTCACTCACCTCTGGGTGTAGATGTGGTAAATCCAGGTTGCATCACAAACCCTGAATGAATTATTTAAGAATTGCTCTCTATTTCACTGTCCTTGGTTTTGTTTTTGTAATATATTTTGATAATGGGATTTATCGGATTTTCTCTGCTGCATTCATGCCGCTGTACACACGCTTCATTCTCTTACGGAGACATATGAATCCATGGGTTTGAAGATTCTTACTAGTCAGGTGTATTCCTAGGCGTTGAATATGTGGTGTTTAGTCCATTTCGTTGAGCAAGGGGTAGGTCTTGACTATTACATATTTGGCTTATGAAAAGGTATCTGTGCTAATTTCTATCTCTGTTTTGATGCGGCACCCCAACTTACCTTTCCCCTTAAGCAAGCATAAGTTGGTTTTCTAAATTTGAGGCCCTGTTCAGTTTTGTAATTCAGTTCATGTGTAGCCTAGTTTATATTCCGTGTATTAGTGATATCTTATGATGTTTCATTTTCTGTGTGACTTATTTCACTTAGAATCATGGTACCTGAATCCACTCATTATGCCGCGACGGGCCTGATGACATAGATTTCATTGCTCAGTGATATTCCATTGTACGTACGTACCACAACTTCTTTATCCATTTTTCACATTCTGGGATATTTAACTTGTACCGTAGACGAGGTTCTGTAAACAGAGCCGACGGAAACTTTGGGGTGGCTGTGTGTTTTTGATTTTAATTTCCCTAAGCTATAGGACCATAAGTGGAAGTGCCGTAGGCTCCGTTGCTTTGTTTTTTAGGTGTTCCAGGAAACACCATACACTTCTCCAGATTGGCTGTTGGCAATTTACATCCCGCCCATCAGCATAACAAGGCTCCCCGTTCTCCATGCCCTGTGGTGCCTTTCTGGATTTTACACTTTTTTCAGATGGCCCTTTTGACCGGGGGGCAGTGAGAATTCATTGTAGTGCAGATTTCTTTAACATGCTTGCTTGGTTGGCCAAAAACCGCGTATGCGTTTTTTCCTGAATATATTCAGAAAAAACGCATATGCCCTTTTAGGCCAAGAGCATCATTGTCGACGTTCTGCCTCTTTTCCTATGCTTTAAATGCAATTACCGTCTACCCCCTGAAATCGTTTTCCTGCAATTCTGCCCCGCTTACAAGTTCTCTTCGCAGCCTTCCGTCAATATATTTTTGGACGATAGCTGTCATTTATAACTCTGCAGGTTTGTGAGTTACAGTGCCATTGAGCTCCTTTCTTCAACTCGCTATCTTGTGAGCTGGCCGCAAACCCGCTGGATTGCTTCAGGCCCTAATCTGGTTCCGGCAGGGCATGCTGAGCCTTTGCTTAATTCCTCTTCCTGGTGGGGAATGAGCGTTAAATTTGCCCGTGCAGACACCTACAGCTAATCTCTCATTGGTTCTCCCTCTTCCTGTTCTTCTTGAGCAGAAATTGCAAAATGTGCCCAACAGGAGGTTAAAGGCACTGACTCTCCAAGTAGGGAGAGTGTTAGTAAAGGGTCTGGAATTGTGAACCCAAGTAAAAGGGGACGAAAACTGCAATGCATTTGAAAACGTTTCCCGGTCACACGCTGCACCATACTGTGGGTTTCCTATGCATGTATTAGCTGAAGGAAGAATCCCTTAAACCTGGAGAGTTGGGACCCATGGAATGCGTACCATGCAGTATGCCTTCAAAGGGTCTGCATTTGTTCATCGAACCTCACCAATGCTATCAGCCCGAAGTGCCGAACCTTATGTCTCACTCAGCTCTGGATGTAGGTGTGGTAAATCCAGGTTGCATCAGAAGCCCTGAATGAATTATTTAAGAATTGCTCTCTATTTCACTGTCCTTGTGTTTTGTTTTTGTAATTCATTTTGATAATGGGATTTATTGGATTTTCTCTGCTGCATTCATGCCGCTGTACACACGCTTCATTCTCTTTCGGAGACATATAAAACCATGGGTTTGAAGATTCTTACTAGTCAGGTGTATTCCTAGGCGTTGAATATGGGGTGTTTAGTCCATTTCGTTGAGCAAGCAGTAGGTCTTGACTATTACATATTTGGCTTATGGAAAGGTATCTGTTCTAATTTCTATCTCTGGTTTTATACAGCACCCCAAATCACCTTTCCCCATAAGCAAGAATAAGTTGGTTTTCTAAATTTGAGACCCTGTTCTGTTTTGTAATTCAGTTCATGTGTAGCCAAGTTTACATTCCGTGTATTAGTGATATCTTATGATGTTTCATTTTCTGTGTGACTTATTTCACTTAGAATCATCGTACCTGAATCCACTCATTATGCCGCGACGGGCCTGATGACATAGATTTCATTGCTCAGTGATATTCCATTGTACGTACGTACCACAACTTCTTTATCCATTTTTCACATTCTGGGGTATTTAACTTGTACCGTAGACGAGGTTCTTGTAAACAGAGCCGTCCAAAACTTTGGGGTGGCTGTGTGTTTTTGATTTTAATTTCCCTAAGCTATAGGACCATAAGTGGAAGTGCCGTAGGCTCCGTTGCTTTGTTTTTTAGGTGTTCCAGGAAATACCATACACTTCTCCAGAGTGGCTGTTAGTAATTTATATCCCGCCCTTCAGCATAACAAGGCTCCCTGTTCTCCATGGCCTGTACTGCCTTTCTGGATTTTACACTTTTTTCAGATGGCCCTTTTGACCGTGGGGCAGTGAGACTTCATTGTAGTGCAGATTTCTTTAACATGCTTGCTTGGTTGGCCAAAAAGTGCGTATGCGTTTTTTGCTGAATATATTCAGGAAAAAACTCATACGCCGTTTTTGGCCAAGTGCATCATTGTCGACATTCTGCCTCTTTTCCTATGCTTTAAGTGCAATTCCATTCTATCTCCTGAAATTGCTTTCCTGAAATTCTGCCGTCTTTCAAGTTCTCTTCGCCGACTTACTTCAATATATTTTTGGACGATAGCTTTCATTCATAACTGTGCATGTTTGTGAATTAGAGTGCCCTTGAGCTACATTCTTCAACTCGTTTCCTTGTGAGCTGGCAGCAAAACCGCAGGATTGCTTTAGGCCCTAATCTGTTTCCAGCAGGGCATGCTGAGCCTTTGGTTAATTCCTCTTCCTGGTGGGAAATGAGCATTACATTTGCCCGTGCAGACACATACAGCTACTCTGTCATTGGTTCTCCCTTTTCCTGTTCACCTTGCGCAGATTTTGCAAACTGTGCCAAACAAGAGGTTAAAGGCACTGACTCTGCAGGTGGGGAGAGTGTTAGTAAAGCATCTGGAATGGTGAACCCGGGTACAAGGGGACGAAAACTGAGATGGATTTGAAAACATTTCCCAATCACACGGTGGACCATACTCTGGGTTTCCCATGCATGTTTTAGCTGAAGGAAGAATCCCTTAAACCTGTAGAGTTGGGACCCATGGAAAGGGTACCATGCAGTATGACTTCAAAGGGTCTCCATTTGCTCAACGATCCTCACCAATGCTATCAGCCCGAAGTGTCCAGCCTTATGTCTCACTCAGCTCTGGGTGTAGATGTGGTAAATCCAGGTTGCATCACAAGCCCTGAATGAATTATTTAAGAATTGCTCTCTATTTCACTGTCATTGTGTTTTGTATTTGAAAATTATTTTGATAGTGGGATTTATCGGATTTTCACTGCTGCCTTTATGCCACTGTACACACGCTTGATACTCTTACGGAGACATATAAATCCATGGGTTTTTAGATTCTTACATGTCAGGTATATTCCCAGGCGTTGAATATGGGGTGTTGTGTCCATTTCGTTGAGCAAGGAGTAGGTCTTGTCTATTACATATTTGGCTTATGGAACGGTATCTGTGCTAATTTCAATCTGTGGTTTTATGCAGCACCCCAACTCAGCTTTCCCCTTAAGCAAGCATAAGGTGGTTTTCTAAATTTGAGACCCCGTTCTGTTTTGTAATTCAGGTCATTTGTAGGCACGTTTACATTCCATGTATTTGTAATATCGTATGTCTTTTTCTTTTTGAATTATGTGACTTCGAATGATCATACGTAACTCCTCTGGGGTTGTTACAACTGTCCATATTTCACTGATTTTCAGGCTGAGTAATATTCCACTCTACATAAGTGCCACATCGCTATCCATTTTTTCCCTCCAGAGACATATAAATTATATCCTAGTCGAGGATCTTTTAAACAGAGAGGCGGTAAACATTGGGGTGCCTGTGTCCTCTCGATTTTTGTCTTTCCCAAGATATACGTCCATGAGTGCAAGAGCCCTGTGCTCTGTAGCTCATTTTTTAGATGCTTTAGTAAACACAATACACTTCTCCAGAGTGACCATTGGCAATATACATTTCCACTATAAGCCTCACAGGGCTCCCTTTTCTCCTTGCCCTGTCCTGCATTTCTGGTGTTTACACTTTATGAGGAAGGCTCTTCTGACTGATGCAAAGTGATATGTTTTGTAGTAATGATTTCCAATGCCCACCTGTTTGGTTGGCTAAAAAAGTGTATGCCTTTTTCTTGAATATATACAGAAAAAGACGCATACACCCTTTTTGGCCAACTGCAATGTTGGCAATGTTCAGCCCCTTTTCTTGTGCTTAATGGCGAGTCCTTTCTACCTCTTCCAATCCCTTTCCTGCCATTCTCCGTTGCTTACAAGTCCTTTTCTCTGACTTTCCTCAAGACATTTTTCAGTGAGAGATATTTTCAACTCTGCAGTTTCGTGAATTTTAGCGGCGCTGAGTTCCATTTTTCAACTTGGGTTTATGGGAACTGGCCACAAAGCAGTGGGATTTCCTCAAGCCCTATTCTGTTTCCATGGGCAACACTAGCCTTTGGTCAATTCGTCTTCCTGATTGGAAATTAGAGTGACATGTGCCTGTCCGAACACCTAGGACTTGTCTCTCATTGTTCCTCCTCCTTCTGCTTCATCCTCTGGACAAATTCCAAACTGTATGCAACAGGATGTTGACAGTGCTGACATCTCCAAGTGGGGAGACTGTTCGTAAAGACGCTGGAGGGGTGAACCCGAGCACCAGGAGATGAGGAGATGAGATGCCTTTTCCAAACTCTTCCCGATCAGACGGTATACCATCTTCTGGGTGTGACAGGCATGTTTTAGCGTAGGAAGTGTCCCATTCATGTGAGGAGAACACCAGGGCTTTTTCAAAATCACTGTCTCTCCACAACCCAAACTGGGGAATTTTTTAAGCTACGGCTACACATATGATCATTAAGGGCCTTGGGAAGTAGGCAGAGTCCAAACTTTAGATGATTGAAGTCTTCAGGGTCAGAAGCACTCACCACCGTCTTCCCTTAGGTTCCATTTTAACTGTCATTAATAGATGATGTCAATAAAAATATCTATTCTTTTTTCAGATTATTTCCCCTTATAAGTTATTGCAAAATATTGAGTGTAGTTCCCTGTGCTATACAGTAGTTCCTTGTTGATGATCGATTTTATACATAGCAGTGTGTATGTGTTAATCCCAAACTGTTAATTTATCCCTCCTCCCATCTTTCCCCTTTGGTAATAATAAATTATAAGATTTTATACTTCTCAGAAATGGGGGAGCTGAAAGAGAGTTATCATTTTCAATGGAAAAGCATTTAAAACAAGATTGAAGCTTTAACCAAGATTATTAGATGTACATCCTTGGAAAAAAATCACTTCGTTTCTCTAGTATTGACCTGACAAATAAGACAAACCGTTTCACTGAACTTGCTTATAATAAAGTGATGGAAATATCAAATGGAAGTGTTAGAAACATCTTATTTTACCCGAGCCTTATACACTGTTCCATGTTAATTACAGTTTGGCTCACACATCTGTTCATTGAAGTTACAAGGTTCTCAATTTCTGTTACTGATCCTCCAGAGTGGACCCCAACAAGTGTCCCCCTGCCCGGTGTCATTGGAGCCAACAGATTGAGACTGAGTTTTGTTCAGAAGCAAAGGAAACTTTATATTTTGATCAGAGAATGGAGAGGTGAGAGCATGTGCTACCCCATGGGCTGTGGGCTGGGCTGCTGTGTAGAGATCCTGTCAGAGTCAGTGGGAGGGAGGGGGCGGAGCTCTCGAGGGCCCGGTTGCCTGCAGCTCAGGCTCTATATCACGGAGTCTGCCCTGGGCCCCAGGAGCTGAGGTGTCGACCCAGCCATTCTGCACTAGGAAATCTGGTCTGAAGTGCCGGCTGTAGAACCTCTGTATGCGGGACCCTAGGAGCACGTGAAATTAGACAAAGCACAAAGGATAAAAAAGGTTAGACTTTATTTTATTGCCCAGATTCTATTTTTATCTCCCAGGGATTTTTAAGGGGCTTTGCCTGGGACAAACCCCTCTTCTGCATTTTGTCCCCTTCCTCATTCTTAGAGTGCTGAGGGTGCAGACCCTTCATCTGTAACTGCTGAGTGCTGAGTTAGGAGCCCTCATACCCGTGGGCAAGGGTCTGAAATTCTCCCCAGCAGCCTCCAGGTGACGTTGATTGTCCGCAGGCCTCCTGCCTCCCTGCTCGTCCGCCTGAGCACAAGTATTGGTAGTGTTATAGATTCTAATGACCTTTAAGGGTCCAGGAACGAGACGTGCAGTGATGCTGTGAGGTCCAGTTTCACCCCGCCCCACATTTGTTCGGCCACTTTAGGCTGACCGTTTCTGCTAGCCTAGATGCTCTGACCAGTAGTCTGTGCTTTCTTCAGTTAGGCCCCTGAATTAACGTAAAAACAGCACCAGGTGTCAGGACCCTGCCTGCTCAACTCCAAGACAGTCCAGGGTCAGTGGTGATGAAGGACCATGATGGCCACTGGGTCAACAGCCTTTTGAAGTAAACAGGAGTCCAGCCGGTCTTATTGGCCACCATGATCACAGTGTCTGTAGGATTTTCTATGGTGACAGCGTGATATACGGTTACCCCGCCAAGATTATTAGCTCCCCTCTGGGTGCAGTAAGTCCTGCAAGCAGTAGTCTACTCTTTTGGGACACACTCTTGTTGTTTTATGAGAGAAACTCCAGGTCAAGTGATGGTCACACGAGTCGTCATGGTGCCCCTTTGCCCCAGTTATCTCTCTGGAGGTTGGAGTTGGAGGACCTCCTCACTCAAGGTCAGTGTGCCCACGGAGCAAACCCTGCAAATTCAGGGCATCGTTGGGTGTTAGGATCACCACGTGGGGTCCTTTTCCCTTAGGAGGGAGGTGGCCTTTTGGGCTGCTGATTTCCAGGTTTTCAGATACTGCCAGTATCTTGGCAAGATGTGGCGGTGGGCCAAGCCCCTTGGTGACCGTAGTATATCCTACATGGATGGCATTCTTGCATTGTTCCATTTCAAGTGGTCCCAGGTTTTGCACTAATACTCCAATGGTGATTTACCGTTCACCAGGAAAGTAAAGGTCAAAGGGTTTAACTAAATTAGGGAGTTCCAGGGCAAGGGTCTGAATTGACTGCTCTTTCCATTCTTGAAAGGCCACTTCTGGATTCTATTCAAAAGGATCATCATCTTTTCCTTTCAGTGTTTCATATAGAGGCCCAGCTAGTAGACTGTAGTTAGGGATCCAGAAGCAGCAAACCCTGGCCTCGCCAGGAATCTCTAAGCTGTCTTCTAGTTTTAGAAATGGGTAAGGCTGTAAATTGTTTCTTCCCTTTCCTGGGTTGGGCTTCTCTGACCTTCTCTGAGAATGAAGCCCAGGCAGGTCACCGTAGTCTGTGATATTTGAGCTTTTTCTTGGACAACTTGTATACTTTATTGGCTTGGTAGTTCAGAGGTCTCCTTAGTAGGGCTGGCGATCAGAATGTCGTCTGCATATTGAAGGAGTGTTTCCTTTTCCAGAGGTAGAACTTTTAGGTCTTTAGCTGAGCTTTCCCCAAAGATGGTGTGGGAATTTTTGAACCCTTGGGGCAACACGGCCCGGAAGTATTGTTTTAGTTTTATGTTGAGTCCTGCCACTCACAAGCCAAAATTTCTTGTGACTCTGGGACTAGTAGAATACAAAAGAAGGCATCATTGAAGACTAATACAGAATACCAAGTCCTGGTGGTTGGTAGAATGACCAGCAGGGTGTAGGATTTAGGAACTACTGGAGGTATATCCTCGGTGGCTTCACTGACTGTCCTGACATCGTTTACCAGGACTCCAGCAGCCCATGGGGCTCTCGAGGTCAGGCCAATCCCAGGATATGGAGCTCACATGGACAGGTACCCACCCCCACCCCAGCCCACGGGTCTCTCGTGTTCAGGCCCCTCCCAAGATATGGGGTTCCCTGGGCAGGTTCCCCTGCAGCCCATGGGGCTCTCGTGGTCAGGCCCCTCCCAGGATACAGAGCTACCCTTGCAGATACCGTGGCAGGGCTGGGCACACAGGAACCGTGCACATCGCCCTCATTTCAGAGCACTCCCAGCTCACCTGTCACTCAGATCTGACACAGAGCACCTCAGAGCAGGACTTGAACTAACAAACAGCAGCTCCGACAGGTCTGTGACCCTGGGCATCACTCTGTGTGGCCTCCCCCCACCTGGTCTTCCAGAGACTTCCACTGCACCCGGGGCACCAGTCCTCTGTCTCCACCCAACACCCACCCCTCCTCTCCCTGACTCCTGGGTTCCTCTCATTAGGAGAGGGTTTTCTTGAAATTGTCTCCCACTCATGGGCCAGATAATATAATTAGAAAACAAGCCAGAGCTGCAGCCCCTTGTCTATCCTGACTCTCAGGAGCCCACACCTGTTTCTTGGACCTGGCCGATTCAGCAAGTTCCAGTTTCTGCAACTGTGAGCCGCTGAGGGGTGATTATTGGCTGGCCTGGGAAGCCTGACCGTGCCGGCCAGCCCTCCCCTGGTGTGCCTGGGTTGAGATCAATATAAACACCGCTCCAGGCAGCAAGAACCCCTGCAGCTGTGCCTGACGCCATTTTCTCTGCCCAGTCAGCAGTCTCGGGGCTGGGCTGGTGGGAGGGAGTGAGAGGCCACGGCTTTGTGGGTGGCCCAGTGTGAGTGGGGCTCTGCTGGACTTTCTGCAGCAGTTGCCAAGATGCCACCTGCTAAAGAAGAGGATGTGTCACCGATACCTGCTGCTGGAATTTCTACCTGGACAGAGGTGAGTGAGGGAGAAAGCAGTGGGGGCCGGGACAGCAGGGGTATCTCAGGCAGGGAAATGGAAAGCTTCCAGAAGAGCACCCAGGGCCAGGACCATCCTGTCTGGCCTGCAGGCACCAAGTCGGCTGGCATGCTGTCGCTCATGTGGCTCCATGGCCCTTCCTCTAGGCTTTCAAGTCCTTGTACATATTCAGGTGTTTTACCCGGGAAGGGTGGGAACATTTCAGCAGCAGCTGGTCTGGGGCTCGGCCCACGTTTACTCACAGATGCCTCGGCACGGGCCCCCAGCTTTGCAATGAGGACGCTTGTTGCGTGGGGCCTGCTGGCTGAATGGGAGATGATGCCCCACCACTGACCAACTTCAGAATTGTTTACAACTGGAGCAAGTGCCCTGATACGGTTTTCCTCTGTGTAACTGGTGTGTTCTGTTTTTTTTTTCGTTTTTGGTTCAAGGTAGATTTTATTCCTCTTTTTTGTATTTACAGATATAAGCATGGAAATAATTTATTCATATAAATACATGTATGTGAATGGAAGAATATTTTTTCTGTTTTACTTTTTGTAATTTTGAATTTATTTTATTTTTTTATACAGCAGGTTATTTTTGGTTATCGATTTTATACATATAAATGTATACATGCCAATCCCAATCTCTCAAATCCTCCCACCACCACCCCCCAACAGCTTTCCCCCCTTGGTGTCCATACGTTTGTTGTCTACATCTGTTGCTCTATTTCTGCCTTGCAAAACGGTTCATCTGTACAATTTTTCTAGGTTCCACATATATGCATTAATATACAAGATTTGTTTTTCTATTTCTGACTTACTTCACTCTGTATGACAGTCTCTAGATCCATCAACGTCTCTACAAATGACCCAATTTCATTCCTTTTTATGGCTTAGTAATATTCCATTTTTTATATGTACCTCATCTTTATGCATTCGTCTGTCTGTGGGCATTTAGGTTGCTTCCATTACCTGGATATTGTAAATCGTGATGCAATGAACATTGCGGTGAATGTCTCTTTTTGATTTATGGTTTTGTCTGGGTATAGGCCCAGTAGTGAGATTGCTGTATCATATGGTAATTCTATTCTTAGTTTTATAAGAAACTCCATAATCTCCACAGTGACTGTATCAATTTACATTCCCAACAATAGTGGAAGAGGGTTCCTTATCTCCACACCCTTTCCAGCATCTGTTGTTTGTAGATTTTCTGATGATGCCCATTCTAACAGGTGTGAGGTGATACACCATGGATGAGTCTATTTCGTTGAGCAAAGAGTAGGTCTTGTCTATTACATATTTGGCTTATGGAACGGTATGTGTGCTAATTTCAATCACTGGTTTTATACAGCACCCCAACTCAACTTTCCCCTTAAGCAAGCATAAGTTTTTATCTAAATGTGAGACTCTGTTCGGTTTTGTAATTCAGTTTATGTGTAGCCAAGTTTACACTCTCTATATTAGTGATATCTTATGATAATTATCTTACTCTGTGTGACCTATTTCTCTTAGAATCATCATACTTAAATCCACTCAATTTGCTGCTACAGGCCTGATGACATTGATTTCATTGCTGAGTGATATTCCGTTGTACGTAAGTAGCACAACTCCTTTATCCATTTTTTTCTTTCTGGGATATTTAATTTGTACTGGACTCGAGGTTCTTGGAAACACAGCAGCCCTAAATTTTGTGTTGGCTGTGTCTTCTTGATTTTAATTTTCCTAAGCTATAGGGCCAAAAGTGGAAGTGCCCTAGGGTCTGTAGCTTTGTCAGATGTTTCAGGATACACTATAAACATCTCCAGAGTGTCTGTTGGCAATTTACATCCCGCCCATCAGCATAACAAGGCTCCCTTTTCTCCATGGCCTGTCCTGTGTTTCTGGTTTTTAAACTTTTTTCAGATGGCCCTTTTGACGAATGGGAAACGAGACTTCATTGTAGTGTGGATTTCCATTGCTCGAGTGCTTGGTTGGCCAAAAAGGGCATATGCGTTTTTTCCTGAATATATTTAGGAAAAATGTATACGCACTTTTGTCCAAGTGCATCACTGTCAAAGATCTGCCGCTTTTCACATGCTTTAAATGCAATTCCAATCTTCCTCCTGAAATATGATTCCTGCAATTCTGCCTCGTTTTCAAGTCCTCTTTGCAGACTTACTTCAATATATTTTTGCCAATAGCTGTCATTTATAACTCTGCAGGTTTGTGAATTACAGTGCCCGTGATTTCCGTTCTTAACTCGTTTCCTTGAAAGCTGGCCACAGACCCGCAGGTTTGCTTCAGGCCATAATCTGGGTCCCGCACGGCACTCTGAGCCTTTGGTTAATTCCTCTTCCTGGTGGGAAATTAGAGTTAAATGTGCCCCTCCAGACACCTGCCTCACTCCCAGCCCCTTGGTGATGTGTGTCCTCTGGTTTGAGGCCACATGTGCTGGGTTCCTCACCTTTGGCCTATGTGGCCCCACTGGTGTGAGGACACTCCTGTTTGGTTCCCATCCCCTTGGTGATGTGGGCCCTCTGGTGAGAGTCTGATCCTGGTTGTGTTACTCACACTTCTGTGAGGTGGGCCCTCTTCTCTGAGGTCACTCCTGCCTGGCTGGCACACCCAGCCTTGGCGACGTCGGCCATCTGGTGGGAGTTGGTGCCTGCTGGGAGTCTCCTCCCCTCGGTAATGAGGGCCCTCTGGCGTCAGGCCCTAACTCCTGGGCTCCCAAAATTTTCTGATGTGCGACCTGTGGTGCGAGTACACTCCTGTCAAGTTCCCAACCCCATGGGAATGTTGGCCTTCTGCTCTGCGGTCCCAACGGTGTGTTGCTCAGTTTCATGATGAGGGCCCTCTGGTGTGAGTTCACTCCGGCCTGGATCCCATAGCCACGCTGCTCCTGGCCACCTGCTGGGACGTTACAACTGCGGGATTCCTCACCTTTTTTCTTCTATGGGCCCTCTGTTTTGAGACTCCTCCTGCCTGCCTCACTCCCAGCCCCTTGGTAATGTGTGTCCTCTGGTTTGAGGCCAGGTGTGCTGCGTCCCTCACCTTTTGATGATGTGGCCCCACTGGTGTGAGGACACTCCTGCCTGGTTCTTATTCCCTTGATGATGTGGGCCCTCTGGTGAGAGTCTGATCCTGTTTGGGTTCCTCACCCTTCTGTGAGGTGTGCCCTCTGCTGTGAGGTCACTCCTGCCTGGCTGGCACACCCCACCTGGGCAACATCGGCCCTCTTGTGGCAGTTGGAGCCTGCTGGGAGCCACCTCCCCTCGGTGATGAGGGCCCTCTTGCGTCAGGCCCTAACTGCTGGGTACCCACATTTTCTGATAGCTGCTAAGTGGTGCGAGGACACTCCTGCGAAGTTCCCATCCCCATGGGGAGGTGGGCCTTCTCCTCTGAGGTCCCAATGTCTGGGTTGCTCACAGTTTCATGATGTGGGCCCTCTGCTGTGAGTTCACTGCAGCCTGGATCACATAGACTCGGTGCTCTGGGCCGCCTGCTGAGAGGTTCCCACTGCAAGATTCCTCAGCTTTTTTATTCTATGGGCCCTGTGTTGTGAGGCTCCTCCTGCCTGCCTCACTCCGAGCCCCTTGGAGATGTGGGTCCTCTGGTTTAGGCCACATGGGCTGGGTTCCTCACCTTTCTATCATGTGGCCACACAGGTGTGAAGACAGTCCTGCCTGGTTCAGATCCCATTGGTGATGTGGGCCCTCTGGTGAGAGTCTTATCCTGGCTGGGTTCCTCACACTTCTGTGAGGTAGGCCGTCTGCTGTGAGGTCACTCCTGCCTGGCTGTCACATGTCACCTTGGCGACATGGGCCCTCAGTTGGGAGTTGGTGTCTGCTTGGAGTCTCCTCCCCTTGGTAATGAGGGCCCTCTGACGTCAGGCCCTAACTTCTGGGCTTCCAAAATTCTCTGATGTGTGCCCTGTGGTGCGAGTACACTTATGCCATGTTCCCAACCACATGGGAATGTGGGCCTTCTGCTCTGAGGTCCCAACGGCTGGGTTGCTCACAGTTTCATGATGAGGGCCCTCTGTTTTGAGTTCAGTCAGGTCTGGATCCCATAGCCTCGCTGCTCCTGGCCGCCTGCTAGGAGGTTCCAACTGCGGGATTCCTCACCATTTTTATTCTATGGTCCCTATGTTTTGAGGCTCCTCCTGCCTGCCTCACTCCCAGCCCCTTGGTGATATGTGTCCTCTGGTTTGAGCCACATATGCTGGGTCACTCACATTTCGGTGATGAGGCCTCACTGGTGTGAGGACACTCCAGCCTGGTTCCCATTCCCTTGGTGATGTGGGCCCTGTGGTGAGAGTCTGATTCTCTTTGGGTTCCTCACACTTTTGTGAGGTGGGCCCTCTGCTCTGAGGTCACTCCTGCCTGGCTGGCACATCCCGCATTGACAATGGCGGCCCTCTGGTAGCAGTTGGAGCCTGCTGGGAGCCTCCTCTCCTCGTTGATGAGAGCCCTCTGGCGTCAGGCCCTAACTGCTGGGCTCCCCACATTTTCTGATGTGTGCCCACTGGTGCGATGACACTCCTGCTTGGTTCCCTTCCCCATGAGGATGTGGGCCTTGTGCTCTGAGGTCACAACGGCTGGTTTGCTCACAGTTTCATGATGAGGGCCCTCTGTTGTGAGTTCATCACTGCCTGGATCCCATAGCCCTGGTGCTCTGGGACGCCTGCTGGGATGTTCCAACTCCTGGATTCCTCACCTTTTTTATACAATAGGCCATGTGTTGTGAGGTTAATCCTGCCTGCCTCGCTCTGAGACCCATGGAGATGTGGTTCCTCTGGTTTGAGGCCACATTTCCTGGGTACCCCAACTTTTGATGATGTGGCCCCACGGGTGTGATGACACTCCTGCCTGGTTCACAGCCCCTTGCTGATGTGGGCACTCTGGTGAGAGTCTGATCCTGGCTGGGTTCCTTACTCTTCTGTGAGGTGGGCCCTCTGATGTGAGGTCACTCCTGCCTGGCTGACTCACATCGCCTTGGCGATGTGGGCCTCCTGTTGGCCATGAAAGCATGCTGGGAGTCCCCTACCCTCTTTAATGAGGGCCCTGATAAAACGCATATGCACTTTTTGACCAAGTGCATCATTGTCGAGGATCTGCCTCTTCTCCTATGCTTTCAGAGCACTTCCCGTCTACCTCTTGAAATCATATTCCTGTAATTCTGCCCCGCTTTCAAGTCCTCTTCGCAGCCTTATTTCAATATATTTTTGTATGATACCTGCCATTTATAACTCTGCAGGTTTGTTAAATACAGTGTCCCTGAGCTCCTTTCTTCAACTCGCTTCCTTGTAAGCTGGCCACAAAACCGCAGGTTTGCTTCAGGCCGTAATCTGGTTCTGGCACGGCACGCTGAGCGTTTGGTTAATTCCTCTTCCTGGTGGGAAATGAGAGTTAAATGTGCCCGTCCAGACACCTGCCTCGCTCCCAGCCCATTGGTGATGTGTGTCCTCTGGTTTGAGGCCACATGTGCCAGTTTACTCACCTATTAAAGATGTGGACCCACTGGTGTGAGGACACTCCTGCCTGGTTCATATCCCCTTGGTGATGTGGGCTGTCTGGTGAGAGTCTGATCCTGGCTGGTTTCGTCACCTTTCTGTGAGGTGGTCCCTCTGCTCTGAGGTCACACCTGCCTGGCTTGTTCCCGTTGCCTTGGAGACGTCAGCTCTCTGGTGGCAGTTGGAGCTTGCTGGGAGTCTCCTCCCCTCGGTGATGAGGGCCCTGTGGCATCAGTCAATAACTGCTGGGCTCCCCATTTTTTCTGATGTTTGCCCACTTGTGCGATGACACTCCTGCCGGGTTCCCATCCCCATGTGGATGTGCGCCTTCTGCTGTGAGGTTCCAACGGTTGGGTCGCTCACAGTTTAATGATGAGGGCCCTCTGGTGTGAGTTCATTCCAGAAAGGATCCCATTGCCTCGCTGCTCCAGGCCGCCTGCTGGGACGTTCCAACTGCTGGATTCCTCACATTTTTTGATCTATGGTCCCTGTGTTGTTAGGCTACTCCTGCCTGCCTCACTCTGAGCACCTTGGAGATGTGGTTCCTGTGGTTTAGGCCACATGTTCTGGGTTCCTCACCTTTCCATTATTTGGCCACACTGGTGTGAGGATACTTCTGCCTGGATCCGATCCCCTTGGTGATGTGGGCCCTCTGGTGAGAGTCTTATCCTGGCTGGGTTCCTCTCCCTTCTGTGACGTTTGCCCTCTGCTGTGAGGTCACTCCTGCCTGGCTGGCACACGTCACCTTGGCGACGTGGGCCCTCAGTTGGGATTTGGTGCCTGCTGGGAGTTTCCTCCCTTCGGTGATGAGGGCCTTCTGGCGTCTGGCCCTAACTCCTGGGCTCCCAAATTTTTCTGATGTGTGCCCTGTGGTGCGAGTTCACTCCTGCCAGGTTCCCAACCCCATGGAAATGTGGGCCTTCTGCTCTGTGGACACAATGGCTGTGTTGTTCACAGTTTCATGATGAGGGCCCTCTTTTGTGAGTTCACACCGACCTGGAACCCATAGCCTCGCTGCTCCTTGCCACCTGCTGGGACGTTCCAACTGCGGGATTCCTCACCTTTTTTATTCTATGGGCCCTCTGTTTTGAGGCTACTCCTGCCTGCCTCCCTCCCAGACCCTTGGTGATGTGTGTCCTCTGGTTTGAGGCCACGTGTGTTGGGTCCCTCACCTTTCGATGATATGGCCCCAATGGTGTGAGGACACTCCTGCCTGGTTCACATCCCCTTGTTGTTGTGGGCCCTCTGGTGAAAGTCTGATCCTTGCTGGGTTCCTGACCCTTCTTTGAGGTGGGCCCTCTTCTGTGAGGTAACTCCTGCCTGGCTTGCTCACATTGCCTTGGTGACGTCGGCCATCTGGTTGCAGTTGGAGCCTGCTGGGAGCCCCCTCTCCTAGCTGATGAGGGCCCTCTGGCATCAGGCTCTAACTGCTGGGCACCCAACATTTTCTGACTGAGCCCAGTGATGCCAGGACACTCCTGTATGGTTCCCATCCCCATGAGGAACTGGGCCTTCTGCTCAGTGGTCCCAACGCCTGGGTGGCTCACAGTTTCGTGATGTTGGTTCTCTGGTGTTAGTTCACACAGGCCTAGATCCCATAGCCTCTGTGCTCTGGGCCGACTGCTGGGAGGTTCCAACTGCTGGATTCCGCCCCTTTTTTATACTTTGGGCCCTCTGTTGTGAGGCTCCTCCTGCCTGCCTCACTCCAAGCCCCTTGGTGATGTAGGTCCTCTGGTTTGAGGCAACATGTGCCGGTTGCCTCACCTTTTAGGTATGTGACCCCACTGGTGTGAGGACACTCGTGACTGGTTCCCATCCTCTTGTTGATGTGGGCCGTCTGGTGAGAGTTGGACCCTGGCTTGATTCCTCATACTTCTGGGAGGTGGGTCCTCTGCTGTGAGGTCACTCCTGCCTGGCTGGTACACGTCGCCTTGGCCACATGGGCCCTCTGGTTGCAGTTGGAGCGTGCTGGGAGCCTCCTCCCATCGGTGATGAGGGCCCTCTGGCGTCAGGCCCTAACTGCTGGGCTCCCCACATTTTCTGATATGTGCTCACTGGTGCGATGACACTCCTGCCAGGTTCCCATCCCCATGCGGATTTGGGCCTTCTGTTCTGAGGTGCCAACGTGTGGGTTGCTCACAGTGTCAGGATGTGGGCCCTCTGCTGTGAGTTCACTCCGGCATGCATCCCATATCCTCGGTGTTCTGGGCCACCTGCTTGGAGCTTCCAACTGCAGGATTCCTTACCTTTTTTCTTCTATGGGCCGTGTGTTGTGAGACATTTCCTGCCTGCCTCACTCTGAGCCCCGCCTTGGTGACGTCGGCCCTCTGGCGGCAGTTGGAGTGTGCTGGGAGCCTTCTCCTCTCGGTGATGAGGACACTCTGGTGTCAGGCCCTAACTGCTGGGTACCCACATTTTCTGATACGTGCTAAGTGGTGAGAGGACACTCCTGCCAGGTTCCCATCCCCATGCGGTTTTGGGCCTTCTGCTCTGGGGTCACAACGGCTGGGTTGCTCACAGTGTCAGGATGTGGCCCCTCTGCTGTGACTTCAATCCGGCATGGATCCCATAGCCTCGGTGCTCTGGGACAACTGCTTGGAGCTTCCAACTGCTGGATTCCTCACATTTTTTATTCTATGGTCCCTGCGTTGTGAGGCTAGTCCTCCGAGCCCCTTGGAGATGTGGGTCCTCTGGTTTAGGTCCTCTGGTTTAGGCCACATGTTCTGGGTTCCTCACCTTTCTATGATTTGGCCACACTGGTGTGAGGCCACTCCTGCCAGGTTCCCATCCCCATGGGGATGTGGGCCTTCTGCTCTGAGGTCCCAACGGCTGGGTTTCTCACAGTTTCATGATGTGGGCCCACTGCTGTGAGTTCACTTTGGCCTGGATCCCATAGACTCCGTGTTCTGGGCCGCCAGCTGCAAGGTTCCAACTGCTGGATTCCTCACATTTTTTAATCTATGGGCCCTGTGTTGTTAGGCTAGTCCTGCCTTCCTCACTCCAAGCACCTTGGAGATGTGGTTCCTGTGGTTTAGGCCACATGTTCTGGGTTCCTCACCTTTCCATTATTTGGCCACACTGGTGTGATGATACTTCTGCCTAGTTCCGATCCCCTTGGTGATGTGGGCCCTCTGGTGAGAGTGTTATCCAGGCTGGGGTCCTCACCCGACTGTGACGTATGCCCTATGCTGTAAGGTCACTCATGCCTGGCTGGCGCACGTCACCTTGGCGACGTGGGCCCTCAGTTGGGAGTTGATGCCTGCTGGGAGTCTGATCCCCTCGGTAATTAGGGCCGTCTGGCGTCAGGCCCTAACTCCTGGGCTCCCAAACATTTCTGATGTGTGCCCTGTGGTGCGAGTACACTCCTGCCAGGTTCCCAAAGCCATGGGATGTGGGCCTTCTGTTCTGTGGTCCCAACACCTGTGTTGTTCACAGTTTCATGATGAGGGCCTTCTTTTGTGAGTTCACACTGGCCGGGATCCCATAGCCTCGCTGCTCCTTGCCGCATGCTAGGAGGTTCCAACTGCGGGATTCCTCACCTTTTTTATTCTATGGGTCCTCTGTTTTGAGGCTCCTCCTGCCTGCCTCCCTCCCAGCCCCTTGGAGATGTGGGTCCTCTTGTTTAGGCCACATGTTCTGGGTTCCTCACATTTCTATGATTTGGCCACACTGGTGTGAGGCCACTCCTGCCTGGCTTGCTCCCGTTGCCTTGGTGACGTCGGACCTCTGGTGGCAGTTGGAGCCTTCTTGTACCCTCCTCTCCAAGGTGATGAGGGCCCTCTTACGTCAGGTTCTAATGGCTGGGCTCCCCAAGATTTCTGATGTGAGCCCAGTGATGCCAGGACACTCTTGTAAGGTTCCAATCCTCATGGGGATGTGGGCCTTCTGCTCTGTGGTCGCAACGCCTGGGTTGCTCACAGTTTCCTTATGTTGCCACTCCGGTGTTAGTTCACTCGGGCCTAGATCCCATAGCCTCTGTGCTCTGGGCCGCCTGCTGGGAGGTTCCAACTGCTGGATTCCTCACCTTTCTTATACTTTGGGCCCTGTGTTTTGAGGCTCCTCCTGCCTGCCTCACACCGAGCCCCTTGGTGATGTAGGTCTTCTGGTTTGAGACCACGTGTGCCGTTTGCCTCACCTTTTAGGGATGTGGCCCTACTGGTGCGATGACTCTCCTGCCAGGTTCCCATCCCCATGCAGGTTTGGACCTTCTGTTCTGAGGTCCCAGCGGCTGGGTTGCTCACAGTGTCAGGATGAGCGCCCTCTGCTGTGAGTTCACTCCGGCATGGATCCCATGGCCTCGGTGCCCTGGGCCACCTGCTTGGAGCTTCCAACTGCTGGATTCCTCACCTTTTTTCTTCTCTGGGCCCTGTGTTGTGAGACATCTCCTGCCTGACTCACTCCGAGCCCCTTTTTGATGTGGCTGTTCTGGTTTGAAGCCACATGTGCTGGGTTCCTCACCTTTCAATGATGTGGCCCCACTGGTGTGAGCACACTCCTGCCTGGTTCGCATCCCCTTGGTGATGTGGACCCTCTGGTGAGAATCTGATCCTGGTTGGGTTCCTCACACTTCTGTGAGCTTGGCCCTCTGCTCTGAGGTCATTCCTTCCTGGTTGGCACACCCCGCCGTGGCGACGTCGGCCCTCTGGTGGCAGTTGGAGCGGGCTGGGAGCCTCCTCCCCTCAGTGATGAGGGCCCTTTGGCGTCAGGCCCTAACTGCTGGGTACCCACATTTTCTAGTACGTACTAAGTTGTGTGAGGATACTCCTGCCAGATTCCCATCCACATGGGGATGTGGGCCTTCTGCTCTGAGGTCCCAACGGCTGGGTTGCTCACAGTTTCATGATGTGGGCCCTCTGCTGTGAGTTCACTTCGGCCTGGATCCCATAGACTCCGTGCTCTGGGCCGCCTGCTGCGAGGTTCCAACTGCTGGATTCCTCACATTTTTTAATCTATGGGCCCTGTGTTGTTAGGCTAGTCCTGCCTGCCTCACTCCGAGCACCTTGGAGATGTAGTTCCTGTGGTTTAGGCCACATGTTCTGGGTTCCTCACCTTTCCATTATTTGGCCACACTGCTGTGAGGATACTTCTGCCTGGTTCCGATACCCTTGGTGATGTGGGCCCTCTGGTGAGAGTCTTATCCTGGCTGGGTTCCTCACCCTTCTGTGACATTTGCCCTCTTCTGTGAGGTAACTCCTGCCTTTCTTGCTCCCATTGCCTTGGTGACGTTGGCCATCTGGTGGCAGTTGGAGCCTGCTGGGAGCCTCCTCTCCTAGCTGATGAGGGCCCTCTGGTATCAGGCTCTAACTGCTGGGCACCCCACATTTTCTGACTGAGCCCAGTGATGCCAGGACACTCCTGTAAGGTTCCCATCCCCATGCGGATGTGGGCCTTCTGCTCTGTGGTCCCATCGCCTGGGTTGCTCACAGTTTCGTGATGTTGGTTCTCTGGTGTTAGTTCACTCAGGCCTAGATCCCATAGCCTCTGTGCTCTGGTGCGACTGCTGGGAGGTTCCAACTGCTGGATTCCGCCCCTTTTTTATACTTTGGGCCCTGTGTGTGAGGCTCCTCCTGCCTGCCTCACTCCAAGCCCCTTGGTGATGTAGGTCCTCTGGTTTGAGGCCACATGTGCCGGTTGCCTCACCTTTTAGGTATGTGACCCCACTGGTGTGAGGACACTCCTGACTGGTTCCCATCCTCTTGTTGATGTGGGCCCTCTGGTGAGAGTCTGACCCTGGCTTGATTCCTCACACTTCTGGGAGGTGGGTCCTCTGCTGTGAGGTCACTCCTGCCTGGCTGGCACACGTCACCTTGGCCACATGGGCCCTCTGGTTGCAGTTGGAGCGTGCTGGGAGCCTCCTCCCGTCGGTGATGAGGGCCCTCTGGCGTCAGGCCCTAACTGCTGGGCTCCCCACATTTTCTGATGTGTGCCCACTGGTGCGATGACACTCCTGCCAGGTTCCCATCCCCATGCGGATTTGGGCCTTCTGTTCTGAGGTGCCAACGGCTGGGTTGCTCACAGTGTCAGGATGTGGGCCCTCTGCTGTGAGTTCACTCCGGCATGCATCCCATACCCTCGGTGCTCTGGGCCACCTGCTTGGAGCTTCCAACTGCAGGATTCCTTACCTTTTTTCTTCTATGGGCCGTGTGTTGTGAGACACTTCCTGTCTGCCTCACTCTGAGCCCCTTGTTCATGTGGGTCTTCTGGTTTGAGGCCACATGTGGTGGGTTCCTCGCCTTTCAATGATGTGGCCCCACTGGAGTGAGAACACTCCTGCCTGGTTCCCATCCCCTTGGGGATGTGGGCCCTCTGGTGAGAGTCTCATCCTGGTTGGGTTCCTCACAGTTTCGTAAGGTTGGCCCTCTCCCCTGAGGTCACTCCTGCCTGGCTGGCACACCCCGCCTTGGTGACTTCGGCCCTCTGGCGGCAGTTGGAGCGTGCTGGGAGCCTTCTCCTCTCGGTGATGAGGACATTCTGGTGTCAGGCCCTAACTGCTGGGTACCCACATTTTCTGTTACGTGCTAAGTGGTGAGAGGGCACTACTGCCAGGTACCCATCCCCATGCGGTTTTGGGCCTTCTTCTCTGGGGTCACAACGGCTGATTTGCTCACAGTGTCAGGATGTGGCCCCTCTGCTGTGACTTCAATCCGGCATGGATCCCATTGCCTCGGTGCTCTGGGACAACTGCTTGGTGCTTCCAACTGCTGGATTCCTCACATTTTTTATTCTATGGGCCCTGCGTTGTGAGGCTAGTCCTCCGAGCCCCTTGGAGATGTGGGTCCTCTGGTTTAGGTCCTCTGGTTTAGGCCACATGTTCTGGGTTCCTCACCTTTCTATGATTTGGCCACACTGGTGTGAGGCCACTCCTGCCTGGATCCCGTTCCCTTGGTGATGTGGGCCTTCTGGTGAGTGTCTTATCCTGGCTGGGTACTTCACCCTTCTGTGACGTAGACACTCTGCTGTGAGGTCACTGCTGCCTGGCTGGCGCACGTCACCTTGGCGACGTGGGCCCTCAGCTGGGAGTTGGTGCCTGCTGGGAGTCTCCTCCCCTCGGTAATGAGGGCCCTCTGGCGTCAGGCCCTAACTCCTGGGCTCCCATACTCTTCTGATGTGTGCCCTCTGGTGGGAGTACACTCCTGCCAGGTTCCCAACCACATGGGAATGTGGGCCTTCTGCTCTGTGGTCCCAACCGCTGGGTTGTTCACAGTTTCGTGATGAGGGCCCTCTGTTGTGAGTTCACACCGGCCGGGATCCCATAGCCTCGCTGCTCCTTGCCGCCTGCTGGGAGGTTCCAACTGCGGGATTCCTCAACTTTTTTATTTTATGGGCCCTCTGTTTGAGACACCTCCTGCCTGCCTCACTCTGAGCCCCTTGTTGATGTGGGTCCTCTGTTTTAGGCCATATGTTCTGGGTTCCTCACCTTTCTATGATTTGGCCACACTGGTGTGAGGCCACTCCTGCCTGGATCCCTTTCCCTTGGTGATGTGAGCCCTCTGGTGAGAGACTTATCCTGCCTGGGGTCCTCCACCTTCTGTGACATAGGCCCTCTGCTGTGAGGTCATTCCTGCCTGGCTGATGCACGTCACGTTGGCGACGTTGGCCCTCAGTTGGGAGTTGGTGCCTGCTAGGAGTCTGCTTCCCTCTGTAATTAGGGCCGTCTGGCGTCAGGCCCTAAGTCCTGGGCTCCCAAAATTTTCTGATTTGTGCCCTGTGGTGCGAGTACACTCCTGCCAGGTTACCAACCACATGGGAATGTGGGCCTTCTGTTCTGTGGTCCCAACACCTGTGTTGTTCACAGTTTCATGATGAGTGCCGTCTGTTGTGAGTTCACACTGGCCGGGATCGCATAGCCTCGCTGTTCCTTGCCGCATGCTAGGAGGTTCCTATTGCGGGATTCCTCAACTTTTTTATTCTATGGGTCCTCTGTTTTGAGGCTCCTCCTGCCTGCCTCCCTCCCAGCCCCTTGGAGATGTGGGTCCTCTTGTTTAGGCCACATGTTCTGGGTTCCTCACCTTTCTATGATTTGGTCACACTGGTGTGAGGCCACTCCTGCCTGGCTTGCTCCCGTTGCCTTGGTGACGTCGGACCTCTGGTGGCAGTTGGAGCCTTCTTGTACCCTCCTCTCCAAGGTGATGAGGGCCCTCTTACGTCAGGCTCTAACTGCTGGGCTCCCCATGATTTCTGATGTGAGCCCAGTGATGCCAGGACACTCCTGTAAGGTTCCAATCCTCATGGGGATGTGGGCCTTCTGCTCTGTGGTCTCAACGACTGGGTTGCTCACAGCTTCGTTATGTTGGCACTCCGGTGTTAGTTCACTCAGGCCTAGATCCCATAGCTTCTGTGCCCTGGGCCGCCTGCTGGGAGGTTCCAACTGCTGGATTCCTCACCTTTCTTATACTTTGGGCCCTGTGTTGTGAGGATCCTCCTGCCTGCCTCACACCGAGCCACTTGGTGATGTAGGTCTTCTCGTTTGAGACCACGTGTGCCGTTTGCCTCACCTTTTAGGGATGTGGCCCTACTGGTGCGATGACACTCCTGCCAGGTTCCCATCCCCATGCAGATTTGGACCTTCTGTTCTGAGGTCCCAGCGGCTGGGTTGCTCACAGTGTCAGAAGGTGCGCCCTCTGCTGTGAGTTCACTCCGGCATGGATCCCATTGCCTCGGTGCCCTGGGACACCTGCTTGGAGCTTCCAACTGCTGGATTCCTCACCTTTTTTCTTCTATGGGCCCTGTGTTGTGAGACATCTCCTGCCTGACTCACTCCGAGCCCCTTTTTGATGTGGCTCTTCTGGTTTGAGGCCACATGTGCTGGGTTCCTCACCTTTCAATGATGTGGGCCCCACTGGTGTGAGCACACTCCTGCCTGGTTCACATCCCCTTGGGGATGTGGACCCTCTGGTGAGAGTGTGATCCTGCTTCGGTTCCTCACACTTCTGTGAGCTCGGCCCTCTGCTCTGAGGTCAGTCCTGCTGGGCTGGCACACCCCACGTTGGCGACGACGGCCCCCTGGCGGAAGTTGGAGTGTGCTGGGAGCCTTTTCCTCTCGGTGATGAGGACACTCTGGTATCAGGCCCTAACTGCTGGGTACCCACATTTTCTGATACGTGCTAAGTGGTGAGAGGACACTCCTGCCATGTTCCCATCCCTATGCGGTTTTGGGCCTTCTGCTCTGGGGTCACAATGGCTGGGTTTCTCACAGTGTCAGGATGTGGCCCCTCTGCTGTGACTTCAATCCGGCATGGATCCCATAGCCTCGGTGCTCTGGGACAACTGCTTGGAGCTTCCAACTGCTGGATTCCTCACATTTTTTATTCTATGGTCCCTGCGTTGTGAGGCTAGTCCTCCGAGCCCCTTGGAGATCTGAGTCCTCTGGTTTAGGTCCTCTGGTTTAGGCCACATGTTCTGGGTTCCTCACTTTACTATGATTTGGCCACACTGGTGTGAGGCCACTCCTGCCTGGATCCCATTCCCTTGGTGATGTGGGCCTTCTGGTGAGAGTCTTATCCTGGCTGGGTACTTCACTCTTCTGTGACGTAGACACTCTGCTGTGAGGTCACTGCTGCCTGGCTTGCGCACAGCACCTTGGCGACGTGGGCCCTCAGTTGGGAGTTGGTGCCTGCTGGGAGCCTCCTCTCCTCGGTGATGAGTGCCCTCTGGCGTCAGGTTCTAACTGCTGTGCTCCCCACGTTTTCTGATGTGAGCCCAGTGATGCCAGGACACTCCTGTAAGGTTCCCATCCCCATGGGCATGTGGGCCTTCTGCTCTGAGGTCCCAACGCCTGGGTTGCTTACAGTTTCATGGTGTTGGCTCTCTGGTGTTAGTTCACTAAGGCCTAGATCCCATAGCCACTGTGCTCTGGGCACCCTGCTGCGTGGTTCGAACTGCTGGATTCCTCACCTTTTTTATTCTTTGTGCCCTGTTTTGTGAGGCTCCTGCTGCCTGCCTCACTCCACCCCGTTTGTGATGTAGGTCCTGTGGTTTGAGGTTACATGTGCCGGTTTCCTCACCTTTTAGTGATGTGGCCCCACTGGTGTGAGGACACTCCTGCCTGGTTCCCATCCCCTTGGTGATGTGGGCCCTCTGGTGAGAGTCTGATCCTGCCTGGATTCCTCACACTTCTGGGAGGTGGTCCCTCTTCTCTGAGGTCAATCCTGCCTGGGTGGCACACCGTGCCTTGGCGACATCGGCCCTCTGGTGGCAGTTGGAGCCTGCTGGGAGCCTCCTCCCCTTGGTGATGAAGGCGCTCTGGTGTCAGGCCCTAACTGCTGGCCTCCCGACATTTTCTGATGTGCGCCCACTGGTGCGATGACACTCCTGCCAGGTTCCCATCCCCATACGGATTTTGGCCTTCTGCTCTGTGGTTCCAACGCCTGGGTTGCTCACAGTTTCATGACATAGGCTCTCTGGTGTTAGTTCACTCAGACCGGGATCCCATAGCCTCTGTGCTCTGGGCCGCCTGCTGGAAGATTCGAACTGCTGGATACCTCACCTTTTTTCTTCTATGGGCACTGTGTTGTGAGACATCTCCTGCCTGACTCACTCCGAGCCCCTTTTTGATGTGGCTCTTCTGGTTTGAGGCCACATGTGCTGGGTTCCTCACCTTTCAATGATGTGGCCCCACTGGAGTGAGCACACTCCTGCCTTGTTCCCATCCCCTTGGTGATGTAGGCCGTCTGGTGAGAGTCTGATCCTGGTTGGGTTCCTCAAGCTTCTGTGAGCTTGGCCCTCTGCTCCAAGGTCACTCCAGCCTGGCTGGCACACCCGACCTTGGCGACGTCGGCCCTCTGGTGGCAGTTGGCACGTGCTGGGAGCCTCGTCCCCTCAGTGATGAGGGCCCTTTTGCATCAGGCCCTAACTGCTGGATACCCTCATTGTCTAATACGTACTAAGTGGTGCGAGGACACTCCTGCCAGGTTCCCATCCCCATGGGGATGTGGGCCTTCTGCTCTGAGGTCCCAACGGCTGGGTTTCTCACAGTTTCATGATGTGGGCCCTCTGCTGTGAGTTCACTTTGGCCTGGATCCCATAGACTCCGTGTTCTGGGCCGCCAGCTGCAAGGTTCCAACTGCTGGATTCCTCACATTTTTTAATCTATGGGCCCTGTGTTGTTAGGCTAGTCCTGCCTTCCTCACTCCAAGCACCTTGGAGATGTGGTTCCTGTGGTTTAGGCCACATGTTCTGGGTTCCTCACCTTTCCATTATTTGGCCACACTGGTGTGATGATACTTCTGCCTAGTTCCGATCCCCTTGGTGATGTGGGCTCTCTGGTGAGAGTGTTATCCAGGCTGGGGTCCTCACCCGACTGTGACGTATGCCCTCTGCTGTAAGGTCACTCATGCCTGGCTGGCGCACGTCACCTTGGCGACGTGGGCCCTCAGTTGGGAGTTGATGCCTGCTGGGAGTCTGATCCCCTCGGTAATTAGGGCCGTCTGGCGTCAGGCCCTAACTCCTGGGCTCCCAAACATTTCTGATGTGTGCCCTGTGGTGCGAGTACACTCCTGCCAGGTTCCCAAAGCCATGGGATGTGGGCCTTCTGTTCTGTGGTCCCAACACCTGTGTTGTTCACAGTTTCATGATGAGGGCCTTCTTTTGTGAGTTCACACTGGCCGGGATCCCATAGCCTCGCTGCTCCTTGCCGCATGCTAGGAGGTTCCAACTGCGGGATTCCTCACCTTTTTTATTCTATGGGTCCTCTGTTTTGAGGCTCCTCCTGCCTGCCTCCCTCCCAGCCCCTTGGAGATGTGGGTCCTCTTGTTTAGGCCACATGTTCTGGGTTCCTCACATTTCTATGATTTGGCCACACTGGTGTGAGGCCACTCCTGCCTGGCTTGCTCCCGTTGCCTTGGTGACGTCGGACCTCTGGTGGCAGTTGGAGCCTTCTTGTACCCTCCTCTCCAAGGTGATGAGGGCCCTCTTACGTCAGGTTCTAATGGCTGGGCTCCCCAAGATTTCTGATGTGAGCCCAGTGATGCCAGGACACTCTTGTAAGGTTCCAATCCTCATGGGGATGTGGGCCTTCTGCTCTGTGGTCGCAACGCCTGGGTTGCTCACAGTTTCCTTATGTTGCCACTCCGGTGTTAGTTCA
This sequence comes from Delphinapterus leucas, assembly GCF_059928025.1. Classification (NCBI taxonomy): domain Eukaryota; kingdom Metazoa; phylum Chordata; class Mammalia; order Artiodactyla; family Monodontidae; genus Delphinapterus; species Delphinapterus leucas. The sequence goes on along the minus strand of NW_028322233.1, from coordinate 13,594,537 downwards.
CTCGGGCCTAGATCCCATAGCCTCTGTGCTCTGGGCCGCCTGCTGGGAGGTTCCAACTGCTGGATTCCTCACCTTTCTTATACTTTGGGCCCTGTGTTTTGAGGCTCCTCCTGCCTGCCTCACACCGAGCCCCTTGGTGATGTAGGTCTTCTGGTTTGAGACCACGTGTGCAGTTTGCCTCACCTTTTTGGGATGTGGCCCTACTGGTGCGATGACTCTCCTGCCAGGTTCCCATCCCCATGCAGGTTTGGACCTTCTGTTCTGAGGTCCCAGCGGCTGGGTTGCTCACAGTGTCAGGATGAGCGCCCTCTGCTGTGAGTTCACTCCGGCATGGATCCCATTGCCTCGGTGCCCTGGGCCACCTGCTTGGAGCTTCCAACTGCTGGATTCCTCACCTTTTTTCTTCTCTGGGCCCTGTGTTGTGAGACATCTCCTGCCTGACTCACTCCGAGCCCCTTTTTGATGTGGCTGTTCTGGTTTGAAGCCACATGTGCTGGGTTCCTCACCTTTCAATGATGTGGCCCCACTGGTGTGAGCACACTCCTGCCTGGTTCGCATCCCCTTGGTGATGTGGACCCTCTGGTGAGAGTCTGATCCTGGTTGGGTTCCTCACACTTCTGTGAGCTTGGCCCTCTGCTCTGAGGTCATTCCTTCCTGGCTGGCACACCCCGCCGTGGCGACGTCGGCCCTCTGGTGGCAGTTGGAGCGGGCTGGGAGCCTCCTCCCCTCAGTGATGAGGGCCCTTTGGTGTCAGGCCCTAACTGCTGGGTACCCACATTTTCTAGTACGTACTATGTGGTGCGAGGATACTCCTGCCAGGTTCCCATCCCCATGCGGATGTGGGCCTTCTGCTCTGAGGTCCCAACGGCTGGGTTGCTCACAGTTTCATGATGTGGGCCCTCTGCTGTGAGTTCAGTTCGGCCTGGATCCCATAGACTCCGTGCTCTGGGCCACCTGCTGCGAGTTTCCAGCTGCTGGATTCCTCAGATTTGTTAATCTATGGGCCCTGTGTTGTTAGGCTAGTCCTGCCCGCCTCACTCCGAGCACCTTGGAGATGTGGTTCCTGTGGTTTAGGCCACATGTTCTGGGTTCCTCACCTTTCCATTATTTGGCCACAGTGGTGTGAGGATACTTCTGCCTGGTTCCGATCCCCTTGGTGATGTGGGCCCTCTGGTGAGAGTCTTATCCTGGCTGGGTTCCTCACCCTTCTGTGACGTTTGCCCTCTGCTGTGAGGTCACACCTGCCTGACGCTAGCGCACATCACCTTGGCGACTTGGGCCCTCAGTTGGGATTTGGTGCCTGCTGGGAGTTTCCTCCCTTCGGTAATGAGGGCCCTCTGGCGTCAGGCCCTAACTCCTGGGCTCCCAAACTTTTCTGATGTGTGCCCTGTGGTGCGAGTACACTCCTGCCATGTTCCCAACCCCATGGGAATGTGGGCCTTCTGCTCTGTGGACACAACGCCTTGGTTGTTCACAGTTTCATGATGAGGGCCCTCTGTTGTGAGTTCACACCGGCCGGGATCCCATAGCCTCGCTGCTCCTTACCAACTGCTGGGACGTTCCAACTGCGGGATTCCTCACCTTTTTTATTCTATGGGCCCTCTGTTTTGAGGCTACTCCTGCCTGCCTCCCTCGCAGACCCTTGGTGATGTGTGTCCTCTGGTTTGAGGCCACGTGTGTTGGGTCCCTCGCCTTTCGATGATATGGCCCCAATGGTGTGAGGACACTCCTGCCTGGTTCACATCCCCTTGTTGTTGTGGGCCCTCTGGTGAAAGTCTGATCCTTGCTGGGTTCCTGACCCTTCTTTGAGGTGGGCCCTCTTCCTTGAGGTAACTCCTGCCTGGCTTGCTCCCATTGCCTTGGTGATGTCGGCCATCTGGTGGCAGTTGGAGCCTGCTGGGAGCCTCCTCTCCTAGGTGATGAGGGCCCTCTGGCATCAGGCTCTAACTGCTGGGCACCCCACGTTTCCTGACTAAGCCCAGTGATGCCAGGACACTCCTGTAAGGTTCCCATCCCCATGCGGATGTGGGCCTTCTGCTCTGTGGTCACAACGCCTGGGTTGCTCACATTTTCGTGATGTTGGTTCTCTGGTGTTAGTTCACTCAGGCCTAGATCCCATAGCCTCTGTGCTTTGGGTCGACCTCTGGGAGGTTCCAAATGCTTGATTCCGCCCCTTTTTTATACTTTGGGCCCTGTGTTGTGAGGCTCCACCTGTCTGCCTCACTCCAAGCCCCTTGGTGATGTAGGTCCTCTGGTTTGAGGCCACATGTGCCGGTTGCCTCACCTTTTAGGTATGTGACCCCACTGGTGTGAGGACACTCCTGACTGGTTCCCATCCTCTTGTTGATGTGGGCCCTCTGGTGAGAGTCTGACCCTGGCTTGATTCCTCACACTTCTGGGAGGTGGGTCCTCTGCTGTGAGGTCACTCCTGCCTGGCTGGCACACGTCGCCTTGGCCACATGGGCCCTCTGGTTGCAGTTGGAGCGTGCTGGGAGCCTCCTCCCGTCGGTGATGAGGGCCCTCTGGCGTCAGGCCCTAACTGCTGGGCTCCCCACATTTTCTGATGTGTGCCCACTGGTGCGATGACACTCCTGCCAGGTTCCCATCCCCATGCGGATTTGGGCCTTCTGTTCGGAGGTGCCAACGGCTGGGTTGCTCACAGTGTCAGGATGTGGGCCCTCTGCTGTGAGTTCACTCCGGCATGCATCCCATACCCTCGGTGCTCTGGGCCACCTGCTTGGAGCTTCCAACTGCAGGATTCCTTACCTTTTTTCTTCTATGTGCCGTGTGTTGTGAGACACTTCCTGCCTGCCTCACTCTGAGCCCCTTGTTGATGTGGGTCTTCTGGTTTGAGGCCACATGTGGTGGGTTCCTCGCCTTTCAATGATGTGGCCCCACTGGAGTGAGAACACTCCTGCCTGGTTCCCATCCCCTTGGGGATGTGGGCCCTCTGGTGAGAGTCTCATCCTGGTTGGGTTCCTCACAGTTTCGTAAGGTTGGCCCTCTGCCCTGAGGTCACTCCTGCCTGGCTGGCACACCCCGCCTTGGTGACGTCGGCCCTCTGGTGGCAGTTGGAGCGTGCTGGGAGCCTTCTCCTCTCGGTGATGAGGACACTCTGGTGTCAGGCCCTAACTGCTGGGTACCCACATTTTCTGATACGTGCTAAGTGGTGAGAGGACACTACTGCCAGGTTCCCATCCCTTTGCGGTTTTGGGCTTTCTTCTCTGGGGTCACAACGGCTGGGTTGCTCACAGTGTCAGGATGTGGCCCCTCTGCTGTGACTTCAATCCGGCATGGATCCCATAGCCTCGGTGCTCTGGGACAACTGCTTGGAGCTTCCAACTGCTGGATTCCTCACATTTTTTATTCTATGGGCCCTGCGTTGTGAGGCTAGTCCTCCGAGCCCCTTGGAGATGTGGGTCCTCTGGTTTACGTCCTCTGGTTTAGGCCACATGTTCTGGGTTCCTCACCTTTCTATGATTTGGCCACACAGGTGTGAGGCCACTCCTGCCTGGATCCCATTCCCTTGGTGATGTGGGCCTTCTGGTGAGAGTCTTATCCTGGCTGCGTACTTCACCCTTCTGTGACGTAGACACTCTGCTGTGTGGTCACTGCTGCCTGGCTGGTGCACGTCACCTTGGCAACGTGGGCCCTCAGTTGGGAGTTGGTGCCTGCTGGGAGTCTTCTCCCCTCGGTAATGAGGACCCTCTGGCGTCAGGCCCTAACTCCTGGGCTCCCATACTCTTCTGATGTGTGCCCTCTGGTGGGAGTACACTCCTGCCAGGTTACCAAACCCATGGGAATGTGGGCCTTCTGTTCTGTGGTCCCAACACCTATGTTGTTCACAGTTTCATGATGAGGGCCCTCTGTTGTGAGTTCACACTGGCCGGGATCCCATAGCCTCGCTGCTCCTTGCCGCATGCTAGGAGGTTCCAACTGCGGGATTCCTCAACTTTTTTATTCTATGGGTCCACTGTTTGGAGGCTCCTCCTGCCTGCCTCACTCCCAGCCCCTTGGAGATGTGGGTCCTCTTGTTTAGGCCACATGTTCTGGGTTCCTCACCTTTCTATGATTTGGCCACAGTGGTGTGAGGCCACTCCTGCCTGGCTTGCTCCCGTTGCCTTGGTGACGTCGGACCTCTGGTGGCAGTTGGAGCCTTCTTGTACCCTCCTCTCCAAGGTGATGAGGGCCCTCTTAAGTCAGGCTCTAACTGCTGGGTTCCCCACGATTTCTGATGTGAGCCCAGTGATGCCAGAACACTCCTGTAAGGTTCCAATCCTCATGGGGATATGGGCCTTCTGCTCTGTGGTCTCAACGTCTGGGTTGCTCACAGTTTCGTGATGTTGGTTCTCTGGTGTTAGTTCACTCAGGCCTAGATCCCATAGCCTCTGTGCTCTGGGCCGCCTGCTGGGAGGTTCCAACTCCTGGATTCCTCACCTTTCTTATACTTTAGGCCCTGTGTTGTGAGGCTATTCCTGCCTGCCTCACACCGAGCCCCTTGGTGATGTAGGTCTTCTGGTTTGAGACCACGTGTGCCGTTAGCCTCACCTTTTTGGGATGTGGCCCTACTGGTGCGATGACACTCCTGCCAGGTTCCCATCCCCATGCAGATTTGAACCTTCTGTTCTGAGGTCCCAGCGGCTGGGTTGCTCACAGTGTCAGGATGTGCGCCCTCTGCTGTGAGTTCACTCCGGCATGGATCCCATTGCCTCGGTGCCCTGGGCCACCTGCTTGGAGCTTCCAACTGCTGGATTCCTCACCTTTTTTCTTCTATGGGCCCTGTGTTGTGAGACATCTCCTGCCTGACTCACGCCGAGCCCCTTTTTGATGTGGCTGTTCTGGTTTGAAGCCACATGTGCTGGGTTCCTCACCTTTCAATGATGTGGCCCCACTGGTGTGAGCACACTCCTGCCTGGTTCGCATCCCCTTGGTGATGTGGACCCTCTGGTGAGAGTCTGATCCTGGTTGGGTTCCTCACACTTCTGTGAGCTTGGCCCTCTGCTCTGAGGTCATTCCTTCCTGGCTGGCACACCCCGCCGTGGCGACGTCGGCCCTCTGGTGGCAGTTGGAGCGGGCTGGGAGCCTCCTCCCCTCAGTGATGAGGGCCCTTTGGCGTCAGGCCCTAACTGCTGGGTACCCACATTTTCTAGTACGTACTAAGTGGTGCGAGGATACTCCTGCCAGGTTCCCATCCCCATGCAGATGTGGGCCTTCTGCTCTGAGGTCCCAACGGCTGGGTTGCTCACAGTTTCATGATGTGGGCCCTCTGCTGTGAGTTCAGTTCCCCTGGATCCCATAGACTCCGTGCTCTGGGCCGCCTGCTGCGAGGTTCCTACTGCTGGATTCCTCACATTTTTAATCTATGGGCCCTGTGTTGTTAGGCTAGTCCTGCCTGCCTCACTCCGAGCACCTTGGAGATGTGGTTCCTGTGGTTTAGGCCACATGTTCTGGGTTTCTCACCTTTCCATTATTTGGCCACACTGGTGTGAGGATACTTCTGCCTGGTTCCGATCCCCTTGGTGATGTGGGCCCTCTGGTGAGAGTCTTATCCTGGCTGGGTTCCTCACCCTTCTGTGACATTTGCCCTCTTCTGTGAGGTCACTCCTGCCTGGCTAGCGCACGTCACCTTGGCGACGTGGGCCCTCAGTTGGGATTTGGTGCCTGCTGGGAGTTTCCTCCCTTCGGTAATGAGGGCCCTCTGGCGTCAGGCCCTAGCTCCTGGGCTCCCAAACTTTTCTGATGTGTGCCCTGTGGTGCGAGTACACTCCTGCCAAGTTGCCAACCCCATGGGAATGTGGGCCTTCTGCTCTGTGGACTCAACGCCTGGGTTGTTCACAGTTTCATGATGAGGGCCCTCTGTTGTGAGTTCACACCGGCCGGGATCCCATAGCCTCGCTGCTCCTTGCCACCGGCTGGGACGTTCCAACTGCGGGATTCCTCACCTTTTTTATTCTATGGGCCCTCTGTTTTGAGGCTACTCCTGCCTGCCTCCCTCCCAGACCCTTGGTGATGTGTGTCCTCTGGTTTGAGGCCACGTGTGTTGGGTCCCTCACCTTTCGATGATATGGCCCCAATGGTGTGAGGACACTCCTGCCTGGTTCACATCCCCTTGTTGTTGTGGGCCCTCTGGTGAAAGTCTGATCCTTGCTGGGTTCCTGACCCTTCTTTGAGGTGGGCCCTCTTCCTTGAGGTAACTCCTGCCTGGCTTGCTCCCATTGCCTTGGTGACGTCGGCCATCAGGTTGCAGTTGGAGCCTGCTGGGAGCCTCCTCTCCTAGGTGATGAGGGCCCTCTGGCATCAGGCTCTAACTGCTGGGCACCCCACGTTTTCTGACTGAGCCCAGTGATGCCAGGACACTCCTGTAAGGTTCCCATCCCCATGCGGATGTGGGCCTTCTGCTCTGTGGTCCCATCGCCTGGGTTGCTCACAGTTTCGTGATGTTGGTTCTCTGGTGTTAGTTCACTCAGGCCTAGATCCCATAGCCTCTGTGCTCTGGCGCGACTGCTGGGAGGTTCCAACTGCTGGATTCCGCCCCTTTTTTATACTTTGGGCCCTGTATTGTAAGGTTCCTCCTGCCTGCCTCACTCCAAGCCCCTTGGTGTTGTAGGTCCTCTGGTTTGAGGCCACATGTGCCGGTTGCCTCACCTTTTAGGTATGTGGACCCACTGGTGTGAGGACACTCCTGACTGGTTGCCGTCCTCTTGTTGATGTGGGCCCTCTGGTGAGAGTCTGACCCTGGCTTGATTCCTCACACTTCTGGGAGGTGGGTCCTTTACTGTGAGTTCCCTCTTCCCTGGCTGGCACACGTCGCCTTGGTCACATGGGCCCTCTGGTTGCAGTTGGAGCATGCTGGGAGCCTCCTCCCGTCGGTGATGAGGGCCCTCTGGCGTCAGGCTCTAACTGCTGGGCTCCCCACATTTTCGGATGTGCGCCCAATGGTGCGATGACACTCCTGCCAGGTTCCCATCCCCATGCAGATTTGTGCCTTCTGTTCTGAGGTGCCAACGGCTGGGTTGCTCACAGCGTCAGGATGTGGGCCCTCTGCTGTGAGTTCACTCCAGCATGCATCCCATAGCCTCGGTGATCTGGGCCACCTGCTTGGAGCTTCCAACTGCACGATTCCTTACCTTTTTACTTCTATGAGCCGTGTGTTGTGAGACACACCCTGCTTGCCTCACTCTGAGCCCCTTGTTAATGTGGGTCTTCTGGTTTGAGGCCACATGCGGTGGGTTCCTCGCCTTTCAATGATGTGGCCCCACTGGAGTGAGAACACTCCTGCCTGGTTCCCATCCCCTTGGGGATGTGGGCCCTCTGGTGAGAGTCTCATCCTGGTTGGGTTCTTCACAGTTCCGTAAAGTTGGCCCTCTGCTCTGAGGTCACTCCTGACTGGCTGGCACACCCCGCCTTGGTGACGTCGGCCCTCTGGTGACTGTCGGAGCATGCTGGGAGACTTCTCTCGGTGATGAGGACCCTCTGGTGTCAGACCCTAACTGCTGGGTACCCACATTTTCTGATACGTGCTAAGTGGTGAGAGGACACTCCTGCCATGTTCCCATCCCCATGCGGTTTTGGGCCTTCTGCTCTGGGGTCACAACGGCTGGGTTGCTCACAGTGTCAGGATATGGGCCCTGTGCTGTGAGTTCACTCAGGCATGGATCCCATAGCCTCGGTGCTCTGGGACAACTGCTTGGAGCTACCAACTGCTGGATTTCTCACGTTTTTTCTTCTTTGTGCACTGTGTTGTGAGACAACTTCTCCCTGCCTCCCTCCGAGCCCCTTTTTCATGTGCCTCTTCTGGTTTGAGGCCACATGTGCTGGGTTCCTCACCTTTCAATGATGTGGCCCCACTTGTCTCAGAACACTCCCATCTGGTTCCCATCCCCTTGGTGATGTGGGCCCTCTGGTGAGAGTCTGATCCTGGTTGGGTTCCTCACACTTCCGTGAGCTTGGCCCTCTGCACTGAGGTCTCTCCTGCCTGGCTGGCACACAACGCCTTGGTGATGTCCGCCCTCTGGTGGCAGTTGGAGCATACTGGGAACCTCCTCCCCTCGGTGATGAGGGCCCTCTCGCGTCAGGCCCTAACTGCTGGTACCCACATTTTCTGATACGTACTAAGTGGTGCGAGGACACCCCTGCCGGGTTCCCATCCCCATGGGGATGTGGGACTTCTGCTCTGATGTCCAAAGGGCTGTGTTGCTCAAAATTTCATGATGTGGGCCCTCTGCTGTGAGTTCACTGCGGCCTGGATCCCATAGACTGGGTGCTCTGGGCCACCAGCTGGAAGGTTCCAACTGCTGGATTCCTCACATTTTTTATTCTATGGGACTTGCGTTGTGAGGCTCGTCCTGCCTGCCTCACTCCGAGACCCTTGGAGATGTGGGTCCTCTGGTTTAAGCCATATGTTCTGGGTTCCTCACCTTTCTATTATTTGGCCACATTGGTGTGAGGCCACTCCTGCTTGGATCCGATCTCCTTGGTGATGTGGGCCCTCTGGTGAGAGACTTATCCTGGCTGGGTACCTCACCCTTCTGTGACGTAGGCCCTCTGCGGTGAGGTCACTCCTGCCTGGCTCACGCACGTCACCTTGCCGACGTGGGCCCTCACTTGGGAGTTGGTGACTGCTAGGAGTCTGCTCCCCTTGGTAATGAGGGCACTCTGGCGTCAGGCCCTAACTCCTGGGCTCCCAAAATTTTCTGATGTGTGCCCTGTGGTGCGAGTACACTTCTGCCAGGTTCACAACCCCATGGGAATGTGGGCCTTCTGTTCTGTGGTCCCAAGAGCTGTGTTGTTCACAGTTTCATGATGAGGGCCCTCTGTTGTGAGTTCACACCGGCCAGTATACCATAGCCTCACTGCTACTTGTCGCATGCTAGGGGGTTCCAACTGCGGGATTCCTCACCGTTTTTATTCTATGGGTCCTCGGTTTTGAGGCTCCTCCTGCCTGCATCACTCCCAGCCCCTTGGAGATGTGGGTCCTCTTGTTTAGGCCACATGTTCTGTGTTCCTCAACTTTCTATGGTTTGGCCACACTGGTGTGAGTCCACTCCTGCCTGGATCCCATCCCCTTGGTGATGTGGGCCCTCTGGTGAGAGTCTGATCCTTGCTGGGTTCCTCACTCTTCTTTGAGATGGGCCCTCTTCTGTGAGGTAACCCCTGCCTGGCTTGCTCCCGTTGCCTTGGTGACGTCGGCCATCTGGGATCAGTTGGAGCCTGCTGGGAGACTCCTCTCCTAGGTGATGAGGGCCCTCTGGCATCAGGCTCTAACTGCTGGGCACCACACGTTTTCTGACTGAGCCCAGTGATGCCAGGACACTCCTGTAAGGTTCCCGTCCCCATGGGGATGTGGGCCTTCTGCTCTGTGGTTCCAACGCCTGGGTTGCTCACAGTTTCGTGATGTTGGTTCTCTGGTGTTAGTTCACTCAGGCCTAGATCCCATAGCCTCTGTGCTCTGGGCCGCCTGCTGGGAGGTGCCACCTGCTAGATTCCACACTATTTTTATACTTCGGGCCCTGTGTTGTGAGGTTCCTCCTGCCTGTCTCACTCCAAGCCCCTTGTTGATGAAGGTCCTCTGGTTTGAAGCCACATGTGCCGGTTGCCTCACCTTTTAGGTATGTGGCCCCACTGGTGTGAGGACACTCCTGACTGGTTCCCATCCTCTTGTTGATGTGGGCCCTCTGGTGAGAGTCTGATCCTGGCTTGATTCCTCACACTTCTGGGAGGTGGGCCCTCTGCTGTGAGGTCACTCCTGCCTTGCTGGCACATGTCGCGTTGGCCACATGGGTTGTCTGGTTGCAGTTGGAGCGTGCTGGGAGCCTCCTGCCATCGGTGATGAGGTTCCTCTTGCGTCAGACCATAACTGCTGGGCTCCCCACATTTTCTGATGTGCGCCCAATGGTGCGATGACACTCCTGCCAGGTTCTCATCCCCATGCAGATTTGGGCCTTCTGTTCTGAGGTACCAACGGCTGGGTTGCTCACAGTGTCAGGATGTGGGCCCTCTGCTGTGAGTTCACTCCGGCATGCATCCCATAGCCTCGGTGTTCTGGGCCTCCTGCTTGGAGCTTCCAACTACAGGATTCCTTACCTTTTTTGCTCTATGGGCCGTGTGTTTTGAGACACACTCTGCCTGCCTCACTCTGAGCGTCTTGTTGATGTGGGTCTTCTGGTTTGAGGCCACATGTGGTGGTTCCCTCGCCTTTCAATGATGTGGCCCCACTGGAGTGAGAACACTCCTGCCTGCTTCCCATCCCCTTTGGGATGTGGGCCCTCTGGTGAGAGTCTCATCCTGGTTGGGTTCCTCACAGTTCCGTAAGGTTGGCCCTCTTCCCTGAGGTCACTCCTGCCTGGCTGGCACACCCCGCCTTGGTGACGTCGGCCCTCTGGCGACAGTTGGAGCGTGCTTGGAGGCTTCTCCTCTCGTTGATGAGGACACTCTGGTGTCAGGCCCTAACTGCTGGGTAGCCATATTTTATGATACGTGCTAAGTGGTGAGAGGACACTCCTGCCAGGGTCCCATCCCCATGAGATTTTGGGCCTTCTGCTCTGGGGTCACAACGGCTGGGTTGCTCACAGTGTCAGGATGTGGGCCCTCTGCTGTGAGTTCACTCCGGCATGGATCCCATAGCCTCGGTGTTCTGGGACAACTGCTTGGAGTTTCCAACTCCTGGATTCCTCACCTTTATTCTTCTTTGTGCACTTTGTTGTGAGACACTTCCTCCCTGCCTCACTCCGAGCCCCTTTTTATGTGGGTCTTCTGGTTCGAGGCCACATGTGCTGGGTTCCTCACCTTTCAATGATGTGGCCCCACTGGTCTCAGAACAACTTCTTTATCCATTTTTCGCTTTCTGGGATATTTAACTTGTACCGTCGACGAGGTTTTTGTCAACAGAGCCGTCCCAAACTTTGGGGTGGCTGTGTCTTTTTGATTTTAATTTTTGTAGGCTATAGGACTATAAGTGGAAATGCCGTAGGCTCTGTTGCTTTGTTTTTTAGGTGTTTCAGGAAACACCATATATTTCTCCAGAGTGGCAGTTGGCAGTTTATATCCTGCCCATCAGCATAACAAGGCTCCCTGTTCTACATGGCCTGTTCTTGCTTTCTGGATTTTACACATTTTTCAGGTGGCCCTTTTGACCTGGGGTATGTGAGGCTTCATTGTAGTGCAGATTTCCTTTGCATGCTTGCTAGGTTGGCCAAAAAGTGCGTATGCGTTTTTTCCTGAATATATTCAGGAAAAAACGCATACGCCCTTTTTGGCCAAGTGCATCATTGTCGACGTTCTGCCTCTTTTCCTATGCTTTAAATGCAATTCCAGTCTACCCCCTGAAATCGTTTTCCTGCAATTCTGCCTCTCTTTCAAGTCCTCTTAGCAGCCTTCCTTCAATATATTTTTGGAAGAGAGCTGTCATTTATAACTCTGCAGGTTTGTGAATTACATTGCCCCTGAGCTCCTTTCTTCAAATCGCTTTCTTGTGAGCTGGCCGCAAACCCGCCGGATTGCTTCAGGCCCTAATCTTGTTCCGGCACTGCATGCTGAGCCTTTGGTTAATTCCTCTTCCTGGTGGGAAATGAGCTTTACATTTGCCCGTGCAGGCACCTACAGCTAGTCTCTCATTGGTTCTCCCTATTACTGTTCATCTTGCGCAGAATTTGCAAACTGTGCCAAACAGGAGGTTAAAGGCACTGACTCTCCAAGTGGGGAGAGTGTTAGTAAAGGGTCTGGAATTGTGAACCCGAGTAAAAGGGGACGAAAACTGAGATGCATTTGAAAACGTTTCCCGGTCACACGGTGCACCATACTGTGGGTTTCCCATGCATGTTTTAGCTGAAGGAAGAATCCCTTAAACCTGGAGTGTTGGGACTCATGGAATGGGTACCATGCAGTATGACTTCAAAGGGTCTGCATTTGCTCATCGAACCTCACCAATGCTATCAGCCCGAAGTGTCCAACCTTATGTCTCACTCAGCTCTGGGTGTAGATGAGGTAAATCCAGGTTGCATTCCAGGCTCTGAATGAATTATTTAAGAATTGCTCTCTATTTCACTGTCATTGTGTTTTGTTTTTGTAATTCATTTTGATAATGGGATTTATCGGATTTTCTCTGCTGCATACATGCAGCTGTACACACGCTTGGTTCTCTTACGGAGACATATAAATCCATGGGTTTTAAGATTCTTACTAGTCAGGTATATTCCTAGGCGTTGAATAACGGGTGTTGAGTCCATTTCGATGAGCAATGTGTAGGTCTTGTCTATTACATATTTGGCTTATGGAAAGGTATCTGTCCTAATTTCAATCTCTGGTTTTATGCAGCACCCCAACTCACCTTTCCCCATAAGCAAGCATAAGTTGGTTTTCTAAATTTAAGACCCTGTTCTGTTTTGTAATTCAGTTCATGTGTAGCCAAGTTTACATTCCATGTATTAGTGATATCTTATGATGTTTCTTTTTCTGTGTGACTTATTTCACGTAGAATCATCATACCTGAATGCATTCATAATGCCGCTACGGGCCTGATGACATAGATTTCATTGCTGAGTGATATTCCATTGTACGTATGTACCACAACTTCTTTATCCATTTTTCGCTTTCTGGGATATTTAACTAGTACTGTAGACGAGGTTCTTGTAAACAGAGCCGTCCCAAACTTTGGGGTGGATGTGTGTTTTTGATTTTAATGTCCCTAAGCTACATGACCATAAGTGGATGTGCCATAGGCTGTGTTGCTTTGTTTCCTACGTATTTCAGGAAACACCATACACTTCTCCAGAGTGGCTCTTGGCAACTTACATCCCGCCCATCAGTATGACAAGGCTCCCTGTTCTCTATGGCCTGTCCTGTCTTTCTGGATTTTACACTTTTTTCAGATGGCCCTGTTGACCGGGGGGCAGTGAGACTTCCCTTGTAGTGCAGATTTCCTTTACACGCTTGCTTGGTTGGCCAAAAAGGGCGTATGTGTTTTTTCCTGAATATATTCAGGAAAAAACACATACGCCCTTTTTGGCCAAGTGCATCACTGTCGACATTCTGCCTCTTTTCCTATGCTTTAAGTGCAATTCCAGTCTACCCCCTGAAATCGTTTTCCTGAAATTCTGCCTCTCTTTCAAGTCCTCTTCGCTCACTTAGTGCAATATATTTTTGGACGATAGCTGTCATTCATAACTCTGCAGGTTTGTGAATTACAGTGCCCGTGAGCTCCTTTCTTCAACTCGTTTTCTTGTGAGCTGGCAGCAAAACGGCAGGATTGCTTTAGGCCCTAATCTCTTTCTGGCAGGGCACGCTGAGCCTTTGGTTAATTCCTCTTCCTGGTGGGAAATTAGCGTTACATTTGCCTGTGCAGACACCTACAGCTAGTCTCTCATTGATTCTCCCTATTACTGTTCATCTTGCGAAGAAATTGCAAACTGTGCCAAAGAGGAGGTTAAAGGCACTGACTTTCCAAGTGGGGAGAGTGTTAGGAAAGCGTCTGGAATGGTGAACCCGAGTACCAGAGGACGAAAACTGAGATGCATTTGAAAACGTTTCCCACTCACACGGTGGACCATACTCTGGATTTCCCATGCATGTTTTAGCTGAAGGAAGAATCCCTTAAACATGGAGAGTTGGGACCCATGGAAAGGGTACCATGCAGTATGTCTTCAAAATGTCTGCATTTGCTCACCGAACCTCACCAATGCTATCAGCCCGAAGTGTCCAGCCTTATGTCTCACGCAGCTCTGGGTGTAGATGAGGTAAATCCAGGTTGCATCACAAGCCCTGAATGAATTATTTAAGAATTGCTCTCTCTTTCACTGTCATTGTGTTTTGTTTTTGTAATTCATTTTGGTAACGGGATTTATCGGATTTTCTCTCCTGCATTCATGCAGCTGTACACACGCTTGATTCTCTTATGGAGACATATAAATCCATGGGTTTGCAGATTCTTACTAGTCAGGTGTATTCCTAGGCGTTGAATATAGGGTGTTTAGTCCATCTCGTTGAGCAAGGGGTAGGTCTTGACTATTATATATTTGACTTATGGAATGGTATCTGTGCTAATTTCTATGTCTGGTTTTATGCAGCACCCCAACTCACCTTTCCCCTAAAGCAAACATAAGTTGGTTTTCTAAATTTGAGACCCTGTTCTGTTTTGTAATTCAGTTCATGTGTAGCCAAGATTACATTCGGTGTATTAGTGATATCTTATGATGTTTCATTTTCTGTGTGACTTATTTCACTTAGAATCATCGTACCTGTATCCACTCATTATGCCGCGACGGGCCTGATGACATAGATTTCATTGGAGAGTGATATTCCATTGTACGTACGTACCACAACTTCTTTATCCATTTTCTGCTTTCTGCGATATTTAACTTGTACCGTAGACGAGGTTCTTGTAAACAGAGGCGTCTGAAACTTTGGGGTGGCTGTGCGTTTCTGATTTTAATTTCCCTAAGCTATAGGACCATAAATGGAAGTGCCGTAGGCTCCGTTGCTTTGTTTTTTAGGTGTTTCAGGAAACACCATACACTTCTCCAGAGTAGGCTCTTGGCAATTTACATTCCACCCATCAGCATAACAAGGCTCCCTGTCCTCCATGGCCTGTGCTGCCTTTCTGGATTTTACACTTTTTTCAGATGGCCCTTTTGACCGGGGGGCAGTGAGACTTCACTGTAGTGCAGATTTCTTTAATATGCTTGCTTGGTTGGCCAAAAAGTGCGTATGCGTTTTTTCCTGAATACATTCAGGAAAAAATGCATACGCCCTTTTTGGCCAAGTGTATCATTTTCGAAGTTCTGCCTCTTTTCCTATGCTTTAAATGCAATTCCAGTCTACCCCCTGAAATCGTTTTCCTGCAATTCTGCCCCGCTTTCAAATCCTCTTTGCCGCCTTCCTTCAATATATTTTTGGACGATAGCTCTCATTTATAACTCTGCAGGATTCTGAATTACAGTGCCCCTGAGCTCCTTTCTTCAAATCGCTTTCTTGTGAGCTGGCCGCAAACCCGCAGGATTGCTTCAGGCCCTAATCTGGTTCCGGCACGGCATGCTGAGCCTTTGGTTAATTCCTCTTCCTGGTGGGAAATGAGTGTTAAATTTGCCCGTGCAGACACCTACAGATAGTCTCTCATTGGTTCTCCCTATTCCTGTTCATCTTGCGCAGAAATTGCAAACTGTGCCAAACAGGAGGTTTAAAGCACTGACTCTACAAGTGGGGAGAGTGTTAGTAAAGGGTCTGGAATTGTGAACCCGAGTAAAAGAGGACAAAAACTGAGATTCATTTGAAAACGTTTCCCGGTCACACGGTGCACCATACTGTGGGTTTCCCATGCATGTTTTAGCTGAAGGAAGAATCGCTTAAACCTGGAGAGTTGGTACCCATGGAATGGGTTCCATGAAGTATGACTTCAAATGGTCTGCATTTGCTCATCGAACCTCACCAATGCTATCAGCCCGAAGTGTCCAACCTTATGTCTCACTCAGCTCTCGGTGTACCTGAGGTAAATCCAGGTTGCATCACAAGCCCTGAATGAATTATTTAAGAATTGCTCTCTATTTCACTGTCATTGTGTTTTGTTTTTGTAATTCATTTTGATAATGGGATTTATCGGATTTTCTCTGCTGCATTCATGCAGCTATACACACGCTTGATTCTCTTATGGAGACATATAAATCCATCGGTTTGAAGATTTTTACTAGTCAGGTGTATTCCTAGGCGTTGAATATAGGGTGTTTATCCCATTTCGTTGAGCAAGGGGTAGGTCTGGACTATTACATATTTAACTTATGGAATGGTATCTGTGCTAATATCTATCTCTGGTTTTATGCAGCACCCCAACTCACCTTTCCCCTTACGCAAACATAAGTTGGTTTTCTAAATTTGAGACCCTGTTCTGTTTTGTAATTCAGTTCATGTGTAGCCAAGATTACATTCGGTGTATTAGTGATAACTTATGATGTTTCATTTTCTGTGTGACTTATTTCACTTAGAATCATCGTACCTGAATCCACTCATTATGCCACGATGGGCCAGATGACATAGATTTCATTGGTGAGTGATATTCCATTGTACGTTCGTACCACAACTTCTTTATCCATTTTTCGCTCTCTGAGATATTTAACTTGTACCGTAGACGAGGTTCTTGTAAACAGAGCCGTCTGAAACTTTGGGGTGGCTGTGTGTTTTTGATTTTAATTTCCCTAAGCTATAGGAACATAAGTGGAAGTGCCGTAGGCTCCGTTGCTTTTTTTTTTAAGCTATTTCACGAAACACCTTACACTTCTCCAGAGTGGCTGTTGGCAATTTACATCCCAACCATCACCATAACAAGGGTCCCTGTTCTCCATGTCCTGTGCTGCATTTCTGGATTTTACACTTTTTTCTGATGGCCCTTTTGACCGGGGGGCAGTGTGACTTCATTGTAGTGCAGATTTCTTTAACATGCTTGCTTGTTTGGCCAAAAAGGGCGTATGCGTTTTTTCCTGAATATATTGAGGAAAAAACACATACGCCCTTTTTGGCCAAGTGCATCATTGTCGACGTTCTGCCTCTTTTCCTATGCTTTAAATGCAATTCCAGTCTACCCCCTGAAATCGTTTTCCTGCAATTCTGCCGCGCTTTCATGTCCTCTTCGCAGCTTTCCTTCAATATATTTTCGGACGATAGCTGTCATTTATAACTCTGCAGGTTTGTGAATTACAGTGCCCCTGAGCTCCTTTCTTCAAATCGCTTTCTTGTGAGCTGGCCGCAAACCCGCAGGATTGCTTCAGGCCCTAATCTGGTTCCAGCACGGCATGCTGAGCCTTTGGTTAATTCCTCTTCCTGGTTGGAAATGAGCGTTAAATTTGCCCGTGCAGACACCTACAGCTAGTCTCTCATTGGTTTTCCCTATTCCTGTTCATCTTGGGCAGAAATTGCAAACTGTGCCAAACAGGAGGTTAAAGTCACTGACTCTCCAAGTGGGGAGAGTGTTAGTAAAGGGTCTGGAATTGTGAACCCGAGTAAAAGGGGACAAAAACTGAGATGCATTTGAAAACGTTTTCCGGTCACATGGTG
Organism: Delphinapterus leucas; assembly: GCF_059928025.1. NCBI lineage: Eukaryota > Metazoa > Chordata > Mammalia > Artiodactyla > Monodontidae > Delphinapterus > Delphinapterus leucas. The sequence goes on along the minus strand of NW_028322233.1, from coordinate 13,577,503 downwards.
CACCATACTGTGGGTTTCCCATGCATGCTTTAGCTGAAGGAAGAATCACTTAATCCTGGAGAGTTGGGACCCATGGAATGGGTACCATGCAGTATGACTTCAAATGGTCTGCATTTGCTCATCGAACCTCACCAATGCTATCAGCCCGAAGTGTCCAACCTTATGTCTCACTCACTTCTGGGTGTAGATGAGGTAAATCCAGGTTTCATCACAAGCCCTGAATGAATAATTTAAGAATTGCTCTCTATTTCACTGTCATTGTGTTTGGTTTTTGTAATTCATTTTGATAATGGGATTTATCGGATTTTCTCTGCTGCCTTCATGCAGCTGTACACACGCTTGATTCTCTTATGGAGACATATAAATCCATGGGTTTGAAGATTCTTACTAGTCAGGTGTATTCCTAGGCGTTGAATATAGGGTGTTTAGCCCATTTGGTTGAGCAAGGGGTAGGTCTTGACTATTACATATTTGACGTATGGAATGGTATCTGTGCTAATTTCTATCTCTGGTTTTATGCAGCACCCCAACTCACCTTTCCCCTTACGCAAACATAAGTTGGTTTTCTAAATTTGAGACCCTGTTCTGTTTTGTAATTCAGTTCATGTGTAGCCAAGATTACATTCGATGTATTAGTGATATCTTATGATGTTTCATTTTCTGTGGGACTTATTTCCCTTAGAATCATCGTACCTGAACCACTTATTATGCCACGACGGGCCAGATGACATAGATTTCATTGGTGAGTGATATTACATTGTACGTACGTACCACAACTTCTTTATCCATTTTTTCGCTTTCTGGGATATTTAACTTGTACCGTAGACGAGGTTCTTGTAAACAGAGCCATCTGAAACTTTGGGGTGGCTGTGTGTTTTTGATTTTAATTTCCCTAAGCTATAGGACCATAAGTGGAAGTGCCGTAGGCTCCGTTGCTTTGTTTTTTAGGTGTTTCAGGAAACACCATACACTTCTCCAGAGTGGCTGTTGGCAATTTACATCCCACCCATCAGCATAACAAGGCTCCCTGTTCTCCATGGCCTGTGCTGCATTTCTGGATTTTACACTTTTTTCAGAAGGCCATGTTGACAGGGGGGCAGTGAGACTTCATTTTAGTGCAGACTTCCTTTACATGCTTGCCTGGTTTTCCAAAAAGTGCGTATGCGTTTTTTCCTGAATATATTCAGGAAAAAAAGCATACGCCCTTTTTGTCCAAGTGCATCATTTTCGACATTCTGCTATTTTCCTAAGCTTTAGGTGGATTTCCTGTCTACCCCCTGAAATCGTTTTCCTGCAATTCTGCCCCGCTTTCAAGTCCTCTTCGAAGACTTACTTCAGTACATTTTTGGACGATAGCTGTCATTCATAACTCTGCATGTTTGTGAATTACAGTGCCCCTGAGCTCCTTTCTTCAACTCGCTTTCTTGTGAGCTGGCCGCAAAACTGCAGGATTGCTTCAGGCCCTAATCTGTTTCAGGCAGGGCACGCTGAGCCTTTGGTTAACTCCTCTTCCTGGTGGGAAATGAGCGTTCCATTTGCCCGTGCAGACACTTACAGATAGTATCTCATTGGTTCTCCCTATTCCTGTTCATCTTGCGCAGAAATTGCAAACTGTGCCAAAGAGGAGGTTAAAGGTACTGACTCTCCAAGTGGGGAGAGTGTTAGTAAAGCGTCTGGAATGGTGAACCCGAGTACCAGGGAACGAAAACTGAGATGCATTTCAAAACGTTTCCCAATCACACGGTGGACCTTACTCTGGGTTTGCCATGCATGGTTTAGTTGAAGGAAGAATCCCTTAAACCTGGAGAGTTGGGACACATGGAATGGGTACCATACAGTATGACTTCAAAGGGTCTGCATTTGCTCACCGAACCTCACCAATGCTATGAGCCTGAAGTGTCCAGCCTTATGTCTCACCCAGGTCTGGTTGTAGATGTGGTAAATCCAGATTGCATCACAAGCCCTGAATGAATTATTTAAGAATTGCTCTCTATTTCACTGTCATTGTGTTTTTTTTTGAAATTTATTTTGATAATGGGATTTATCGGATTTTCACTGCTGCGTTTAGGCCGCTGTACACACGCTTGATTTCCTTATGGAGACATATAAATCCATGGGTTTTAAGATTCTTACTTCTCAGGTATATTCCAAGGCGTTGAATATGGGGTGTTGAGTCCATTTCGTTGAGCAAGGCGTAAGTCTTTTCTATTATATATTTGGCTTATGGAACGGTATCTGTGCTAATTTCAATCTCTGGTTTTATGCAGAACCCCAACACACCTTTCCCCATAAGCAAGCATAAGTTGGTTTTCTAAATTTGAGACCCTGTTCTGTTTTGTAATTCAGTTCATGTGTAGCCAAGTTTACATTCCGTGTATTAGTGATATCTTATGATGTTTGTTTTTCTGTGTGACTTATTTCTCGTAGAATCATCGTACCTGAATCCACTCATTATTCCGCTACGGGCCTGATGACCTAGATTTCATTGCTGAGTGATATTCCATTGTACGTACGTACAACAACTTCTTTATTCATTTTTTGCTTTCTCGGATATTTAACTTGCATCGTAGACGAGGTTCTTGTAAACAGAGCCGTCCCAAAATTTGGGGTGGCTGTGTGTGTTTGATTTTAATTTCCCTAAGCTATACGACCATAAGTGGAAGTGCCATAGGCTGTGTTTCTTTGTTTCCTACGTGTTTCAGGAAACACCATACACTTCTCCAGAGTGGCTGTTGGCAATTTACATCCCGCCCATCAGCATAACAAGGCTCCCTGTTCTCCATGCCCTGTCCTGCCTTTCTGGATTTTACACCTTTTTCAGATGGCCCTTTTCACCGGGGGGCAGTGAGACTTCATTGTAGTGCAGATTTCCTTTACACGCTAGCTTGGTTGGCCAAAAAGTGCGTATGCGTTTTTTCCTGAATATATTCAGGAAAAGAACGCATACGACCTTTTTGGCCAAGTGCATCATTGTCGACATTCTGCCTCTTTTCCTATGCTTTAAGTGCAATTCCAGTCTACCCCCTGAAATCGTTTTCCTGAAATTCTGCCCCTTTTTCAAGTCCTCTTCGAAGACTAACTTCAGTATATTTTTGGACGATAGCTCTCATTCATAACTCTGCAGGTTTGTGAATTACAGTGCCCCTGAGCTCCTTTCTTCAACTCGCTTTCTTGTGAGCTGGCCGCAAAACCGCAGGATTGCTTCAGGCCCTAATCTTTTTCCAGCAGGCACGCTGAGCCTTTGGTGAATTCCTCTTCCTGGTGGGAAATGAGCGTTCCATTTGCCCGTGCACACACCTACAGCTAGTCTCTCATTGGTTCTCCTTATTCCTGATCATCTTGCGCAGAAATTGCAAACTGTGCCAAACAGGATGTTAAAGGCACTGACTCTCCAAGTGGGGAGAGTGTTTGTAAGGCGTCAGGAACGGTGACCCCGAGTACCAGGGGACGAAAACTAAGATGCTTTTGAAAACGTTTCCCAATCACACGGTGGACCATACTCTGGGTTTCCCATGCATGTTTTAGCTGAAGGAAGAATCCCTTAAACCTGGAGAGTTGGGACCCATGGAATGGGTACCATGCAGTATGACTCCAAAGGGCCTGCGTTTGCTCACCGAACCCCACCAATGCTATCAGCCCGAAGTGTCCAGCCTTATGTCTCACCCAGCTCTGGGTGTAGATGTGGAAATCAAGGTTGCATCACAAGCCCTGAATGAATTATGTAAGAATTGCTCTCTATTTCACTGTCATTGTGTTTTGTTTTTGAAATTTATTTTGGTAATGGGATTTATCGGATTTTCACTGCTGCGTTTAGGCCGCTGTACAGACGCTTGATTTCCTTATGGAGACATATAAATCCATGGGTTTTAAGATTCTTACTTCTCAGGTATATTCCCAGGCGTTGAATATGGGGTGTTGAGTCCATTTCGTTGAGCAAGGAGTAGGTCTTCTCTATTATATATTTGGCCTATGGAACGGTATCTGTGTTAATTCCAATCTCTGGTTTTATGCAGCACCCCAACTCACCTTTCCCCATAATCAAGCATAAGTTGGTTTTCTAAATTTGAGACCCTGTTCTGTTTTGTAATTCAGTTCATGTGTAGCCAAGATTATATTCCGTGTATTAGTGATACCTTATGATGTTTCTTTTTCTGTGTGACTTATTTCACTTAGAATCCTCCTACCTGAATCCACTCATTGTGCCGCTATGGGCCTGATGACATAGATTTCATTGCTGAGTGATATTACATTGTACGTACGTACCACAACTTCTTTATCCATTTTTGCATTCTGGGATATTTAACTTGTACCGTAGACGAGGTTCTTGTAAACAGTGCCGTCCAAAACTTTGGGGTGGCTGTGTGTTTTTGATTTTAATTTCCCTAAGGTATAGGACCATAAGTGGTAGTGCCGTACGCACCGTTACTTTGTTTTTTAGGTGTTTCAGGAAACACCATACACTTCTCCAGAGTGGCTGTTGGCAATTTACATCCCGCCCATCAGCATAACAAGGCTCCATGTTCTCCATGGCCTGTGCTGACTTTTTGGATTTTACACTTTTTTCAGATGGCCCTTTTGACTGGGGGGCAGTGAGACTTCATTGTAGTGCAGATTTCTTTAACGTGCATGCTAGGTTGGCCAAAAAGTGCCTATGCATTTTTTCCTGAATATATTCAGGAGAAACGCATACGCCCATTTTGGCCAAGTGCATCGTTGTTAAGGTTCTGCCTCTTTTCCTATGCTTTAAATGCAATTCCAGTCTACCCCCTGAAATCGTTTTCCTGCAATTCTGCCCCGCTTTCAAGTCCTGTTCCACGACTTACTTCAATATATTTTTGGACGGTAGCTGTCATTTATAACTCTGCAGGTTTGTGAATTACAGTGTCCCTGAGCTCCTTTCTTCAACTCGCTTTCTTGTGAGCTGGCCGCAAAACCGCAGGATTGCTTCAGGCCCTAATCTGGTTCCGGCATGGCATGCTGAGCCTTTCGTTAATTCCTCTTCCTGGTGGGAAATGAGCGTTCCCTTTGCCCGTGCAGACACCTACAGCTAGTCTCTCATTGGTTCTCCCTATTCCTGTTCATCTTGCGCAGAAATTGCAAACTGTGCCAAACAGGATTTTAAAGGCACTGACTCTCCAAGTGGGGAGAGTGTTAGTAAAGCATCTGGAATGGTGAACCCGTGTAAAAGGGGACGAAACCTGAGATGCATTGGAAAACGTTTCTCGGTCACACGGTGCACCATACTGTGGGTTTCCCATGCATGTTTTAGCTGAAGGAAGAATCGCTTAAACCTGGAGAGTTGGGACCCTTGGAATGGGTACTTCAAGGGGTCTGCATTTGCTCACCGAACCTCACCAATGCTATCATCCTGGTGTCCAGCCTTATGTCTCACTCAGCTCTGGGTGTAGATGTGGTAAATCCAGGTTGCATCACAGGCCCTGAATGAATTATTTAAGAATTGCTCTCTATTTCACTGTCATTGTGTTTTTTGTTTCTGTAATTTATTTTGATAATGGGATTTATCGTATTTTCACTGCTGTGTTCATGCCTCTGTAGACACGCTTGATTCTCTTACGGAGACATATAAACCCATGGGTTTGAAGATTCTTACTAGTCAGGTATATTCCTAGGCGTTGAATATGGGGTGTTGAGTCCATTTTGTTGAGCAAGCAGTAGATCTTGACTATTACATATTTGGCTTATGGACCAGTATCTGTGCTAATTTCAATCTCTGGTTTTATGCAGCACCCCAACTCACCTTTATCCTTAAGCAAGAATAAGTTGGTTTTCTATATTTGAGACCCTGTTCTGTTTCGTAATTCAGTTCATGTGTAGCCAAGTTTACATTCCATGTATTAGTGATATAGTATATCTTTTTCTTTTTGAATTCTGTGACTTTGAATGATCATACGTAACTCCTCTGGAGTTGTTTCAAGTGGCCAAATTGCATTGATTTCCAGGCTGAGTCATATTCCACTCTACATAAGCACCACATCTGTATCCATTTTTTCCCTCCAGAGACATTTAAGTTATATCCTAGTCGAGGATCTTTTAAACAGTGAGGCGGTATACATTGGGGTGCCTATGTCCTCTCGATTTTTGTTTTTCCCATGATATACGTCCATGAGTGCAAGTGCCCTGTGCTCTGTAGCTCATTTTTTAGATGCTTTAGTAAACACAGTACACTTCTCCAGAGTGACCGTTGGCAATATACATTTCCAGTATAAGCCTCACAGGGCTCCCTTTTCTCCTTGCCCTGTCCTGCATTTCTGGTGTTTACACTTTATGAGGACGGCTCTTCTGACTGATGCGAAGTGATATGTTTTGTAGTATTGATTTCCAGTGCCCACCTGTTTGGTTGGCTAAAAAAGTGTATGCCCTTTTCTTGAATATATACAGAAAATGACGCATACACCCTTTTTGGCCAACTGCAATGTTGGCAATGTTCAGCCCCTTTTCTTGTGCTTAATGGCGAGTCCTTTCTACCTCTTCCAATCCCTTTCCTGCCATTCTCTGTTGCTTACAAGTCCTTTTCTTTGACTTTCCTCAAGACATTTTTCAGTGATAGATATTTTCAACTCTGCAGTTTCGTGAATTTTAGTGCCACTGAGCTCCATTTTTCAACTTGTGTTTATGGGAACTGACCACAAAGCAGCGGGATTTCCTCAAGCCCTATTCTGTTTCCATGGGCAACCCTAGCCTTTGGTCAATTCGTCTTCCTGATTGGAAATTAGAGTGACATGTGCCTGTCCGAACACCTAGGACTTGTCTCTCATTGTTCCTCCTCCTTCTGCTTCATCCTCTGGACAAATTCCAAACTGTATGCAACAGGATGTTGACAGTGCTGACATCTCCAAGTGGGGAGACTGTTCGTAAAGACGCTGGAGGGGTGAACCCGAGCACCAGGAGAAGAGGAGATGAGATGCCTTTTCCAAACTCTTCCCGATCAGACGGTATACCATCCTCTGGGTGTGACAGGCATGCTTTAGCTGTAGGAAGGTTCCCATTCATGTGAGGAGAACACCAGGGCTTTTTCAAAATCAGTGTCTCTCCGCAACCCAAAGTGGGGAATGTTTTAAGCTACGGCTACACATATGTTCATTAAGGGCCTTGGGAAGTAGGCAGAGTCCAAACTTTAGATGATTGAAGTCTTCAGGGTCAGAAGCACTCACCACCGGCTTCCCTTAGGTTCCATTTTAACTGTCATTAATAGATGATGTCAATAAAAATATCTATTCTTTTTCAGATTATTTCCCCTTATAGGTTATTGCAAAATATTGAGTGTAGTTCCCTGTGCTATACAGCAGTTCCTTGTTGATGATCGATTTTATACATAGCAGTGTGTATGTGTTAATCCCAAACTGTTAATTTATCCCTCCTCTCACCTTTCCCCTTTGGTAATAATAAATTATAAGACTTTATACTTCTCAGAAATGGGGGAGCTGAAAGAGAGGTATCATTGTCAATGGAAAAGCATTTAAAACAAGATTGAAGCTTTAACCAAGATTATTAGATGTACATCCTTGGAAAGAAATCACTTCGTTTCTCTAGTATTGACCTGACAAATAAGACAAACCTTTTCACTGAACTTGCTTATAATAAAGTGATGGAAATACCAAATGGAAGTGTTAGAAACATCTTATTTTACCCGAGCCTTATACACTGTTCTATGTTAATTACAGTTTGGCTCACACATCTGTTCATTGAAGTTACAATGTTCTGAATTTCTGTTACTGATCCTCCAGAGTGGACCCCAACAAGTGTCCCCCTGCCCGGTGTCATTGGAGCCAAGAGATCGAGACTGAGTTTGGTTCAGAAGCAAAGGAAACTTTATATTTTGATCAGAGAATGGAGAGGTGAGAGCATGTGCTATCCCGTGGGCTGTGGGCTGGGCTGCTGTGTAGAGATCCTGTCAGAGTCAGTCAGAGGGAGGGGGCGGAGCTCTTGAGGGCCCGGCTGGCTGCAGCTCAGGCTCTATATCACGGAGTGTGCACTGTGCCCCAGGAGCTGAGTTGTCGACCCAGCCATTCTGCACTAGGAAATCTGGTCTGAAGTGCCGGGTGTGGAACCTCTGTATGCGGGATCCTAGGAGCACGTGTAATTAGACAAAGCACAAAGGATAAAAAAGGTTAGACTTTATTTTATTGCCCAGATTCTATTTTTCTCTCCCAGGGATTTTTAAGGGGCTTTGCCTCGGACAAACCCCTCTTCTGCCTTTTGTCCCCTTCCTCATTCTTGGAGTGCTGAGGGTGCAGACCCTTCTTCTGTAACTGCTGAGTGCTGAGTTAGGAGCCCTCATACCCGTGGGCGAGGGTCAGAACTTCTCCCCAGCAGCCTCCAGGTGACGTTGATTGTCCCCAGGCCTCCTGCCTCCCTGCTCGTCCGCCTGAGCACCAGTATTGGAAGTGTTATAGATTCTAATGACCTTTAAGCGTCCAGGAAGGAGATGTGCAGTGACGCTGTGAGGTCCAGTTTCACCCCGCCCCTCATTTGTTCGGCCACCTTAGGCTGACCGTTTCTGCCAGCGTAGATGCTCTGACCAGTAGTCTGTGCTTTCTTCAATTAGGCCCCTGAATTAACATAAAAACAGCACCAGGTGTCAGGACCCTGTCCGCTCAACTCCCAGACAGTCCAGGGTCAGTGGTGATGAAGGACCATGATGGCCACTGAGTCAACAGCCTTTTGAAGTAAACAGGAGTCCAGCCGGTCTTATTGGCCACCATTATCACAGTGTCTGTAGGCTTTTCTATGGTGACAGCATGATATACGGTTCCCCCACCAAGATTATTAGGTCTGATCTGGGTGCAGTAAGTCCTGCAAGCAGTAGTCTACTCTTTTGGGACACACTCTTGTTGTTTTATGAGAGAAACTCCAGGTCAAGTGATGGTCACATGAGTCGTCATGGTGCCCCGTTGCCCCCGGTTATCTCTCTGGAGGTTGGAGTTGGAGGGCCTCCTCACTCGAGGTCAGTGTGCCCACGGAGCAAACCCTGCAACTTCAGGGCATGGTTGGGGGTTAGGATCACCACGTGGGACCCTTTTCCCTTAGGAGGGAGGTGGCCTTTTGGGCTGCTGATTTCCAGGTTTTTAGATACTGCCAGTATCTTGGCCAGATGTGGCAGTGGGCCAAGCCCCTTGGTGACTGTAGTTTATCCTACCTGGATGGCATTTTTGCATTGTTCCATTTCAAGTGGTCCCAGTTTTTGCACTAATCCTCCAATGGCGATTCACTTTTCACCAGGAATGTAAAGATCAAAGGGTTTAGCTAAATTAGGGAGTTCCAGGGCAAGGGTCTGAATTGACTGCTCTTTCCATTCTTGAAAGGCCACTTCTGGATTCTATTCAAAAGGATCATCATCTTTTCCTTTCAGTGTTTCATATAGAGACCCAGCTAGTAGACTGTAGTTAGGGATCCAGAAGCAGCAAACCCTGGCCTCCCCAGGAACCCCTAAGCTGTCTTCTAGTTTTAGATATGGGTAAGGCTGTAAATTGTTTCTTCCCTTTCCTGGGATGGGCTTCTCCGACCTTCTGTGAGAATGAAGCCCAGGCAGGTCGCCGTAGTCTGTGATATTTGAGCTTTTTCTTGGACAACTTGTATCCTTTATTGGCTTGGTAGTTCAGAGGTCCCCTTAGTAGGGCTGGTGATCAGAATGTCGTCTGCATATTGAAGGAGTGTTTCCTTTTCCAGTGGTAAAACTTTTAGGTCTTTAGCTGAGCTTTCCCCAAAGATGGTGTGGGAATTTTTGAACCCTTGGGGCAAGACGGCCCAGAAGTATTGTTTTAGTTGTATGTTGAGTCCTGCCACTCACAAGCCAAAATTTCTTGTGACTCTGACACTAATGGAATACAAAAGAAGGCATCATTGAAGACTAATACAGAATACCATGTCCTGGTGGTTGGTAGAATGACCAGCAGGGTGTAGGATTTAGGAACTACTGGAGGTATATCCTCGGTGGCTTCACTGACTGTCCTGACATCCTTTACCAGGGCTCCAGCAGCCCATGGGGCTCTCGAGATCAGGCCAATCCCAGGATATTTAGATCACCTGCGCAGGTACCCTACCCCCACCCCAGAACACGGGGCTCTCATGGTCAGGCCCCTCTCAGGATACAGAGCTACCCTTGCAGTTACGGTGGCAGGGCTGGGCACACAGGAACCGTGCACATCGCCCTCATTGCAGAGCACTCCCAGCTCACCTGTCACTCAGATCTGACACAGAGCACCTCAGAGCAGGACTTGAACTAACAAACAGCAGCTCCGACAGGTCTGTGACCCTGGGCATCACTCTGTGTGGCCTCCCTCCACCTGGTCTTCCAGAGACTTCCACTGCACCCGGGGCACCAGGCCTCTGTCTCCACCCACCACCCACCCCTCCTCTCCCTGACTCCTGGGTTCCTCTCATTAGGAGAGGGTTTTCTTGAAGTTGTCTCCCACTCATGGGCCAGATAATATAATTAGAAAACAAGCCAGAGCTGCAGCCCCTTGTCTATCCTGACTCTCAGGAGCCCACACCTGTTCCTTGGACCTGGCCGATTCAGAAAGTTCCATTTTCTGCAACTGTGAGCCCCTGAGGGGTGATTATTGGCTGGCCTGGGAAGCCTGACCATGCCGGCCAGTCCTCCCCAGGTGTGCCTGGGTTGAGATCAATATAAACACCGCTCCAGGCAGCAAGAGCCCCTGCAGCTGTGCCTGACGCCATTTTCTCTGCCCAGTCAGCAGTCTCGGGGCTGGGCTGGTGGGAGGGAGTGAGAGGCCACGGCTTTGTGGGTGGCCCAGTGTGAGTGGGGCTCTGCTGGACTTTCTGCAGCAGTTGCCAAGATGCCACCTGCTAAAGAAGAGGATGTGTCACCCATACCTGCCGCTGGAATTTCTCCCTGGGCAGAGGTGAGTAAGGAAGAAAGCAGTGGGGGCCGGGACAGGAGGGGTATCTCAGGCAGGGAAATGGAAAGCTTCCAGAAGAGCACCCAGGGCCAGGACCATCCTGTCTAGCCTGCAGGCACCAAGTCGGCTGGCATGCTGTCGCTCATGTGGCTCCATGGCCCTTCCTCTAGGCTTTCAAGTCCTTGTACATATTCAGGTGTTTTACCTGGGAAGGGTGGGAACATTGCAGCAGCAGCTGGCCTGGGGCTCGGCCCACGTTTACTCACAGATGCCTCGGCACGGGCCCCCAGCTTTGCAATGAGGACGCTTGTTGCGTGGGGCCTGCTGGCTGAATGGGAGATGATTCCCCACCACTGACCAACTTCAGAATTGTTTACAACTGGAGCAAGGGCCCTGATACGGTTTTCCTCTGTGTAACTGGTGGGTTCTTTTTTTTTTTCTTTTTTTCGTTTTTGGTTCAAGGTAGATTTTATTCCTCTTTTTTGTATTTACAGATATAAGCATGGAAATAATTTATTCATATAAATACATGTATGTGAAGGGAAGAATATTTTTTCTGTTTTACTTTTTGTAATTTTGAATTTTATTTTATTTTTTTATACAGCAGCTTCTTTTTGGTTACCTATTTTATACATAGAAATGTATACATGCCAATCCCAATCTCTCAACTCCTCCCACCACCAGCCCCCTAACAGCTTTCCCCCCTTGGTGTCCATACGTTTGTTGTCTACATCTGTTGCTCTATTTCTGCCTTGCAAAACGGTTCATCTGTACAACTTTTCTAGGTTCCACATATATGCATTTATATACAGGATTTGTTTTTCTCTTTCTGACTTACTTCACTCTGTATGACAGTCTCTAGATCCATCAACGTCTCTACAAATGACCCAATTTCATTCCTTTTTATGGCTTAGTAATATTCCATTTTATATATGTACCTCATCTTTATGCATTCGTCTGTCTGTGGGCATTTAGGTTGCTTCCATTACCTGGATATTGTAAATAGTGATGCAATGAACATTGCGGTGAATGTCTCTTTTCGTTTTATGGTTTTGTCTGGGTATATGCCCAGTAGTGGGATTGCTGTATTATATGGTAATCCTATTCTTAGTTTTATAAGAAACTCCATAATGTTCTCCACAGTGACTGCATCAATTTACATTCCCAACAATAGTGGAAGAGGGTTCCTTATCTCCACACCCTTTCCAGCATTTGTTGTTTGTAGATTTTCTGATGATGCCCATTCTAACAGGTGTGAGGTGATACACCATGGATTAGTCTATTTCGTTGAGCAAAGAGTAGGTCTTGTCTATTACATATTTGGCTTATGGAACGGTATGTGTGCTCATTTCAATCTCTGGTTTTATACAGCACCCCAACTCAACTTTCCCTTTAAGCAAGCATAAGTTTTTATCTAAATGTGAGACTCTGTTCGGTTTTGTAATTCAGTTTATGTGTAGCCAAGTTTACACTCCCTCTATTTGTGATATCTTATGATAATTATGTTTCTCTGTGTGACATATTTCTCTTAGAATCATCATACTTAAATCCACTCAATTTGCTGCTACAGGCCTGATGACACTGATTTCATTGCTGAGTGATATTCCGTTGTACGTAAGTAGGACAACTCCTTTATCCATTTTTTTTCTTTCTGGGATATTTAGTTTGTACTGGACTCGAGGTTCTTGTAAACACAGCAGCCCTGGATATTGTGTTGGCTGTGTCTTGTTGATTTTAATTTTCCTAAGCTATAGGGCCAAAAGTGGAAGTGCCCTAGGCTCTGTAGCTTTGTTTTTTAGATGTTTCAGCATACACCATAAACATCACCAGAGTGTCTGTTGGCAATTTACATCCCGTCCATCAGCATAACAAGGCTCCCTGTTCTCCATGGCCTGTCCTGTGTTTCTGGGTTTTACACTTTTTTCAGATGGCTCTTTTGACGAATGGGAAATGAGAGTTCATTGTAGTGCGGATTTCCATTGCTCGAATTCTTGGTTGGCCACAAAGGGCATATGCGTTTTTTCCTGAATATATTCAGGAAAAAATGTATACGCACTTTTTGTCCAAGTGCATCACTGTCAAAGATCTGCCGCTTTTCACATGCTTTAAATGCAATTCCAATCTACCTCCTGAAATATGATTCCTGCAATTCTGCCTCGTTTTCAAGTCCTCTGTGCAGACTTACTTCAATATATTTTTGCCAATAGCTGTCATTTATAACTCTGCAGGTTTGTGAATTACAGTGTCTGTGATTTCCTTTCTTAACTCGTTTCCTTGAAAGCTGGCCACAGAACCGCAGGTTTGCTTCAGGCCGTAATCAGGGTCCCGCACGGCACTCTGAGCCTTTGGTTAATTCCTCTTCCTGGTGGGAAATTAGAGTTAAATGTGCCCCTCCAGACACCTGCCTCACTCCCAGCCCCTTGGTGATGTGTGTCCTCTGGTTTGAGGCCACATGTGCTGGGTTCCTCACCTTTCGCAGATGTGGCCCCACTGGTGTGCGGACACTCCTGCCTGGTTCCCATCCCCTTGGTGATGTGAGCCCTCCAGTGAGAGTCTGATCCTGGTTGGGCTCCTCACACTTCTGTGAGGTGGGCCCTCTTCTCTGAGGTCACTCCTGCCTGGCTGACACACCCCGCCTTGGCGACGTCGGCCCTCTGGCGGCAGTTGGAGCCCGCTGGGAGCCTCCTCCCCTCAGTGATGAGGCCCTCTGGCATCAGGCCCTAACTGCTGGTTACCCACATTTTCTGATACGTGCTAAGTGGTGTGAGGGCACTCCTGCCAGGTTCCCATCCCCATGTGCCTTCTGCTCTATGGTCCCAACACCTGTGTTGTTCACAGTTTCAGGATGTTGGCTCTCTGGTGTTAGTTCACTCAGGCCTAGATCCCATAGACTCTGTGCTCTGAGCCGCCTGCTGGGAGGTTCCTACTGCTGGATTCCTTACCATTTTTATTCTTTGGGTCCTGTGTTTTCATGCTCCTCCTTCCTGACTCACTCCCAGCCCTTTTGTGATGTAGGTCCTCTGGTTTGAGGCCACATGTGCCGGTTTCCTCACCTTTATTGATGTGGCCCCACTGGTGTGAGGACACTCCTGCCTGGTTCCCATCCCCTTGGTGATGGGGGCCCTCTGGTGAGAGTCTGATCCTGGCTGGATTCCTCACCCTTCTGGGAGGTGGGCCCTCTGCTGTGAGGTCACTCCTGCCTGGCTGGCACACATCACCTTGGCGATGTGCGCCCTCAGTTGGGAGTTGGTGCCTGCTGGGAGTCTCCTCCCCTCGGTAATGAGGGCCCTCTGGCGTCAGGCCCTAACTCATGGGCTCCCAAAATTTTCTGATATGTGCCCTGTCATGCGAGTACACTCCTGCCACGTTCCCATCCCCATGAGGATGTGGGCTTTCTGCTCTGAGGTCCCACCAGCTGGGTTGCTCACAGTGTCATGAGGTGAGCCCTCTGCTGTGAGTTCACTGTGGCCTGGATCCCATAGACTCCGTACTCTGGGCCACCTGCTGGGGGGTTCCAACTGCTGGATTCCTCACATTTTTTATTCTGTGGGCCCTGTGTTGTTAGGCTACTCCTGCCTGCCTCACTCGGAGCACCTTGGAAATGTGGGTCCTCTGGTTTAGGCCACATGTGCTGGGTTCCTCACCTTTCTATAATGTGGCCACACTGGTGTGAGGACACTCCTGCCTTGTTCCGGTCCCCTTGGTGATGTGGGCTCTCTGGTGAGAGTCTTATCCTGGCTGGTTTCCTCACCCTTCTTTGAGGTAGGCCCTCTGCTGTGAGGTCACTCCTGCCTGACTGGCACACGTCACCTTGGCGACGTGGGCCCTCAGTTGGGAGTTGGTGCCTGCTGGGAGTCTCCTCCCCTCGGTAATGAGGGCCCTCTGGCGTCAGGCTCTAACTCCTGGGCTCCCAAAATTTTCTGATGTGCGCCCTGTGGTGTGAGTACACTCCTGCCAGGTTTCCAACCCCATGGGAATATGGGCCTTCTGCTCTGAGGTCCCAACGGTGGGTGGCTCAGTTTCATGATGAGGGCCCTCTGGTGTGAGTTCACTCCGGCCTGGATCCCATAGCCTCGCTGCTCCTGGCCGCCTGCGGGGAGGTTCCAACTGCAGGATTCCTCACCTTTTTCTTCTATGGGCCCTCTGTTTGGAGACTCCTCCTGCCTGACTCACTCCCAGCCCCTTGGTGATGTGTGTCCTCTGGTTTGAGGCCACGTGTGCTGGGTCCCTCACCTTTCGATGATGTGGCCCCACTGGTGTGAGGACACTCCTGCCTGGTTTCTATCCCCTTGTTGATATGGGCCCTCTGGTGAGAGTCTGATCCTGGCTGGGTTCCTCACCCTTCTGTGAGGTGGGCCCTCTGCTGTGAGGTCACTACTGACTGGCTGGCACACCCTGCCTTGGTGACATCGGCCCTCTTGTGGCAGTTGGAGCCTGCTGGGAGCCACCTCCCCTCGGTGATGAGGGCTCTCTAGCGTCAGGCCGTAACTTCTGGGTACCCACTTTTTCTGATACGTGCTAAGTGGTGCGAGGACACTCTTGCCATGTTCCCAACCCCATGGGGATGTGGGCCTTCTGCTGTGAGGTCCCAATGGCTGGGTTGCTCACAGTTTCATGATATGGGCCTTCTGCTGTGAGTTCACTGCAGCCTGGATCGCATAGACTCGGTGCTCTGGGCCGCCTGCTGGGAGGTTCCCACTGCAGGATTCCTCAGCTTTTTTATTCTATGGGCCCTGTGTTGTGAGGTTACTCCTGCATGCCTCACTCCGAGCCCATTGGAGATGTGGGTCTTCTGGTTTAGGCCACATGTGCTGGGTTCCTCACCTTTCTATGATGTGGTCACACAGGTGTGCAGACAGTCCTGCCTGGTTCTGATCCTCTTGGTGATGTGGGCCCTCTGGTGAGAGTCTAATCCTCTTTGGGTTCCTCACACTTTTTTGAGGTTGGCCCTCTGCTCTGAGGTCACTCCTGCCTGGCTGGCACACCCCGCATTGGCGACGTTGGCCCTCTTGTAGCAGTTGGAGCCTGCTGGGAGCCTCCTCTCCTCGGTGATGAGGGCCCTCTGGCGTCAGGCCCTAACTGCTGGGCTCCCCACATTTTCTGATGTGTGCCCACTGGTACGATGACACTCCTGCTTGGTTCGCTTCCCCATGGGGATGTGGGCCTTGTGCTCTGAGGTCACAATGGCTAGGTTGCTCACAGTTTCATGATGAGGGCCCTCTGTTGTGAGTTCATCATCGCCTGGATCCCATAGCCTCGGTGCTCTGGGCCGCCTGCTGGGATGTTCCAACTGCTGGATTCCTCACCTTTTTCATACAATGGGCCACGTGTTTTGAGGTTCATCCTGCCTGCCTCGCTCCGAGACCCATGGAGATGTGGGTCCTCTGGTTTGAGGCCACATGTGCTGGGTACCTCATCTTGCGATGATGTGGCCCCACGGGTGTGAAGACACTCCTGCCTGGTTCCCAGCCCATTGCTGATGTGGGCCCTCTGCTGAGAGTCTGATAATGGCTGGGTCCCTTACCCTTCTGTGATGTGGGCCCTCTGATGTGAGGTCACTCCTGCCTAGCTGGCTCACGTCACCTTGGCGATGTGGGCCCTCTGTTGGCCACTGAAGCATACTGGGAACCCCCTACCCTCTTTAAGGAGGGCCTTGGAAAAAACGCATATGCACTTTTTGAACAAGTGCATCATTGTCGAGGTTCTGCCTCTTCTCCTATGCTTTCAGTGCACTTTCCGTCTACCTCCTGAAATCGTTTTCCTGAATTTCTGCCCCGCTTTCAAGTCCTCTTCGCAGACTTACTTCAATATATTTTTGGACGATAGCTGTCATTTATAACTCTGCAGGTTTGTGAATTACAGTGCCCATGAGCTCCTTTCTTCAACTAGCTTTCTTGTGAGCTGGCCGCAAAACCGCAGGATTGCTTCAGGCCCTAATCTGGTTCCGGCAGGGCATGCTGAGCCTTCAGTTAATTCCTCTTCCTGGTGGGAAATGAGCGTTGCATTTGCCCGTGCAGACACCTACAGCTAGTCTCTCATTGGTTCTCCCTATTCCTGTTCATCTTGCGCAGAAATTGCAAACTGTGCCAAACAGGAGCTTAAAGGCACTGACTCTCCAAGTGGGGAGAGTGTTAGTTAAGCGTCTGGAATGGTGAACCCGAGTATAAAGGGACGAAAACTGAGATGCATTTGAAAACGTTTCCCAATCACATGGTGGACAATACTCTGGGTTTCCCATACATGATTTAGCGGAAGGAAGAATCCCTTAAACCTGGAGAGTTGGGACCCATGGAATGGGTACCATGCAGTATGACTTCAAAGGGTCTGCAATTGGTCACCGAACCTCACCAATGCTATCAGGGCGAAGTGTCCGGCCTTATGTCTCCCCAGCTCTGGGAGTACATGTGGTAAATCCAGGATGCCTCAGAAGCCCTGAGTGAATTATTTAAGAATTGCTCTCTATTTCACTGTCATTGTGTTTTGTTTTTGAAATTTATTTTGATAATGGGATTTATCGGATTTTCAGTGTTGCCTTTAGGCCACTGAACACATGCTTCATTCTCTTACGGACACATATAAATCCATGGGTTTTAAGATTCTTGCTAGGCAGGTATATTCCTAGGCGTTGAATATGGGGTGTTGAGTCCATTTCGTTGAGCAAGCAGTAGGTCTTGTCTATTACATATTTGGCTTATGGAACGGTATCTGTGCGAATTTCAATCTCTGTTTTTATGCAGCACCCGAACTCACCTTTCCAAAAAAGCAAGCATATGTTGGTTTTCTAAATTTGAGACACTGTTCTGTTTTGTAATTCAGTTCATGTGTAGCCAAGTTTACATTCCGTGTATTAGTGATATCTTATGATGTTTGTTTTTCTGTGTGACCTATTGCACGTAGAATCATCGTACCTGAATCCACTCATTATGCCGCTACGGGCCTGATGACATAGATTTCATTGCTGAGTGATATTCCATTGTACGTAAGAACCACAACTTCTTTATCCATTTTCCGCCCTCTGGGATATTAAACTTGTACCGTAGACGAGGTTCTTGTAAACAGAGCCGTTCCAAACTTTGGGGTGGCTGTGTGGTTTTGATTTTAATTTCCCTATGCTATAGGACCATAAGTGGAAGTGCCATAGGCTGTGTTGCTTTGTTTCTTAAGTGTTTCAGGAAACACCATACACTTCTCCAGAGTGGCTGTTGGCAATTCACATCCCGCCCATCAGGATAACAATGCTCCCTCTTCTCCATGGCCTGTCCTGCCTTTCTGGATTTTACACTTTTTTCAGATGTCCCTTTTGACCGGGGGGCAGTGAGACTTCATTGTAGTGCAGATTTCCTTTACACGCTGGCTTGGTTGGCCAAAAAGTGCGTATGCGTTTTTTCCTGATTATATTCAGGAAAAAACGCATACGCCCTTTTTGGCCAAGTGCATCATTGTCGCTGTTCTCCGTCTTTTCCTAGGCTTTAAGTGCAATTCCAGTCTACCGACTGAAATCGTTTTCCTGAAATTCTGCCCCGCTTTCAAGTCCTCTTCGAAGACTTACTTCAATATGTTTTTGGACGATAGCTGTCTTTCATAACTCTGCAGGTTTGTGAATTACAGTGCCCCTGAGCTCCTTTCTTCAACTCGCTTTCTTGTGAGCTGGCAGCAAAACCGCTGGAATACTTCAGGCCCTAATCTGTTTTTGGCAAGGCACGCTGAGCCTTTGGTTAATTCCTCTTCCTGGTGGGAAATGAGCTTTCCATTTGTCCGTGCAGACACCTACAGCTAGTCTCTCATTGGTTCTCCCTATTCCTGTTCATCTTGCGCAGAAATTGCAAACTGTGCCAAACAGGAGGTTAAATGCACTGACCCTCCAAGTGGGGACAGTTTCAGTAAAGCGTCTGGAATTGTGAACCCGACTACCAGGGGACGAAATCTGAGATCCATTTGAAAACGTTTCCCTATCACACGGTGAACCATACTCTGGGTCTCCCATGCATGTTTTAGCTGAAGGTAGAATCCCTTAAACCTGGAGAGTTTCGACCCATGGAATGGGTACCATGCAGTATGACTTCAAAGGGTCTGCGTTTGCTCAACGAACCTCACCAATGCTATCAGCCCGAAGTGTCCAGCCTTATGTCTCACCCAGCTCTGGGTGTAGATGTGGTAAATCCAGGTTGCATCACATGCCCTGAATGAATTATTTAAGAATTGCTCTCTATTTCAGTGTCATTGTGTTTTGTTTTTGAAATTTATTTTGATAATGGGATTTATCGGATTTTCACTGCTGCGTTTAGGCCGCTGTACACATGCTTGATTTCCTTAGGGAGATATATAAATCCATGGGTTTTAAGATTCTTACTTGTCAGGTATATTCCCAGGCGTTGAATATGGGGTGTTGAGTCCATTTCGTTGAGCAAGGAGTAGGTCTTGTCTATTATATATTTGGCTTATGGAACGGTATCTGTGCTAATTTCAATCTCTGGTTTTGTGCAGCACCACAACTCACCTTTCCCCATAAGCAAACATAAGGTGGTTTTCTAAATTTGAGACCCACTTCTGCTTTGTAATTCAGTTCATGTGTAGCCAAGTTTACATTCCGTGTATTAGTGATATCTTATGATGTTTCTTTTTCTGTGTGACTTATTTCTCGTAGAATCCTCGTACCTTAATCCACTCATTATTCCGCTATGGGCCTGATGACGTAGATTACATTGCTGAGTGATATTCCATTGTACGAAAGTACCACAACTTCTTTATCCATTTTTTGCTTTCTCGGATATTTAACTTGTACCGTAGACGAGGTTCTTGTAAACAGAGCCGTCCCAAACTTTGGGGTGGCTGTGTGTTTTTGAATTTAATTTCCCTAAGCTATAGGACCATAAGTGGAAGTGCCATAGGCTGTGTTGCTTTGTTTCCTACGTGTTTCAGAAAACACCATACACTTCTCCAGAGTGGCTGTTGGCAATTTACATCCCGCCCATCAGCATAACAAGGCTCCCTGTTCTCCCTGACCTGTCCTGCCTTTCTGGATTTTACACATTTTCAGAGGGCCCTGTTTACCTGGGAGCAGAGAGACTTCATTGTAGTGCAGATTTCCTTTACAGGCTTGGTTGGTTAGCCAAAAAGTGCATCATTGTCGACATTCTACCTCTTTTCCTATGCTTTAAGTGCAATTCCAATCTATCCCCTGAAACCGTTTTCCAGAAATTCTGCCCCGCTTTCAAGTCCTCTTTGAAGACTTACTTCAATACATTTTTGGACGATAGCTGTCATTCATACCTCTGCAGGTTTGTGAATTACCGTGACCCAGAGCTCCTTCCTTCAACTCGCTTTCTTGTGAGCTGGCCGCCAAACCGCATGATTTCTTCAGGCCCTAACCTGTTTCTGGCAGGGCACGCTGAGCCTTTGGTTAATTCCTCTTCCTGGTGGGAAATGAGCGTTCCATTTGCCCGTGCATACACCTACAGCTAGTCTCTCATTGGTTCTCCCTATTCCTGTTCATCTTGCTCAGAAATTGCAAACTGTGCCAAAAAAGGAGATTAAAGGCAATGAATCTCCAAGTGGGGAGAGTGTTAGTAAAGCGTCTGGAATGGTGAACCCGTGTACCAGGCGACGAAAACTGAGATGCATTTAAAAATGTTTCCCAATCACACGGTGGACCATACTCTGGGTTTCCCATGCATGTTTTAGCTGAAGGAAGAATCCCTTAAACCTGGAGAGTTTGGACCCATGGAATGGGTACCATGCAGTATGACTTCAAATGGTCTGCATTTGCTCAACAAACCTCACCAATGCTATCAGCCCGAAGTGTCCAGCCTTATGTCTCACCCAGCTCTGGGTGTAGATGTGGTAAATCCAGGTTGCATCACATGCCCTGAATGAATTATTTAAGAATTGCTCTCTATTTCAGTGTCATTGTGTTTTGTTTTTGAAATTTATTTTGATAATGGGATTTATCGGATTTTCACTGCTGCGTTTAGGCCGCTGTACACACGCTTGATTTCCTTATGGAGACATATAAATCCATGGGTTTTAAGATTCTTACTTGTCAGGTATATTCCCAGGCGTTGAATATGTGGTGTTGAGTCCATTTCGTTGAGCAAGGAGTAGGTTTTGTCTATTATATATTTGGCTTATAGAACGGTATCTGAGCTAATTTCAATCTCTGGTTTTATGCAGCACCCGAACTCACCTTCCCCATAAGCAAGCAAAAGTTGATTTTCTAAATTTGAGACCCTGTTCTGTTTTGTAATTCAGTTCATGTGTAGCCAAGTTTACATTCCTTGTATTAGTGATACATTTTGATGTTTCTTTTTCTGTGTGACTTATTTCACGTAGAATCATCGTACCTGAATCCACTCATTATGCCGCTACGGGCCTGATATAGATTTCATTGCTGAGTGATATTCCATTGTACGTACGTAGCACAACTTCTTTATCCATTTTTCGCTCTCTGGGATATTTAACTTGTACCGTAGACAAGGTTTTGTAAACAGAGCCGTTCCAAATTTTGGGGTGGCTCTGTGGTTTTGATTTTAATTTCCCTAAGCTATAGGACCATAAGTGGTAGTACCATGGGCTGTGTTGCTTTGTTTCTTATGTGTTTCAGGAAACACCATACACTTCTCCATAGTGGCTGCTGGCAATTCACATCCCGCCCATAAGCATAACAATGCTCCCTGTTCTCCATGGCCTGTCCTGCCTTTCTGGATTTTACACTTTTTTCAGATGGCCCTTTTGACCTGGGGGCAGAGAGACTTAATTGTAGTGCGATTTCCTTTACACGCTTGCTTGGTTGGCCAAAAAGTGCGTATGCGTTTTTTCCTGAATATATTCAGGAAAAAACGCATACGCCCATTTTGGACAAGTGCATCATTGTCGCCGTTCTGCCTCTTTTCCTATTCTTTAAGTGCAATTCCAGTCTACCCCCTGAAATCGTTTTCCTGAATTTCTGCCCCGCTTTCAAGTCCTCTTCGCAGCCTTCCTTCAATATATTTTTGGACGATAGCTGTCATTTATAACTCTGCAGGTTTTGAATCACAGTGACCCTGAGCTCCTTTCTTCAACTCGCTTTCCTGTGAGCTGGCTGCAAAACCTCAGGATTGTTTCAGGCCCTAATCTTGTTCCGGCAGGGCATGCTGAGTCTTTGGTTAATTCTTCTTCCTCGTGGGAAATGACCGTTACATTTGCCCGTGCAGACACCTACAGCTAGCCTCTCATTGGTTCTCCATATTCCTGTTCATCATGTGCAGAAATTGCAAACTGTGCCCAACAGGAGGTTAAAGGCACTAACTCTCCAAGTGGGGAGAGTGTTAGTTAGGCGTCTGGAATGGTGAACCCGAGTATAAAGGGACGTAAACTGAGATGCATTTGAAAACGTTTCTCAATCACACGGTGGACCATACTCTGGGATTCCCATGCATGTTTTAGCTGAAGGAAGAATCCTTTAAACCTGGAGAGTTGGGACCCATGGAATGGGTACCATGCAGTACGACTTCAAAGGGTCTGCGTTTGCTCACCGAACCTCACCAATGCTCTCAGCCCGAAGTGTCCAGCCTTATGTCTCACCAAGCTCTGGGTGTAGATGTCGTAAATCCAGGTTGCATCACAAGCCCTGAATGAATTATTTAAGAATTGCTCTCTATTTCAGTGTCATTGTGTTTTGTTTTTGAAATTTATTTTGATAATGGGATTTATCGGATTTTCACTGCTGCGTTTAGGCCGCTGTACACACGCTTGATTTCCTTATGGAGACATATAAACGCATGGGTTTGAAGATTCTTAATAGTCAGGTGTATTCGTAGGCGTTGAATATGGGGTGTTGAGTCCATTTCGTTGACCAGGGTGTAGGTTTTTTCTAGTACATATTTGGCTTATGGAGCGGTATCTGTGCTAATTTCAATCTCTGGTTTTATGCAGCTCCCCAACTCTCCTTTATCCTTAAGCAAACATAAGTTGGTCTTCTAAATTTGAGACCCCGTTCTGTTTTGTAATTCAGGTCATATGTAGCCACGTTTACATTCCATGTATTAGTAATATCGTATGTCTTTTTCTTTTTGAATTATGTGACTTCGAATGATCATACGTAACTCCTCTGGGGTTCTTACAACTGTCCATATTTCACTGATTTTCAGGCTGAGTAATATTCCACTCTACATAAGTGCCACATCTCTATCCATTTTTTCCCTCCAGAGACATATAAATTATATCCTAGTCGAGGATCTTTTAAACAGAGAGGCGGTAAACATTGGGGTGCCTGTGTCCTCTCGATTTTTGTCTTTCCCAAGATATACGTCCATGAGTGCAAGTGCCCTGTGCTCTGTAGCTCATTTTTTAGATGCTTTAGTAAACACAATACACTTCTCAAGAGTGATCATTGGCAATATACATTTCCACTATAAGCCTCACAGGGCTCCCTATTCTCCTTGCCCTGTCCTGCATTTCTGGTGTTTACACTTTATGAGGACGGCTCTTCTGACTGATGCGAAGTGATATGTTTTGTAGTACTGATTTCCAGTGCCCACCTGTTTGGTTGGCTAAAAAAGTGTATGCCCTTTTCTTGAATATATACAGAAAAAGACGCATACAACCTTTTTGGCCAACTGCAATGTTGGCAATGTTCAGCCCCTTTTCTTGTGCTCAATGGCGAGTCCTTTCTACCTCTTCCAATCCCTTTCCTGCCATTCTCCATTGCTTACAAGTCCCTTTCTCTGACTTTCCTCAAGACATTTTTCAGTGAGAGATATTTTCAACTCTGCAGTTTCGTGAATTTTAGCGGCCCTGAGTTCCATTTTTCAACTTGTGTTTATGGGAACTGGCCACAAAGCAGTGGGATTTCCTCAAGCCCTATTCTGTTTCCATGGGCAACCCTAGCCTTTGGTCAATTCGTCTTCCTGATTGGAAATTAGAGTGACATGTGCCTGTCCGAACACCTAGGACTTGTCTCTCATTGTTCCTCCTCCTTCTGTTTCATCCTCTGGACAAATTCCAAACTGTATGCAACAGGATGTTGACAGTGCTGACATCTCCAAGTGAGGAGACTGTTCGTAAAGACACTAGAGGGGTGAACCCGAGCACCAGGAGATGAGGAGATGAGATGCCTTTTCCAAACCCTTCCCGATCAGACGGTATACCATCCTCTGGGTGTGACAGGCATGTTTTAGCTGTAGGAAGTGTCCCATTCATGTGAGGAGAACACCAGGGCTTTTTCAAAATCACTGTCTCTCCACAACCCAAACTGGGGAATTTTTTAAGCTACGGCTACACATATGTTCATTAAGGGCCTTGGGAAGTAGGCAGAGTCCAAACTTTAGATGATTGAAGTCTTCCTGGTCAGAAGCACTCAACACCGGCTTCCCTTAGGTTCCATTTTAACTGTCATTAATAGATGATGTCAATAAAAATATCTATTCTTTTTTCAGATTATTTCCCCTTATAGGTTATTGCAAAATATTGAGGGTAGTTCCCTGTGCTATACAGTAGTTCCTTGTTGATGATCGATTTTATTCATAGCAGTGTGTATGTGTTAATCCCAAACTGTTAATTTATCCCTCCTCTCACCTTTCCTCTTTGGTAATAATAAATTATAAGATTTTATACTTCTCAGAAATGGGGGAGCTGAAAGAGAGTTATCATTTTCAAT
Source organism: Delphinapterus leucas (assembly GCF_059928025.1). Lineage (NCBI taxonomy): Eukaryota > Metazoa > Chordata > Mammalia > Artiodactyla > Monodontidae > Delphinapterus > Delphinapterus leucas. Next base: position 13,552,990 of record NW_028322233.1, on the reverse strand, counting down.
GGAAAAGCATTTAAAACAAGATTGAAGTTTAACCAAGATTATTAGATGTACATCCTTGGAAAGAAATCACTTCGTTTCTCTAGTATTGACCTGACAAATAAGACAAACCTTTTCACTGAACTTGCTTATAATAAAGTGATGGAAATATCAAATGGAAGTGTTAGAAACATCTTATTTTACCCGAGCCTTATACACTGTTCTATGTTAATTACAGTTTGGCTCACACATCTGTTCATTGAAGTTACAATGTTCTCAATTTCTGTTACTGATCCTCCAGAGTGGACCCCAACAAGTGTCCCCCTGCCCAGTGTCATTGGAGCTAACAGATCGAGACTGAGTTTGGTTCAGAAGCAAAGGAAACTTTATATTTTGATCAGAGAATGCAGAGGTGAGAGCATGTGCTACCCCGTGGGCTGTGGGCTAGGCTGCTGTGTAGAGATCCTGTCAGAGTCAGTGGGAGGGAGGGGGCGGAGCTCTCGAGGGCCCGGTTGGCTGCAGCTCAGGCTCTATATCACGGAGTCTGCACTGTGCCCCAGGAGCTGAGGTGTCGACCCAGCCATTCTGCACTAGGGAACCTCGTCTGAAGTGCCGGCTGTTGAACCTCTGTATGCGGGACCCTAGGAGCACGTGAAATTAGACAAAGCACAAAGGATAAAAAAGGTTAGACTTTATTTTATTGCCCAGATTCTATTTTTATCTCCCAGAGATTTTTAAGGGGCTTTGCCTGGGACAAACCCCTCTTCTGCATTTTGTCCCCTTCCTCATTCTTAGAGTGCTGAGGGTGCAGACCCTTCATCTGTAACTGCTGAGTGCTGAGTTAGGAGCCCTCATACCCGTGGGCAAGGGTCTGAACTTCTCCCCAGCAGCCTCCAGGTGATGTTGATTGTCCGCAGGCCTCCTGCCTCCCTGCTCGTCCGCCTGAGCACAAGTATTGGTAGTGTTATAGATTCTAATGACCTTTAAGCGTCCAGGAAGGAGACGTGCAATGACGCTGTGAGGTCCAGTTTCACCCCACCCCACATTTGTTCGGTCACCTTAGGCTGACAGTTTCTGCCAGCCTAGATGCTCTGACCAGTAGTCTGTGCTTTCTTCAGTTAGGCCCCTGAATTAACGTAAAAACAGCACCATGTGTCAGGACCCTGACTGCCCAACTCCCAGACAGTCCAGGGTCAGTGGTGATGAAGGATCATGATGGTCACTGAGTCAACAGCCTTTTGAAGTAAACAGGAGTCCAGCCGGTCTTATTGGCCACCATCATCACAGTGTCTGTAGGCTTTTCTATGGTGACAGCGTGATATACGGTTCCCCCGCCAAGATTATTACCTCCCCTCTGGGTGCAGTAAGTCCTGCAAGCAGTAGTCTACTCTTTTGGGACACACTCTTGTTGTTTTATGAGAGAAACTCCAGGTCAAGTGATGGTCACACGAGTCGTCATGGTGCCCCTTTGCCCCAGTTATCTCTCTGGAGGTTGGAGTTGGAGGACCTCCTCACTCAAGGTCAGTGTGCCCACGGAGCAAACCCTGCAACTTCAGGGCATGGTTGGGGGTTAGGATCACCACGTGGGGTCCTTTTCCCTTAGGAGGGAGGTGGCCTTTTAGGCTGCTGATTTCCAGGTTTTCAGATACTGCCAGTATCTTGGCTAGATGTGGCGGTGGGCCAAGCCCCTTGGTGACCGTAGTTTATCCTACCTGGATGGCATTCTTGCATTGTTCCATTTCAAGTGGTCCCAGGTTTTGCACTAATACTCCAATGGTGATTCACTGTTCACCAGGAAAGTAAAGATCAAAGGGTTTAACTAAATTAGGGAGTTCCAGGGCAAGGGTCTGAATTGACTGCTCTTTCCATTCTTGAAAGGCCACTTCTGGATTCTATTCAAAAGGATCATCATCTTTTTCTTTCAGTGTTTCATATAGAGGCCCAGCTAGTAGACTGTAGTTAGGGATCCAGAAGCAGCAAACCCTGGCCTCGCCAGGAACCCCTAAGCTGTCTTCTAGTTTTAGAAATGGGTAAGGCTGTAAATTGTTTCTTCCCTTTCCTGGGATGGGCTTCTCCGACCTTCTGTGAGAATGAAGCCCAGGCAGGTCACCGTAGTCTGTGATATTTGAGCTTTTTCTTGGACAACTTGTATCCTTTATTGGCTTGGTAGTTCAGAGGTCTACTTAGTAGGGCTGGCGATCGGAATGTCGTCTGCATATTGAAGGAGTGTTTCCTTTTCCAGAGGTAGAACTTTTAGGTCTTTAGCTGAGCTTTCCCCAAAGATGGTGTGGGAATTTTTGAACCCTTGGGGCAAGACGGCCCGGAAGTATTGTTTTAGTTGTATGTTGAGTCGTGCCACTCACAAGCCAAAATTTCTTGTGAGTCTGGGACTAGTAGAATACAAAAGAAGGCATCATTGAAGACTAATACAGAATACCATGTCCTAGTGGTTGGTAGAATGAGCAGCAGGGTGTAGGATTTAGGAACTACTGGAGGTATATCCTCGGTGGCTTCACTGACTGTCCTGACATCCTTTACCAGAATTCCAGCAGCCCATGGGGCTCTCGAGGTCAGGCCAATCCCAGGATATGGAGCTCACCTGGGCAGGTACCCCACCCCCACCCCAGCCCACGGGGCTCTCGTGTTCAGGCCCCTCCCAGGATATGGGGTTCCCTGGGCAGGTTCCCCTGCAGCCCATGGGGCTCTCGTTGTCAGGCCCCTCCCAGGATACAGAGCTAACCTTGCAGATACCGTGGCAGGGCTGGGCACACAGGAACCGTGCACATCGCCCTCATTGCAGAGCACTCCCAGCTCACCTGTCACTCAGATCTGACACAGAGCACCTCAGAGCAGGACTTGAACTAACAAACAGCAGCTCCGACAGGTCTGTGACCCTGGGCATCACTCTGTGTGGCCTCCCCCCACCTGGACTTCCAGAGACTTCCAATGCACCCGGGGCACCAGACCTCTGTCTCCACCCACCACCCACCCCTCCTCTCCCTGACTCCTGGGTTCCTCTCATTAGGAGAGGGTTTTCTTGAAGTTGTCTCCCACTCATGGGCCAGATAATATAATTAGAAAACAAGCCAGAGCTGCAGCCCCTTGTCTATCCTGACTCTCAGGAGCCCACACCTGTTCCTTGGACCTGGCCGATTCAGAAAGTTCCATTTTCTGCAAATGTGAGCCCCTGAGGGATGATTATTGGCTGGCCTGGGAAGCCTGACCGTGCCCCCCATCCCTCCCCTGGTGTGCCTGTGTTGGGATCAATATAAACACTGCACCAGGCAGCAAGAGCCCCTGCAGCTGTGCCTGACGCCATTTTCTCTGCCCTGTCAGCAGTCTCGGGGCTGGACTGGTGGGAGGGAGTGAGAGGCCACGGCTTTGTGGGTGGCCCAGTGTGAGTGGGGCTCTGCTGGACTTTCTGCAGCAGTTGCCAAGATGCCACCTGTTAAAGAAGAGGATGTGTCACCGATACCTGCTGCTGGAATTTCTCCCTGGACAGAGGTGAGTGAGGGAGAAATCAGTGGGGGCTGGGACAGCAGGGGTATCTCAGGCAGGGAAATGGAAAGCTTCCAGAAGAGCACCCAGGGCCAGGACCATCCTGGCTGGCCTGCAGGCACCAAGTCGGCTGGCATGCTGTTGCTCATGTGGCTCCATGGCCCTTCCTCTAGGCTTTCAAGTCCTTGTACATATTCAGGTGTTTTACCTGGGAAGGGTGGGAACATTTCAGCAGCAGCTGGCCTGGGGCTCGGCCCACGTTTACTCACAGATGCCTCGGCACGGGCCCCCAGCTTTGCAATGAGGACGCTTGTTGCGTGGGGCCTGCTGGCTGAATGGGAGATGATTCCCCACCACTGACCAACTTCAGAATTGTTTACAACTGGAGCAAGTGGCCTGATATGGTTTTCCTCTGTGTAACTGCTGGGTTTTGTTTTTTTTTCCTTTTTTTCGTTTTTAGTTCAAGGTAGATTTTATTCCTCTTTTTGTATTTACAGATATAAGCATGGAAATAATTTATTCATATAAATACATGTATGTGAAGGGAAGAATATGTTTTCTGTTTTACTTTTTTAATTTTGAATTTTATTTTAATTTTTTATACAGCAGGTTCTTTTTGGTTATCTATTTTATACATATAAATGTATACATGCCAATCCCAATCACTCAACTCCTCCCACCACCACCCCCCAACAGCTTTCCCCCCTTGGTGTCCATACGTTTGTTGTCTACATCTGTTGCTCTATTTCTGCCTTGCAAAACGGTTCATCTGTACAATTTTTCTAGGTTCCACATATATGCATTAATATACAAGATTTGTTTTTCTATTTCTGACTTACTTCACTCTGTATGACAGTCTCTAGATCCATCAACGTCTCTACAAATGACCCAATTTCATTCCTTTTTATGGCTTAGTAATATTCCATTTTATACTTGTACCACATCTTTATGCATTCGTCTGTCTGTGGGCATTTAGGTTGCTTCCATTACCTGGATATTGTAAATAGTGATGCAATGAACATTGCGGTGAATGTCTCTTTTTGATTTATCGTTTTGTCTGGGTATATGCCCAGTAGTGGGATTGCTGTATCATATGGTAATTCTATTCTTAGTTTTATAAGAAACTCCATAATGTTCTCCACAGTGACTGTATCAATTTACATTCCCAACAATAGTGGAAGAGGGTTCCTTATCTCCACACCCTTTCCAGCATTTGTTGTTTGTAGATTTTCTGATGATGCCCATTCTAACAGGCGTGAGGTGATACACCATGGATGAGTCTATTTCGTTGAGCAAAGAGTAGGTCTTGTCTATTACATATTTGGCTTATGGAACGGTATGTGTGCTCATTTCAATCTCTGGTTTTATACAGCACCCCAACTCAACTTTCCCCTTAAGCAAGCATAAGTTTTTATCTAAATGTGAGACTCTGCTCGGTTTTGTAATTCAGTTTATGTGTAGCCAAGTTTACACTCTCTCTATTAGTGATATCTTATGATAATTATCTTACTCTGTGTGACATATTTCTCTTAGAATCATCATACTTAAATCCACTCAATTTGCTGCTACAAGCCTGATGACACTGATTTCATTGCTGAGTGATATTCCGTTGTACGTAAGTAGCACAACTCCTTTATCCATTTTTTTCTTTCTGGGATATTTAATTTGTACTGGACTCGAGGTTCTTGTAAACACAGCAGCCCTAAATTTTGTGTTGGCTGTGTCTTCTTGATTTTAATTTTCCTAAGCTATAGGGCCAAAAGTGGAAGTGCCCTAGGGTCTGTAGCTTTGTTTGTCAGATGTTTCAGGATACACCATAAACATCTCCAGAGTGTCTGTTGGCAATTTACATCCCGCCCATCAGCATAACAAGGCTCCCTGTTCTCCATGGCCTGTCCTGTGTTTCTGGTTTTTACACTGTTTTCAGATGGCCCTTTTGACGAATGGGAAATGAGACTTCATTGTAGTGCAGATTTCCATTGCTCGAGTGCTTGGTTGGCCAAAAAGGGCATATGCATTTTTTCCTGAATATATTCAGGAAAAAATGTATATGCACTTTTGTCCAAGTGCATCACTGTCAAAGATCTGCCGCATTTCACATGCTTTAAATGCAATTCCAATCTTCCTCCTGAAATATGATTCCTGCAATTCTGCCTCGTTTTCAAGTCCTCTTTGCAGACTTACTTCAATATATTTTTCCAATAGCTGTCATTTATAACTCTGCAGGTTTGTGAATTACAGTGCCCGTGATTTCCTTTCTTAACTCGTTTCCTTGAAAGCTGGCCACAGAACCGCAGGTTTGCTTCAGGCCATAATCAGGGTCCGGCATGGCACTCTGAGCCGTTGGTTAATTCCTCTTCCTGGTGGGAAATTAGAGTTCAATGTGCCCCTCCAGACACCTGCCTCACTCCCAGCCCCTTGGTGATGTGTGTCCTCTGGTTTGAGGCCACATGTGCTGGATTCCTCACCTTTGGCTGATGTGGCCCCACTGGTGTGAGGACACTCCTGCTTGGTTCCCATCCCCTTGGTGATGTGGGCCCTCCGGTGAGAGTCTGATCCTGGTTGGGTTACTCACACTTCTGTGAGGTGGGCCCTCTTCTCTGAGGTCACTCCTGCCTAGCTGGCACACCCCGCCTTGGTGACGTCGGCCATCTAGTGGGAGTTGGTGCCTGCTGGGAGTCTCTTCCCCTCGGTAATGAGGGCCCTCTGGCGTCAGGCCCTAACTCCTGGGCTCCCAAAATTTTCGGATGTGCGCCCTGTGGTACGAGTACATTCCTGCCAAGTTCACAACCTCATGGGAATGTGGGCCTTCTGCTCTGCGGTCCCAAAGGTGGGTTGCTCAGTTTCATGATGAGGGCCCTCTGGTGTGAGTTCACTCCGGCCTGGATCCCATAGCCACGCTGCTCCTGGCCACCTGCGGGGAGGTTATAACTGCGCGATTCCTCACCTTTTTTCTTCTATGGGCCCTCTGTTTTGAGACTCCTCCTGCCTGCCTCACTCCCAGCCCCTTGGTGATGTGTGTCCTCTGGTTTGAGGCCACGTGTGCTAGGTCCCTCACCTTTTGATGATGTGGCCCCACTGGTGTGAGGAAACTCCTGCCTGGTTCCTATCCCCTTGATGATGTGGGCCCTATGGTGAGAGTTTGATCATGGCTGGGTTCCTCACCCTTCTGTGAGGTGGGCCCTCTGCTGTGAGGTCACTCCTGTCTGGCTGGCACACCCCGCCTGGGCAACATCGGCCCTCTTGTGGCAGTTGTAGCCTGCTGGGAGCCTCCTCCCCTCAGTGATGAGGGCCCTCTTGCGTCAGGCCCTAACTGCTGGGTACCCACATTTTCTGATACGTGCTAAGTGGTGCGAGGACACTCCTGCAAAGTTCCCATCCCCATGGGGATGTGGGCCTTCTGCTCTTAGCTCCCAATGTCTGGGTTGCTCACAGTTTCATGATGTGGGCCCTCTGCTGTGAGTTTACTGCAGCCTGGATCGCATAGACTTGGTGCTCTGGGCCACCTGCTGGGAGGTTCCCACTGCAAGATTCCTCAGCTTTTTTATTCTATGGGCCCTGTGTTGTGAGGCTCCTCCTGCCTGCCTCACTCCGAGCCCCTTTGAGATGTGTGTCCTGTGGTTTAGGCCACATGTGCTGGGTTCCTCACCTTTCTATCATGTGGCCACACAGGTGTGAAGACAGTCCTGCCTGGTTCAGATCCCATTGGTGATGTGGACCCTCTGGTGAGAGTCTTATCCTGGCTGGGTTCCTCACACTTCTGTGAGGTAGGCCCTCTGCTGTGAGGTCACTCCTGCCTGGCTGTCACATGTCACCTTGGCGACATGGGCCCTCAGTTGGGAGTTGGTGCCTGCTTGGAGTCTCCTCCCCTTGGTAATGAGGGCCCTCTGACGTCAGGCCCTAACTTCTGGGCTTCCAAAATTCTCTGATGTGTGCCCTGTGGTGCGAGTACACTTATGCCATGTTCCCAACCACATGGGAATGTGGGCCTTCTGCTCTGAGGTCCCAACGGCTGGGTTGTTCACAGTTTCATGATGAGGGCCCTCTGTTTTGAGTTCAGTCAGGTCTGGATCCCATAGCCTCGCTGCTCCTGGCCGCCTGCTAGGATGTTCCAACTGCGAGATTCCTCACCATTTTTATTCTATGGTTCCTGTTTTGAGGCTCCTCCTGTCTGCCTCACTCCCAGCCCCTTGGTGATATGTGTCCTCTGGTTTGAAGCCATGTGTGCTGGGTCACTCACATTTCGGTGATGAGGCCCCACTGGTGTGAGGACACTCCAGCCTGGTGCCCATTCCCTTGGTGATGTGGACCCTGTGGTGAGAGTCTGATCCTGGCTGGGCTCCTTACCCTTCTGTGAGGTGGGCCCTCTGATGTGAGGTCACTCCTGCCTGGCTGGCTCACATCGCCTTGGCGATGTGGGCCCTCTGTTGGCCACGAAAGCATGCTGGGAGCCCTCTACCCTCTGTAATGAGGGCCCTGAAAAAACGCATACGCACTTTTTGACCAAGTGCATCATTGTCGAAGTTCTGCCTCTTTTCCTATGCTTTAAATGAATTCCAGTCTGCCCCCTGAAATCGTTTTCCTGCAATTCTGCCCCGCTTACAAATCCTCTTCACAGCCTTCCTTCAATATATTTTTGGACAATAGCTATCAGTTATAACTCTGCAGGTTTGTAAATTACAGTGCCCCTGAGCTCCTTTCTTCAACTCGCTTTCTTGTGAGCTGGCCGCAAACCCACAGGATTGCTTCAGGCCCTAATCTGGTTCCGGCACGGCATGCTGAGCCTTTGGTTAATTCCTCTTCCTGGTTGGAAATGAGCGTTAAATTTGCCCGTGCAGACACCTACAGCTAGTCTCTCATTGGTTCTCCCTATTCCTGTTCATCTTGCGCAGAAATTGCAAACTGTGCCAAACAGGAGGTTAAAGGCACTGACTCTACAAGTGGGGAGAGTGTTAGTAAAGGGTCTGGAATTGTGAACCCGAGTAAAAGAGGACAAAAACTGAGATGCATTTGAAAACGATTCCCGGTCACACAGTGCACCAAACTTTGGGTTACCCATGCATGCTTTAGCTGAAGGAAGAATCGCTTAAACCTGGAGAGTTGGGACCCATGGAATGGGTACCATGCAGTATGACTTCAAATGGCCTGCATTTGCTCATCGAACCTCAGCAATGCTATCAGCCCGAAGTGTCCAACCTTATCTCTCACTCAGCTCTGGGTGTAGATGAGGTAAATCCAGGTTGCATCACAAGCCCTGAATGAATTATTTAAGAATTGCTCTCTATTTCACTGTCTTTGTTTTTTGTTTTTGTAATTCATTTTGATAACGGGATTTATCGGATTTTCTCTGCTGCCTTCATGCAGCTGTACACACGCTTGATTCTCTTATGGAGACATATAAATCCATGGGTTTGAAGATTCTTACTAGTCAGGTGTATCCCTAGGCGTTGAATATAGGGTGTTTAGCCCATTTCGTTGAGCAAGTGGTAGGTCTTGACTGTTACATATTTGAGGTATGGAATGGTATCTGTGCTAATTTCTATCTCTGGTTTTATGCAGCACCCCAAATCACCTTTCCCCTTAAGCAAACATAAGTTGGTTTTCTAAATTTGAGACCCTGTTCTGTTTTGTAATTCAGTTCATGTGTAGCCAAGATTACATTCGGTGTATTAGTGATATCTTATGATGTTTCATTTTCTGTGTGACTTATTTCACTTAGAATCATCGTACCTGAATCCACTCATTATGCCACGACGGGCCAGATGACATAGATTTCATTGGTGAGTGATATTCCATTGTACGTACGTACCACAACTTCTTTATCCATTTTTCGCTTTCTCGGATATTTAACTTGTATCGTAGACGAGGTTCTTGTAAACAGAGCCGTCTGAAACTTTGGGGTGGCTGTGTGTTTTTGATTTTAATTTCCCTAAGCTATAGGACCATAAGTGGAAGTGCCGGAGGCTCCGTTGCTTTGTTTTTTAGGTGTTTCAGGAAACACCATACTCTTCTCCAGAGTGGCTGTTGGCAATTTACATCCCACCCATCAGCATAACACGGCTCCCTGTTCTCCATGGCCTGTGCTGCATTTCTGGATTTTACACTTTTTTCAGATGGCCCTTTTGACCGTGGGGCAGTGAGACTTCATTGTAGTGCAGATTTCTTTAACATGCTTGCTTGGTTGGCCAAAAAGGGCGTATGCGTTTTTTCCTGAATATATTCAGGGAAAAAACGCATACGCCCTTTTTGGCCAAGTGCACCATTGTCAACGTTCTGCCTCTTTTACTATGCTTTAAATGTAATTCTAGTCTACCCCCTGAAATCGTTTTCCTGCAATTCTGCCCCGCTTTCAAGTCCTCTTCGCAGCCTTCCTTCAATATATTTTTGGACGATAGCTGGCATTTATAACTCTGCAGGTTTGTGAATTACAGTTCCCCTGAGATCCTTTCTTCAAATCGCTTTCTTGTGAGCTGGCCGCAAACCCGCAGGATTGCTTCAGGCCCTAATCTGGTTCCGGGACGGCATGCTGAGCCTTTGGTTAATTCCTCTTCCTGGTTGGAAATGAGCGTTAAATTTGCCCGTGCAGACACCTACAGCTAGTCTCTCATTGGTTCTCCCTATTCCTGTTCATCTTGCGCAGAAATTGCAAACTGTGCCAAACAGGAGGTTAAAGGCACTGACTCTCCAAGTCGGGAGAGTGTTAATAAAGGGTCTGGAATTCTGAACCCGAGTAAAAGGGGACAAAAACTGAGATGAATTGGAAAACGTTTCCCGGTCACACGGTGCACCATACTGTGAGTTTCCCATGCATGCTTTAGCTGAAGGAAGAATCGCTTAAAACTGGAGAGTTGGGACCCATGGAATGGGAACCATGCAGTATGACTTCAAATGGTGTGCATTTGCTCATCGAACCTCACCAATGCTATCAGCCCGAAGTGTCCAACCTTATGTCTCACTCAGCTCTGGTTTTAGATGAGGTAAATCCAGGTTGCATCACAAGCCCTGAATGAATTATTTAAGAATTGCTCTCTATTTCACTGTCATTGTGTTTTGTTTTTGTAATTCATTTTGATAATAGGATTTATCGGATTTTCTCTGCTGCCTTCATGCAGCTGTACACACGCTTGATTCTCTTATGGAGACATATAAATCCATGGGTTTGAAGATTCTTACTAGTCAGGTGTATTCCTAGCCGTTGAATATAGGGTGTTTAGCCCGTTTCGTTAAGCAAGTGGTAGGTCTTGACTATTACATATTTGACTTATGGAATGGTATCTGTGCTAATTTCTATCTCTGGTTTTATGCCGCACCCAACTCTCCTTTCCCCTTAAGCAAACATAAGTTGGTTTTCTAAATTTGAGACCCTGTTCTGTTTTGCAATTCAGTTCATGTGTAGCCAAGATTACATTCCGTGTATTAGTGATATCTTATGATATTTCATTTTCTGTGTGACTTATTTCACTTAGAATCATTGTACCTGAATTCAATCATTATGCCACGACGGGCCTGATGATATAGATTTCATTGGTGAGTGATATTCCATTGTACGTACGTACCACAACTTCTTTATCCATTTTTCGCTTTCTGGGATATTTAACTTGTACCGTAGAAGATGTTCTTGTAAACAGAGCCGTCTGAAACTTTGGGGCGGCTGTGTGTTTTTGATTTTAATTTCCCTAAGCTATAGGACCATAAGTGGAAGTGCCGTAGGCTCCGTTGCTTTGTTTTTTAGGTGTTTCAGGAAACACCATACACTTCTCCAGAGTGGCTGTTGGCAATTTACATCCCACCCATCAGCATAACATGGCTCCCTGTTCTCCATGGCCTGTGCTGCCTTTGTGGATTTTACACTTTTTTCAGATGGCCCTTTTGATTGGGGGGCAGTGAGACGTCATTATAGTGCAGAATTCTCTAACATGCTTGCTTGGTTGGCCAAAAAGGGCGTATGCGTTTTTTCCTGAATATATTCCGGAAAAAACGCATACGCCCTTTTTGGCCACGTGCATCATTGTCGACGTTCTGCCTCATTTCCTATGCTTTAAATGCAATTCCACTCTACTCCCTGAAACCGCTTTCCTGCAATTCTGCCCCGATTTCAAGTCCTCTTCGCAGCATTCCTCAATATATTTTTGGAAAATAGCTGTCATTTATAACTTTGCAGGTTTGAGAATTACAGTGCCCCTGAGCTCCTTTCTTCAAATCGCTTTCTTGTGAGCTGGCCGCAAACCCGCAGGATTGCTTCAGGCCCTAATCTGGTTCTGGCAAGGCATGCTGAGCGTTTGGTTAATTCCGCTTCCTGGTGGGAAATGAGCATTAAATTTGCCCGTGCAGACACCTACAGCTAGTCTCTCATTCGTTCTCCCTATTCCTGTCCATCTTGCACAGAAATTGCAAACTGTGCCAAACAGGAGTTTAAAGGCACTGACTCTCCAAGTGGGGAGAGTGTTAGTAAAGGGTCTGGAATTGTGAACCCGACTAAAAGGGGACGAAAACTGAGATGCATTTGAAAACGTTTCCCTGTGACACGGTGCACCATACTGTGGGTTTCCCATGCATGTTTTAGCTGAAGGAAGAATCCTTTAAACCTGGAGAGTTGGGACCCATGGAATGGGTACCATGAAGTATGACTTCAAATGGTCTGCATTTGCTCATTGAACCTCACCAATGCTATCAGCCCAAAGTGTCCAACCTTATGTCTCACTCAGCTCTGGGTGTAGATGAGGTAAATCCAGGTTGCATCACAAGCCCTGAATGAATTATTTAAGAATTGCTCTCTATTTCACTGTCATTGTGTTTTGTTTTTGTAATTCATTTTGATAATGGGATTTATCGGATTTTCTCTGCTGCATTCATGCAGCTATACACACGCTTGATTCTCTTATGGAGACATATAAATCCATGGGTTTGAAGATTTTTACTAGTCAGGTGTATTCCTAGGCGTTGAATATAGGGTGTTTATCCCATTTCGTTGAGCAGGGGGTAGGTCTGGACTATTACATATTTAACTTATGGAATGGTATCTGTGCTAATATCTATCTCTGGTTTTATGCAGCACCCCAACTCACCTTTCCCCTTACGCAAACATAAGTTGGTTTTCTAAATTTGAGACCCTGTTCTGTTTTGTAATTCAGTTCATGTGTAGCCAAGATTACATTCGGTGTATTAGTGATATCTTATGATGTTTCATTTTCTGTGTGACTTATTTCACTTAGAATCATCGTACCTGAATCCACTCATTATGCCAGGACTGGCCAGATGACATAGACTTCTTTGGTGAGTGATATTCCATTGTACGTACGTACCACAACTTCTTTATCCATTTTTCGCTTTCTGGGATATTTAACTTGTACCGTAGACGAGGTTCTTGTAAACAGAGCCGTCTGAAACATTGTGGTGGCTGTGTGTTTTTGATTTTAATTTCCCTAAGCTATAGGACCATAAGTGGAAGTGCCGTAGGCTCCGTTGCTTTGTTTTTTAGGTGTTTCAGGAAACACCATACACTTCTCCAGAGTGGCTGTTGGCAATTTACATCCCACCCATCAGCATAACAAGGCTCCCTGTTCTCCATGGCCTGTGCTGAATTTCTGGATTTTACACTTTTTTCAGATGGCCCTTTTGACCGGGGGGCAGTGAGACATCATTGTAGTGCAGATTTCTTTAAAATGCTTGCTTGGTTGGCCAAAAAGGGCGTATGCGTTTTTTCCTGAATATACGCATACGCCCTTTTTGGCCAAGAGCATCATTGTCGACGTTCTGCCTCTTTTCCTATGCTTTAAATGTAATTCCAGTCTACCCCCTGAAATCGTTTTCCTGCAATTCTGCCCCGCTTTCAAGTCCTCTTCGCAGCCTTCCTTCAATATATTTTCGGACGATAGCTGTCATTTATAACTCTGCAGGTTTGTGAATTACAGTTCCCCTGAGATCCTTTCTTCAAATCGCTTTCTTGTGAGCTGGCCGCAAACCCGCAGGATTGCTTCAGGCCCTAATCTGCTTCCGGGACGGCATGATGAGCCTTTGGTTAATTCCTCTTCCTGGTTGGAAATGAGCGTTAAATTTGCCCGTGCAGACACCTACAGCTAGTCTCTCATTGGTTCTCCCTATTCCTGTTCGTCTTGCGCAGAAATTGCAAACTGTGCCAAACAGGAGGTTAAAGGCACTGACTCTCCAAGTCGGGAGAGTGTTAATAAAGGGTCTGGAATTCTGAACCCGAGTAAAAGGGGACAGAGACTGAGATGCATTTGAAAACTTTTCGCGGTCACACGGTGCACCATACTGTGGGTTTCCCATGCATGCTTTAGCTGAAGGAAGAATCGCTTAAACCTGGAGAGTTGGGACCCATGGAATGTGTACCATGCAGTATGACTTCAAATGGTCTGCATTTGCTCATCGAACCTCACCAATGCTATCAGCCCGAAGTGTCCAACCTTATGTCTCACTCAGCTCTGGTTTTAGATGAGGTAAATCCAGGTTGCATCACAAGCCCTGAATGAATTATTTAAGAATTGCTCTCTATTTCACTGTCATTGTGTTTTGTTTTTGTAATTCATTTTGATAATAGGATTTATCGGATTTTCTCTGCTGCCTTCATGCAGCTGTACACACACTTGATTCTCTTATGGAGACATATAAATCCATGGGTTTGAAGATTCTTACTAGTCAGGTGTATTCCTAGCCGTTGAATATAGGGTGTTTAGCCCGTTTCGTTGAGCAAGTGGTAGGTCTTGACTATTACATATTTGACTTATGGAATGGTATCTGTGCTAATTTCTATCTCTGGTTTTATGCCGCACCCAACTCTCCTTTCCCCTTAAGCAAACATAAGTTGGTTTTCTAAATTTGAGACCCTGTTCTGTTTTGCAATTCAGTTCATGTGTAGCCAAGATTACATTCCGTGTATTAGTGATATCTTATGATATTTCATTTTCTGTGTGACTTATTTCACTTAGAATCATTGTACCTGAATTCAATCATTATGCCACGACGGGCCTGATGATATAGGTTTCATTGGTGAGTGATATTCCATTGTACGTACGTACCACAACTTCTTTATCCATTTTTCGCTTTCTGGGATATTTAACTTGTACCGTAGAAGATGTTCTTGTAAACAGAGCCGTCTGAAACTTTGGGGCGGCTGTGTGTTTTTGATTTTAATTTCCCTAAGCTATAGGACCATAAGTGGAAGTGCCGTAGGCTCCGTTGCTTTGTTTTTTAGGTGTTTCAGGAAACACCATACACTTCTCCAGAGTGGCTGTTGGCAATTTACATCCCACCCATCAGCATAACATGGCTCCCTGTTCTCCATGGCCTGTGCTGCCTTTGTGGATTTTACACTTTTTTCAGATGGCCCTTTTGATTGGGGGGCAGTGAGACGTCATTATAGTGCAGAATTCTCTAACATGCTTGCTTGGTTGGCCAAAAAGGGCGTATGAGTTTTTTCCTGAATATATTCCGGAAAAAACGCATACGCCCTTTTTGGCCACGTGCATCATTGTCGACGTTCTGCCTCATTTCCTATGCTTTAAATGCAATTCCACTCTACTCCCTGAAACCGCTTTCCTGCAATTCTGCCCCGATTTCAAGTCCTCTTCGCAGCATTCCTCAATATATTTTTGGAAAATAGCTGTCATTTATAACTTTGCAGGTTTGAGAATTACAGTGCCCCTGAGCTCCTTTCTTCAAATCGCTTTCTTGTGAGCTGGCCGCAAACCCGCAGGATTGCTTCAGGCCCTAATCTGGTTCTGGCAAGGCATGCTGAGCGTTTGGTTAATTCCGCTTCCTGGTGGGAAATGAGCATTAAATTTGCCCGTGCAGACACCTACAGCTAGTCTCTCATTCGTTCTCCCTATTCCTGTCCATCTTGCACAGAAATTGCAAACTGTGCCAAACAGGAGTTTAAAGGCACTGACTCTCTAAGTGGGGAGAGTGTTACTAAAGGGTCTGGAATTGTGAACCCGACTAAAAGGGGACGAAAACTGAGATGCATTTGAAAACGTTTCCCTGTGACACGGTGCACCATACTGTGGGTTTCCCATGCATGCTTTAGCTGAAGGAAGAATCCTTTAAACCTGGAGAGTTGGGACCCATGGAATGGGTACCATGAAGTATGACTTCAAATGGTCTGCATTTGCTCATTGAACCTCACCAATGCTATCAGCCCAAAGTGTCCAACCTTATGTCTCACTCAGCTCTGGGTGTAGATGAGGTAAATCCAGGTTGCATCACAAGCCCTGAATGAATTATTTAAGAATTGCTCTCTATTTCACTGTCATTGTGTTTTGTTTTTGTAATTCATTTTGATAATGGGATTTATCGGATTTTCTCTGCTGCATTCATGCAGCTATACACACGCTTGATTCTCTTATGGAGACATATAAATCCATGGGTTTGAAGATTTTTACTAGTCAGGTGTATTCCTAGGCGTTGAATATAGGGTGTTTATCCCATTTCGTTGAGCAGGGGGTAGGTCTGGACTATTACATATTTAACTTATGGAATGGTATCTGTGCTAATATCTATCTCTGGTTTTATGCAGCACCCCAACTCACCTTTCCCCTTACGCAAACATAAGTTGGTTTTCTAAATTTGAGACCCTGTTCTGTTTTGTAATTCAGTTCATGTGTAGCCAAGATTACATTCGGTGTATTAGTGATATCTTATGATGTTTCATTTTCTGTGTGACTTATTTCACTTAGAATCATCGTACCTGAATCCACTCATTATGCCAGGACTGGCCAGATGACATAGACTTCTTTGGTGAGTGATATTCCATTGTACGTACGTACCACAACTTCTTTATCCATTTTTCGCTTTCTGGGATATTTAACTTGTACCGTAGACGAGGTTCTTGTAAACAGAGCCGTCTGAAACATTGTGGTGGCTGTGTGTTTTTGATTTTAATTTCCCTAAGCTATAGGACCATAAGTGGAAGTGCCGTAGGCTCCGTTGCTTTGTTTTTTAGGTGTTTCAGGAAACACCATACACTTCTCCAGAGTGGCTGTTGGCAATTTACATCCCACCCATCAGCATAACAAGGCTCCCTGTTCTCCATGGCCTGTGCTGAATTTCTGGATTTTACACTTTTTTCAGATGGCCCTTTTGACCGGGGGGCAGTGAGACTTCATTGTAGTGCAGATTTCTTTAACATGCTTGCTTGGTTGGCCAAAAAGGGCGTATGCGTTTTTTCCTGAATATATTCAGGAAAAAACGCATACGCCCTTTTTGGCCAAGTGCATCATTGTCGACGTTCTGCCTCTTTTCCTATGCTTTAAATGCAATTCCAGTCTACCCCCTGAAATCGTTTTCCTGCAATTCTGCCCCGCTTTCAAGTCCTCTTCGCAGCCTTCCTTCAATATATTTTCGGACGATAGCTGTCATTTATAACTCTGCAGGTTTGTGAATTACAGTGCCCCTGAGCTCCTTTCTTCAAATCGCTTTCTTGTGAGCTGGCCGCAAACCCACAGGATTGCTTCAGGCCCTAATCTTGTTCCTGCACGGCATGCTGAGCCTTTGGTTAATTCCTATTCCTGGTTGGAAATGAGCGTTAAATTTGCCCGTGCAGACACCTACAGCTAGTCTCTCATTGGTTCTCCCTATTCCTGTTCATCTTGCGCAGAAATTGCAAACTGTGCCAAACAGGAGGTTAAAGGCACTGACTCTCCAAGTGGGGAGAGTGTTAGTAAAGGGTCTGGAATTGTGAACCCGAGTAAAAGGGGACAAAAACTGAGATGCATTTGAAAACGTTTCCAGGTCACATGGTGCACCATACTGTGGGTTTCCCATGCATGCTTTAGCTGAAGGAAGAATCACTTAAACCTGGAGAGTTGGGACCCATGGAATGGGTACCATGCAGTATGACTTCAAATGGTCTGCTTTTGCTCATCGAACCTCACCAATGCTATCAGCCCGAAGTGTCCAACCTTATGTCTCACTCAGCTCTGGGTTTTGATGAGGTAAATCCAGGTTGCATCACAAGCCCTGAATGAATTATTTAAGAATTGCTCGCTATTTCACTGTCATTGTGTTTTGTTTTTGTAATTCATTTTGATAATAGGATTTATCGGATTTTCTCTGCTGCGTTCATGCAGCTGTACACACGCTTGATTCTCTTATGGAGACATATAAATCCATGGGTTTGAATATTCTTACTAGTCAGGTGTATTCCTAGGCATTGAATATAGGGTGTTTAGCCCATTTGGTTGAGCAAGGTGTAGGTCTTGACTATTACATATTTGACATATGGAATGATATCTGTGCTAATTTCTAACTCTGGTTTTATGCAGCACCCCAACTCACATTTCCCCTTACGCAAACATAAGTTGGTTTTCAAAATTTGAGACCCTGTTCTGTTTTGTAATTCAGTTCATGTGTAGCCAAGTTTACATTCGGTGTATTAGTGATATCTTATGATGTTTCATTTTCTGTGTGACTTATTTCACTTAGAATCAACGTACCTGAATCCACTCATTATGCCACGATGGGCCAGATGACATAGAATTCATTGGTGAGTGATATTCCATTGTACGTACGTACCACAACTTCTTTATCCATTTTTCGCTTTCTGGGATATTTAACTTGTACCGTTGATGAGGTTCTTGTAAACAGAGCCGTCTGAAACTTTGGGGTGGCTGTGTGTTTTTGATTTTAATTTCCCTAAGCTATAGGAGCATAAGTGGAAGTGCCGTAGGCTCCGTTGCTTTGTTTTTTAGGTGAATCAGGAAACACCATACAATTCTCCAGAGTGGCTGTTGGCAATTTACATCCCACCCATCAGCATAACAAGGCTCCCTGTTCTCCATGGCCTGTGCTGCATTTCTGGATTTTACACTTTTTTCAGATGGCCCTTTTGACCGGTGGGCAGTGAGACTTCATTGTAGTGCAGATTTCTTTAACATGCTTGCTTGGTTGGCCAAAAAGGGCGTATGCGTCTTTACCTGAATATATTCAGGAAAAAACGCATACGCCCTTTTTGGCCAAGTGCATCATTGTCGATGTTCTGCCTCTTTTCCTATGCTTTAAATGCAATTCCAGTCTACCCCTTGAAATCGTTTTCCTGCAATTCTGCCCCGCTTTCAAGTCCTCTTCGCAGGCTTCCTTCAATATATTTTTGGACGATAGCTGACATTTATAACTCTGCAGGTTTGTGAATTACAGTGCCCCTGAGCTCCTTTCTTAAAATCGCTTTCTTGTGAGCTGGCCGCAAACCCGCAGGTTTGCTTCAGGCCCTAATCTCTTTCCGGCTCGGCATGCTGAGCCATTGGTTAATTCCTCTTCCTGGTGGGAAATGAGCGTTAAATTAGCCCGTGCAGACACCTACAGCTAGTCTCTCATTGGTTCTCCCTATTCCTGTTCATGTCGCGCAGAAATTGCAAACTGTGCCAAACAGGAGGTTAAAGGCACTGACTCTCCAAGTGGGGAGAGTGTTAGTAAAGGGTCTGGAATTGTGAACCCGAGTAAAAGGGGACAAAAACTGAGATGCATTTGAAAACGTTTCCCGGTCACATGGTGCACCATACTGTGGGTTTCCCATGCATGCTTTAGCTGAAGGAAGAATCACTTAAACCTGGAGAGTTGAGACCCATGGAATGGGTACCATGCAGTATGATTTCAAATGGTCTGCATTTGCTCATCGAACCTCACCAATGCTATCAGCCCGAAGTGTCCAACCTTATGTCTCACTCAGCTCTGGGTTTAGATGAGGTAAATCCAGGTTGCATCACAAGCCCTGAATGAATTATTTAAGAATTGCTCTCTATTTCACTGTCATTGTGTTTTGTTTTTGTAATTCATTTTGATAATGGGATTTATCGGATTTTCTCTGCTGCCTTCATGCAGCTGTACACACGCTTCATTCTCTTACGGAGACATATAAATCCATGGGTTTGAAGATTCTTACTAGTCAGATGTATTCCTAGGCTTTGAATTTGTGGTGCTTAGTCCATTTCGTTGAGCAAGGGGTAGGTCTTGAATATAACATATTTGGCTTATGGAAAGTTATCTGTGCTAATTTCTATCTTTGGTTTTATGAAGCACCCCAGCTCACCTTTCCCCTTAAGCAAGCATAAGATGGTTTTCTCAATTTGAGACCCTGTTCTGTTTTGTAATTCAGTTCATGTGTAGCCACGTTTACATTCCTTGTATTAGTGATATCTTATGATGTTTCATTTTCTGTGTGACTTATTTCACGTAGAATAATCGTACCTGAATCCACTCATTATGCCGCAACGGGCCTGATGACATAGATTTCATTGCTGAGTGGTATTCCATTGAACGTACGTACCACAACTTCTTTATCTTTTTTTCACATTCTGGGATGTTTAACTTGTACCGCAGACGAGGTTCTTGTAAACAAAGCCGCCTGAAACTTTGGGGTGGCTGTGTGTTTTTGATTTTAATTTCCCTAAACTATAGGACCATAAGTGGAAGTGCCTTAGGCTCCATTGCTTTGTTTTTCAGGTGTTCCAGGAAACACTATACACTTCTCCAGAGTGGCTGTTGGCAATTTTCATCCCGCCCATCAGCATAACAAGGCTCCCTGTTCTCCATGGCCTGTGCTGCCTTTCTGGATTTTACACATTTTTCAGATGGCCCTTTTGACTGGGGGGCCGTGAGACTTCATTGTAGTGCAGATTTCTTTAACATGCTTGCTTGGTTGGCCGAAAAGTGGCATATGCGTTTTTTCCTGTATATATTCAGGAGAAAACGCATACGCCCTTTTTGGCCAAGTGCATCATTGTCGACGTTCTGCCTCTTTTCGTATGCTTTAAATGCAATTCCACTCTACCCCTTGATATCGTTTTCCTGCAATTCTGCCCCAATTTCAGTCCTCTTTGCAGCCTTACTTCAATATATTTTTGGACGATAGCTGTCATTTATAACTCTGCAGGTTTGTGAGTTACAGTGCCCCTGAGCTCCTTTCTTCAACTCTCTATCTTGTGAGCTGGCCGCAAACCCGCAGGATTGCTTTAGGCCCTAATCTGGTTCCGGCACGGCATGCTGAGCCTTTGGTTAATTCCTCTTCCTGGTGGGAAATGAGTGTTAAATTTGCCCGTGCAGATACCTACAGCTAGTCTCTCATTGATTCTCCCTATTCCTGTTCATCTTGCGCAGAAATTGCAAACTGTGCCCAACAGGAGTTTAAAGGCACTGACTCTCCAAGTGGGGATAGTTTTAGTAAAGGGTCTGGAATGGTGAACCCGAGTAAAAGGGGACGAAAACTGAGATGCATTTTAAAACATTTGCCAGTCACACGGTGCACCATACTGTGGGTTTCCCATGCATGTTTTGGCTGAAGGAAGAATCCCTTATATCTGGAGAGTTGGGACCCTTGTAATGGGTACCATGCAATATGACTTCAAATGGTCTGCATTTGCTCATCGAACCTCACCAATGCTATCAGCCCGAAGTGTCCAACCTTATGTCTCACTCAGCTCTGGGTGTAGATGAGGTAAATCCAGGTTGCATCACAAGCCCTGAATGAATTATTTAAGAATTGCTCTCTATTTCACTGTCATTGTGTTTTGTTTTTGTAATTCATTTTGATAACGGGATTTAACAGATTTTCTCTGCTGCCTTCATGCAGCTGTACACACGCTTGATTCTCTTATGGAGACACATAAATCCATGGGTTTGAAGATTCTTACTAGTCAGGTGTATTCCTAGGCGTTGAATATAGGGTTGTTAGTCCATTTCGTTGAGCAAGGGGTAGGTCTTGACTATTACATATTTGACTATGGAATGGTATCTGTGCTAATTTCTATCTCTGGTTTTATGCAGCACCCCAACTCACCTTTCCCCTTAAGCAAACATAAGTTGGTTTTCTAAATTTGAGACCCTGTTCTGTTTTGTAATCCAGTTCATGTGAGGCGAAGATTACATTCCCTGTATTAGTGATATCTTATGATGTTTCATTTTCTGTGTGACTTATTTCACTTAGAATCATCATACCTGAATCCACTCATTATGTTGCGACCAGCCTGATGACATAGATTTCATTGGAGAGTGATATTCCATTGTACATACGTACCACAAATTCTTTATCCATTTTTCGCTTTCTGGGATATTTAACTTGTACCGTAGAGGAGGTTCATGTAAACAGAGCCGTCTGAAACTTTGGGGTGGCTGTGTGTTTTTGATTTTAATTTCCCTAAGCTATAGGACGATAAGTGGAAGTGCCATAGGCTCCGTTGCTGTGTTTTTTAGGTGTTTGAGGAAACACCATACACTTCTCCAGAGTGGCTCTTGGCAATGTACATCCCGCCCATCAGCATAACAAGGCTCCCTGTTCTCCATGGCCTGTGCTGCCTTTCTGGATTTTACACTTTTTTCAGATGGCCCTTTTGACCGGGGGGCAGTGAGACGTCACTGTAGTGCAGATTTCTTTAACATGCTTGCTTGGTTGGCCAAAAAGTGCGTATGCGTTTTTTCCTGAATATATTCAGGAAAAAACGCATACGCCCTTTTTGGCCAAATGCATCATTGTCGACATTCTGCCTCTTTTCCTATGCTTTAAATGCAATACACTCTACTCCCTGAAATCGTTTTCCTGCAATTCTGCTCCGCTTTCAAGACCTCTTCGCAGCCTTCCTTCAATATATTTTTGGACGATAGCTGTCATTTATAACTCTGTAAGTTTGTGAATAACAGTGACCCTGAGCTCCTTTCTTCAAATCGCTTTCTTGTGAGCTGGCTGCAAACCTGCAGGATTGCTTCAGGCCCTAATCTGGTTCCGGCACGGCATGCTGAGCCTTTGGTTAATTCGTCTTCCTGGTGGGAAATGAGTGTTAAACTTGCCCGTGCAGTCATCTACAGCTAGTCTCTCATTGATTCTCCCTATTCCTGTTCATCTTGCGCAGAAATTGCAAACTGTGCCAAACAGGAGGTTAAAGGCACTGACTGTCCAAGTTGGGAGAGTGTTAGCAAAGGGTCTGGAATTGTGAACCCGAATAAAAGAGGACTAAACCTGAGATGCATGTGAAAACGTTTCCCGGTCACACGGTGCACCATACTATGGGTTTCCCATGCATGTTTTAGCTGAAGGAAGCATCCCTTAAACCTGGAGAGTTGGGATCCATGGAATGGGTCCCATGCAGTATGACTTCAAAGGGTCTGCATTTGCTCATCGAACCTCGCCAATGTTATCAGCCCGAAGTGTCCAACCTTATGTCTCACTCAGCTCTGGGTGTAGATGAGGTAAATCCAGGTTGCATCACAAGCCCTGAATGAATTATTTAAGAATTGCTCTCTATTTCACTGTCATTGTGTTTAGTTTTTGTAATTCATTTTGATAATGGGATTTATCGGATTTTCTCTGCTGCCTTCATGCAGCTGTACACACGCTTGATTCTCTTATGGAGACATATAAATCCTTGGGTTTGAAGATTCTTACTAGTCAGGTGTATTCCTAGGCGTTGAATATAGGGTTGTTAGTTCATTTCGTTGAGCAAGGGGTAGGTCTTGACTATTACATATTTGACTTATGGAATGGTATCTGTGCTAATTTCTATCTCTGATTTTATGCAGCACCCCAACTCACCTTTCCCCTTAAGCAAACATAAGTTGGTTTTCTAAATTTGAGACCCTGTTCTGTTTTGTAATTCAGTTCATGTGTAACCAAGATTTCATTCGGTGTATTAGTGATATCTTATGATGTTTCATTTTCTGTGAGACTTACTTCACTTAGAATCATCGTACCTGAATCCACTCATTATGCCACGACGGGCCTGATGACATAGATTTCATTGGAGAGTGATATTCCATTGTACATACGTACCAAAACTGCTTTATCCATTTTTTGCTTTCTGCGATATTTAACTTGTGCCGTACACGAGGTTCTTATAAACTGCCGTCCGACAATTTGGGGTGGCTGTGTGTTTCTGATTTTAATTTCCCTAAGCTATAGGACCATAAGTGGAAGTGCCGTAGGCTCCGTTGCTTTGTTTTTTATGTGTTTGAGGATACACCATACAGTTGTCCAGAGTGACTTTTGGCAATTTACATCCCGCCCATCAGCATAACAAGGCTCCCTGTTCTCCATGGCCTGTGCTGCTTTTCTGGATTTTACACTTTTTTCACATGGCCCTTTTGACCGGGGGGCAGTGAGACTTCACTGTAGTGCAGATTTCTTTAACATGCTTTCTTGGTTGGCCAAAAAGTGCGTATGCGTTTTTTCCTGAATATATTCAGGAAAGAACGCATACGCCCTTTTTGGGCAAGTGCATCATTGTCGACGTTCTGCCTCCTTTCCTATGCTTTAAATGCAATTCCAGTCTACCCCCTGAAATCGTTTTCCTGCAATTCTTCCCCGCTGTCAAGTCCTCTTCGCAGCCTTCCTTCAATATATTTTTGGACGATAGCTGTCATTTATAACTCTGCAGGTTTGTGAATTACAGTGCCCCTGAGCTCCTTTCTTCAAATCGCTTTCTTGTGAGCTGTCCACAAACCCGCAGGATTGCTTCAGGCCCTAATCTGGTTCCGGCACGGCATGCTGAGCCTTTGGTTAAATCCTCTTCCTGGCGGGAAATGAGCGTTAAATTTGCCCGTGCAGACACCTACAGCTACTCTCTCATTGGTTCTCCCTATTCCTGTTCATCTTGCGCAGAAATTGCAAACTGTGCCAAACAGGAGGTTAAAGGCACTGACTCTCCAAGTGGGGAGAGTGTTAGTAAAGATTCTGGAATTGTGAACCGGAGTAAAAGCGGACGAAAACTGAGATGCATTTGAAAACGTTTCCCGGTCACACAGTGCACCATATTGTGGGTTTCCCATGCATGTTTTAGCTGAAGGAAGAATCCCTTAAACCTGGAGAGTTTGGACCTATGGAATGGGTACCATGCAGTAAGTCTTCAAAGGGTCTGCATTTGCTCACTGAACCTCACCAATTCTATCAGCTCCAAGGGTCCAGACTTATGTCTCACGCAGCTCTGGGTGTAGATTTGGTAAATCCAGGTTGCATCACAAGCCTTGAATGAATTATTTAATAATTGCTCTCTATTTCACTGTCATTGTGTTTTGTTTTTGAAATTTATTTTGATAATGGGATTTAGCTGATTTTCACTGCTGTGTTTATGCCGCTGTACACATGCTTGATTCTCTTACAGAGACATATAAATACATAGGTTTTAAGATACTTACTAGTCAGGTATATTCCTAGGCCTTGAATATGTGGTTTTGAGTCCATTTCATTCAGCAAGGAGTAGGTCTTGTCTATTACATATTTGGCTTATGGAACGGTATCTGTGCTAATTTCAATCTCTGGTTTTATGCAGCACCCCAACTCACCTTTCCCCATCAGCAAGCATAAGTTGGTTTTCTAAATTTGTGTCCCTGTTCTGTTTTATAAATGTGTTCATGTGTAGCCAAGTTTACATTCCATGTATTAGTGATAACTTCTGATGTTTCTTTTTCTGTGTGACTTATTTCACGTAGAATCATCGTATCTGTATCCACTCATTATGCTGCTATGGGCCTGATGACATAGATTTCATTGGTGAGTGATATTCCATTATACTTAGGTACCACTACTTGTTTATCCATTTTTCGATTTCTGGGATATTTATCTTGTACCGTAGAAGAGGTTCTTGTAAACCGAGCTGTCCCAAATTTTGGGGTGGCTGTGTGTTTTCGATTTTAATTTCCCTATGCTATATGCCCATAAGTGGAAGTGCCGTAGGCTCTGTTTCTTTGTCTTTTAGAAGTTTCCGGAAAAACCATACACTTATCTAGAGTGGCTGTTTGGAGTTTACATCCTCCCCACCAGCATAACAAGGATCCCTATTCTCCATGGCCTGTCCTGCCTTTCTGTATTTTACACTTTTTTCAAATGGCCCTTTGACCGGGGGGAAGTGAGACTTCGTTGTAGTGCAGATTTCCTTAGCATGCTTGCTTGGTTGGCCATAGAGGGCATATGAGTTTTTTCTTGAATATATTCAGGAAAAAACGCATATGCCCTTTTTCGCCAAGTGCATCATTCTCGACGTTCTGCCTCTTTTCCTATGCTTTAATTGGAATTCCAGTCTACCTCCTGAAATCGGTTGCCTGCAATTCTGCCCCAATTTCAAGTCCTCTTCGCAGCCTTCCTTCAATATATTTTTGGACGAAATCTGTCATTTATAACTCTGCAGGTTTGTGAATTACAGTGCCCCTGAGCTCCTTTCTTCAACTCCCTTTCTTGTGAGCTGGCGGCAAAACCGCAAGATTGCTTCAGGCCATAATCTGATTCCGGCAGGGCACGCTGAGCCTTTGGTTAATTCCTCTTCCTGATGGGAAATGAGAGTTAAATGTGCCCGGCCAGACACCTGCCTCACTCCCACCCCCTTGGTGATGTGTGTCCTCTGGTTTGAGACCACATGTGCTGGATTCCTTACCTTTCAATGATGTGGGCCCCACTGGTGTGAGCACACTCCTGCCTGGTTCGCATCCCCTTGGGGATGTGGACCCTCTGGTGAGAGTCTGATCCTGGTTGGGTTCCTCACAATTCTGTAAGCTCAGCCCTCTGCTCTGAGGTCACTCCTGCCGGGCTGGCACACCCCACGTTGGCGACGACGGCCCTCTGGTTGCAGTTGGAGCGTGCTGGGAGCCTCCTCCCCTCAGTGATAAGGGCCCTTTTGCGTCAGGCCCTAACTGCTGGGTACCCACATTTTCTAAAACATACTAAATGGTGCAAGGACACTCCTGCCAGGTTCCCATCCCCATGGGGATGTGGGCCTTCTGCTCTGAGGTCCCAACGGCTGGGTTGCTCAGAGTTTCATGATGTGGGCCCTCTGCTGTGCGTTCACTTCGGCCTGGATCCCATAGACTCTGTGCTCTGGGCCGCCTGCTGCGAGGTTCCAACTGCTGGATTCCTCACATTTTTTAATCTATGGGCCCTGTGTTGTTAGGCTAGTCCTGCCTGCCTCACTCCGAGCACCTTGGAGATGTGGTTCCTGTGGTTTAGGCCACATGTTCTGGGTTCCTCACCTTTCCATTATTTGGCCACATTGGTGTGAGGATACTTCAGCCTGGTTCCGATCCCCTTGGTGATGTGGGCCCTCTGGTGAGAGTCTTATCCTGGCTGGGTTCCTCACCCTTCTGTGACATTTGCCCTCTGCTGTGAGGTCACTCCTGCCTGGCTGGCGCACGTCACCTTGGTGTCGTGGACCCTCAGTTGGGATTTCGTGCCTGCTGGGAGTTTCCTCCCTTCGGTAATGAGGCCCCTCTGGCGTCAGGCCCTAACTCCTGGGCTCCCACAATTTTCTGATGTGTGTCCTGTGGTGCGAGTACACTCCTGCCAGGTTCCCAACCCCATGGGAATGTGGGCCTTCTGCTCTGTGGACACAACGGCTGGGTTGTTCACAGTTTCATGATGAGGGCCCTCTTTTGTGAGTTCACACCGGCCGGGATCCGATAGCCTCGCTGCTCCTTGCCACCTGCTGGGAGGTTCCAACTGCGGGATTCCTCACCTTTTTTATTCTATGGGCCCTCTGTTTTGAGGCTACTCCTGCCTGCCTCCCTCCGAGACCCTTGGTGATGTGTGTCCTCTGGTTTGAGGCCACGTGTGTTGGGTCCCTCACCTTTCGATGATATGGCCCCAATGGTGTGAGGACACTCCTGCCTGGTTCACATCCCCTTGGTGTTGTGGGCCCTCTGGTGAAAGTCTGATCCTTGTTGGGTTCCTGACACTTCTTTGAGGTGGTCCCTCTTCTGTGAGGTACTCCTCCTGGCTTGCTCCCATTGCATTGGTGATGTCGGCCATCTGGTGGCAGTTGGAGCCTGCTGGGAGCCTCCTCCCTTATGTGATGAGGGCCCTCTGGCATCAGGCTCTAACTGCTGGGCACCTCACGTTTTCTGACTGAGCCCAGTGATGCCAGGACACTCCGGTAAGGTTCCCATCCCCATGCGGATGTGGGCTTTCTGCTCTGTGGTCCCAACGCCTGGGTTGCTCACAGTTTCGTGATGTTGGTTCTCTGGTGTTAGTTCACTCAGGCCTAGATCCCATAGCCTCTGTGCTCTGGGCCGACTGCTGGGAGGTTCCAACTGCTGGATCCCGCCCCTTTTTTATACTTTGGGCCCTGTGTTGTGAGGCTCCTCCTGCCTGCCTCACTCCAAGCCCCTTGGTGATGTAGGTCCTCTGGTTTGATTCCATATGTGCCGGTTGCCTCACCTTTTAGGTATGTGACCACACTGGTGTGAGGACACTCCTGACTGGTTCCCATCCTCTTGTTGATGTGGGCCCTCTGGTGAGAGTCTGACCCTAGCTTGATTCCTCACACTTCTGGGAGGTGGGTTCTCTGCTGTGAGGTCACTCCTGCCTGGCTGGCACACGTCGCCTTGGCCACATGGGCCCTGTGGTTGCAGTTGGAGCATGCTGGGAGCCTCCTCCCGTCGGTGATGAGGGCCCTCTGGTGTCAGGCCCTAACTGCTGGGCTCCCCACATTTTCTGATGTGTGCCCACTGGTGCGATGACACTCCTGCCAGGTTCCCATCCCCATGCGGATTTGGGCCTTCTGTTCTGAGGTGCCAACGTGTGGGTTGCTCACAGTGTCAGGATGTGGGCCCTCTGCTGTGAGTTCACTCCGGCATGCATCCCATATCCTCGGTGCTCTGGGCCACCTGCTTGGAGCTTCCAACTGCAGGATTCCTTACCTTTTTTCTTCTATGGGCCGTGTGTTGTGAGACGTTTCCTGCCTGCCTCACTCTGAGCCACTTGTTGATGTGGGTCTTCTGGTTTGAGGCCACATGTGGTGGGTTCCTGGCCTTTCAATGATGTGGCCCCACTGGAGTGAGAACACTCCTGCCTGGTTCCCATCCCCTTGGGGATGTGGGCCCTCTGGTGAGAGTCTCATCCTGGTTGGGTTCCTCACAGTTCCGTAAAGTTGGCCCTCTGCCCTGAGGTCACTCCTGCCTGGCTGGCACACCCCGCCTTGGTGACGTCCGCCCTCTGGCGGCAGTTGGAGTGTGCTGGGAGCCTTCTCCTCTCGGTGATGAGGACACTCTGGTGTCAGGCCCTAACTGCTGGGTACCCACATTTTCTGATACGTGCTAAGTGGTGAGAGGACACTCCTGCCAGGTTCCCATCCCCATTCGGTTTTGGGCCTTCTGCTCTGGGGTCACAACGGCTGGGTTGCTCACAGTGTCAGGATGTGGCCCCTCTGCTGTGATTTCAATCTGGCATGTATCCCATAGCCTCGGTGCTCTGGGACAACTGCTTGGAGCTTCCAACTGCTGGATTCCTCACATTTTTTATTCTATGGGCCCTGCGTTGTGAGGCTAGTCCTCCGAGCCCCTTGGAGATGTGGGTCCTCTGGTTTAGGTCCTCTGGTTTAGGCCACATGTTCTGGGTTCCTCACCTTTCTATGATTTGGCCACACTGGTGTGAGGCCACTCCTGCCTGGATCCCATTCCCTTGGTGATGTGGACCTTCTGGTGAGAGTCTTATCCTGGCTGGGTACTTCACCCTTCTGTGACGTAGACACTCTGCTGTGAGGTCACTGCTGCCTGGCTGGCGCACATCACCTTGGCGACGTGGGCCCTCAGTTGGCAGTTGGTGACTGCTGGGAGTCTCCTCCCCTTGGTAATGAGGGCCCTCTGGCGTCAGGCTCTAACTCCTGGGCTCCCATACTCTTCTGATGTGTGCCCTCTGGTGGGAGTACACTCCTGCCAGGTTCCAAACCCCATGGGAATGTGGGCCTTCTGCTCTGTGGTCCCAACCGCTGGGTTGTTCACAGTTTCGTGATGAGGGCCCTCTATTGTGAGTTCACTCCGGCCGGGATCCCATAGCCTCATTGCTCCTTGCCGCCTGCTGGGAGGTTCCAACTGCGGGATTCCTCACCTTTTTTATTTTATGGGCCCTCTGTTTGAGACACCTCCTGCCTGCCTCACTCTGAGCCCCTTGTTGATGTGGGTCCTCTGTTTTAGGCCATATGTTCTGGGTTCCTCACCTTTCTATGATATGGCCACACTGGTGTGAGGCCACTCCTGCCTGGATCCCATTCCCTTGGTGATGTGGGCCCTCTGGTGAGAGTCTTATCCTGGCTGGGTTCCTCCCCCTTCTGTGACATAGGCCCTCTGCTGTGAGGTCACTCCTGCCTGGCTGATGCACGTCACGTTGGCGACGTGGGCCCTCAGTTGGGAGTTGGTGTCTGCTAGGAGTCTGCTTCCCTCTGTAATTAGGGCCGTCTGGCGTCAGGCCCTAACTCCTGGGCTCCCAAAATTTTCTGATGTGTGCCCTGTGGTGCGAGTACACTCCTGCCAGGTTACCAACCCCATGGGAATGTGGGCCTTCTGTTCTGTGGTCCCAACACCTGTGTTGTTCACAGTTTCATGATGAGGGCCGTCTGTTGTGAGTTCACACTGGCCGGGATCCCATAGCCTCGCTGCTCCTTGCCGCATGCTGGGAGGTTCCAACTGCGGGATTCCTCACCTTTTTTATTCTATGGGTCCTCTGTTTTGAGGCTCCTCCTGCCTGCCTCCCTCCCAGCCCCTTGCAGATGTGGGTCCTCTTGTTTAGGCCACATGTTCTGGGTTCCTCACCTTTCTATGATTTGGTCACACTGGTGTGAGGTCACTCCTGCCTGGCTTGGTCCCGTTGCCTTGGTGACGTCGGACCTCTGGTGCCAGTTGGAGCCTTCTTGTACCCTCCTCTCCAAGGTGATGAGGGCCCTCTTACGTCAGGCTCTAACTGCTGGGCTCCCCATGATTTTCTGATGTGAGCCCAGTGATGCCAGGACACTCTTGTAAGGTTCCAATCCTCATGGGGATGTGGGCCTTCTGCTCTGTGGTCGCAACGCCTGGGTTGCTCACAGTTTCCTTATGTTGCCACTCCGGTGTTAGTTCACTCGGGCCTAGATCCCATAGCCTCTGTGCTCTGGGCCGCCTGCTGGGAGGTTCCAACTGCTGGATTCCTCACCTTTCTTATACTTTGGGCCCTGTGTTGTGAGGCTCCTCCTGCCTGCCTCACACCGAGCCCCTTGGTGATGTAGGTCTTCTGGTTTGAGACCACGTGTGCCGTTTGCCTCACCTTTTAGGGATGTGGCCCTACTGGTGCGATGACACTCCTGCCAGGTTCCCATCCCCATGCAGGTTTGGACCTTCTGTTCTGAGGTCCCAGCGGCTGGGTTGCTCACAGTGTCAGGATGTGCGCCCTCTGCTGTGAGTTCACTCCGGCATGGATCCCATTGCCTCGGTGCCCTGGGACACTTGCTTGGAGCTTCCAACTGCTGGATTCCTCACATTTTTTCTTCTCTGGGCCCTCTGTTGTGAGACATCTCCTGCCTGACTCACTCCGAGCCCCTTTTTGATGTGGCTCTTCTGGTTTGAGGCCACATGTGCTGGGTTCCTCAGCTTTCAATGAAGTGGGCCTCACTGGTGTGAGCACACTCCTGCCTGGTTCGCATCCCCTTGGGGATGTGGACCCTCTTGTGAGAGTCTGATCCTGGTTGGGTTCCTCACACTTCTGTGAGCTCGGCCCTCTGCTCTGAGGTCACTCCTGCCGGGCTGGCACACCCCACGTTGGCGACGACGGCCCTCTGGTGGCAGTTGGAGCATGCTGGGAGCCTCCTCCACTCAGTGATAAGGGCCCTTTTGCGTCAGGCCCTAACTGCTGGGTACCCACATTTTCTAATACATACTAAATGGTGCAAGGACACTCCTGCCAGGTTCCCATCCCCATGGGGATGTGGGCCTTCTGCTCTGAGGTCCCAACGGCTGGGTTGCTCAGAGTTTCATGATGTGGGCCCTCTGCTGTGAGTTCACTTCGGCCTGGATTCCATAGACTCTGTGCTCTGGGCCGCCTGCTGCGAGGTTCCAACTGCTGGATTCCTCACATTTTTTAATCTATGGGCCCTGTGTTGTTAGGCTAGTCCTGCCTGCCTCACCCAGAGCACCTTGGAGATGTGGTTCCTGTGGTTTAGGCCACATGTTCTGGGTTCCTCACCTTTCCATTATTTGGCCACACTGGTGTGAGGATACTTCTGCCTGGTTCCGATCCCCTTGGTGATGTGGGCCCTCTGGTGAGAGTCTTATCCTGGCTGGGTTCCTCACCCTTCTGTGACATTTGCCCTCTGCTGTGAGGTCACTCCTGCCTGGCTGGTGCACGTCACCTTGGTGTCGTGGACCCTCAGTTGGGATTTCGTGCCTGCTGGGAGTTTCCTCCCTTCGGTAATGAGGCCCCTCTGGCATCAGGCGCTAACTCCTGGGCTCCCACAATTTTCTGATGTGTGCCCTGTGGTGCGAGTACACTCCTGCCAGGTTCCCAACCCCATGGGAATGTGGGCCTTCTGCTCTGTGGACACAACGGCTGGGTTGTTCACAGTTTCATGATGAGGGCCCTCTTTTGTGAGTTCACACCGGCCGGGATCCGATAGCCTCGCTGCTCCTTGCCACCTGCTGGGAGGTTCCAACTGCGGGATTCCTCACCTTTTTTATTCTATGGGCCCTCTGTTTTGAGGCTACTCCTGCCTGCCTCCCTCCCATACCCTTGGTGATGTGTGGCCTCTGGTTTGAGGCCACGTGTGTTGGGTTCCTCACCTTTCGATGATATGGCCCCAATGGTGTGAGGACACTCCTGCCTGGTTCACATCCCCTTGGTGTTGTGGGCCCTCTGGTGAAAGTCTGATCCTTGCTGGGTTCCTGACCCTTCTTTGAGTTGGGCCCTCTTCTGTGAGGTAACACCTCCTGGCTTGCTCCCATTGCATTGGTGATGTCGGCCATCTGGTGGCAGTTGGAGCCTGCTGGGAGCCTCCTCCCTTAGGTGATGAGGGCCCTCTGGCATCAGGCTCTAACTGCTGGGCACCTCACGTTTTCTGACTAAGCCCAGTGATGCCAGGACACTCCTGTAAGGTTCCCATCCCCATGCGGATGTGGGCCTTCTGCTCTGTGGTCCCATCGCCTGGGTTGCTCACAGTTTCGTGATGTTGGTTCTCTAGTGTTAGTTCACTCAGGCCTAGATCCCATAGCCTCTGTGCTCTGGGCCCACTGCTGGGAGGTTCCAACTGCTGGATTCCGCCCCTTTTTTATACTTTGGGCCGTGTGTTGTGAGGCTCCTCTTGCCTGCCTCACTCCAAGCCCCTTGGTGATGTAGGTCCTCTGGTTTGAGGCCACATGTGCCGGTTGCCTCACCTTTTAGGTATGTGACCCCACTGGTGTGAGGACACTCCTGACTGGTTCCCATCCTCTTGTTGATGTGGGCCCTCTGGTGAGAGTCTGACCCTGGCTTGATTCCTCACACTTCTGGGAGGTGTGTCCTCTGCTGTGAGGTCACTCCTGCCTGGCTGGCACACGTCGCCTTGGCCACATGGGCCCTCTGGTTGCAGTTGGAGCGTGCTGGGAGCCTCCTCCCGTCAGTGATGAGAGCCCTCTGGCGTCAGGCCCTAACTGCTGGGCTCCCCACATTTTCTGATGTGTGCCCACTGGTGCGATGACACTCCTGCCAGGTTCCCATCCCCATGCGGATTTGGGCCTTCTGTTCTGAGGTGCCAACGGCTGGGTTGCTCACAGTGTCAGGATGTGGGCCCTCTGCTGTGAGTTCACTCTGGCATGCATCCCATATCCTCGGTGCTCTGGGCCACCTGCTTGGAGCTTCCAACTGCAGGATTCCTTACCTTTTTTTTTCTATGGGCCGTGTGTTGTGAGACACTTCCTGCCTGCCTCACTCTGAGCTCCGCCTTGGTGACGTCGGCCCACTGGCGGCAGTTGGAGTGTGCTGGGAGCCTTCTCCTCTCGGTGATGAGGACACTCTGCTGTCAGGCCCTAACTGCTGGGTACCCACATATTCTGATATGTGCTAAGTGGTGAGAGGACACTCCTGCCAGGTTCCCATCCCCATGCGGTTTTGGGCCTTCTGCTCTGGGGTCACAACGGCTGGGTTGCTCACAGTGTCAGGATGTGGCCCCTCTGCTGTGACTTCAATCCGGCATGGATCCCATATCCTCGGTGCTCTGGGACAACTGCTTGGAGCTTCCAACTGCTGGATTCCTCACATTTTTTATTCTATGGGCCCTGCGTTGTGAGGCTAGTCCTCCGAGCCCCTTGGAGATGTGGGTCCTCTGGTTTAGGTCCTCTGGTTTAGGCCACATGTTCTGGGTTCCTCACCTTTCTATGATTTGGCCACACTGGTGTGAGGCCACTCCTGCCTGGATCCCATTCCCTTGGTGATGTGGGCCTTCTGGTGAGAGTCTTATCCTGGCTGGGTACTTCACTCTTCTGTGACGTAGACACTCTGCTATGAGGTCACTGCTGCCTGGCTGGCGCACATCACCTTGGCGACGTGGGCCCTCAGTTGGGAGTTGGTGCCTGCTGGGAGCCTCCTCTCCTCGGTGATGAGTGCCCTCTGGCGTCAGGTTCTAACTGCTGTGCTCCCCACGTTTTCTGATGTGAGCCCAGTGATGCCAGGACACTCCTGTAAGGTTCCCATCCCCATGGGCATGTGGGCCTTCTGCTCTGAGGTCCCAACGCCTGGGTTGCTTACAGTTTCATGGTGTTGGCTCTCTGGTGTTAGTTCACTAAGGCCTAGATCCCATAGCCTCTGTGCTCTGGGCACCCTGCTGCGTGGTTCGAACTGCTGGATTCCTCACCTTTTTTATTCTTTGTGCCCTGTTTTGTGAGGCTCCTGCTGCCTGCCTCACTCCACCCCGTTTGTGATGTAGGTCCTGTGGTTTGAGGTTACATGTGCCGGTTTCCTCATCTTTTAGTGATGTGGCCCCACTGGTGTGAGGACACTCCTGCCTGGTTCCCATCCCCTTGGTGATGTGGGCCCTCTGGTGAGAGTCTGATCCTGCCTGGATTCCTCACACTTCTGGGAGGTGGGCCCTCTTCTCAAGGTCAATCCTGCCTGGGTGGCACACCGTGACTTGGCGACATCGGCCTTCTGGTGGCAGTTGGAGCCTGCTGGGAGCCTCCTCCCCTTGGTGATGAAGGCGCTCTGGTGTCAGGCCCTAACTGCTGGCCTCCCGACATTTTCTGATGTGCGCCCACTGGTGCGATGACACTCCTGCCAGGTTCCCATCCCCATGGGGATGTGGGCCTTCTGCTCTGAGGTCCCAATGGCTGGGTTGCTCACAGTTTCATGATGTGGGCCCTGTGCTGTGAGTTCGCTTTGGCCTGGATCCCATAGACCCCGTGCTCTGGGCCCCTTGCTGCGAGGTTTCAACTGCTGGATTCCTCACATTTTTTAATCTATGGGCCCTGTGTTGTTAGGCTAGTCCTGCCTGCCTCACTCCGAGCACCTTGGAGAGGTGGGCCCTCTGGTGAGAGTCTCATCCTTGCTGGGTTCCTCACTCTCCTTTGTGGTGGGCCCTCTTCTGTGAGGTAACTCCTGCCTGGCTTGCTCCCGTTGCCTTGGTGACGTCGGCCATCTGGTGGCAGTTGGAGCCTGCTGGGAGCCTCCTCTCCTAGGTGATGAGGGCCCTCTGGCGTCAGGCTCTAAGTGCTGGCACCCCACGTTTCTGACTGAGCCCAGTGATGCCAGGACACTCCTGTAAGTTCCCATCCCTATGGGGATGTGGGCCTTCTGCTCTGTGGTCCCAACGCCTGGGTTGCTCACAGTTTCGTGATGTTGGTTCTCTGGTGTTAGTTCACTCAGGCCTAGATCCTATAGCCTCTGTGCTCTGGGCCGCCTGCTGGGAGGTTCCAACTGCTGGATTCCTCACCTTTCTTATACTTTAGGCCCTGTGTTGTGAGGCTCCTCCTGCCTGCCTCACACCGAGCCCCTTGGTGATGTAGGTCCTCTGGTTTGAGACCACGTGTGCCGTTAGCCTCACCTTTTTGGGATGTGGCCCTACTGGTGCGATGACACTCCTGCCAGGTTCCCATCCCCATGCAGATTTGGACCTTCTGTTCTGAGGTCCCAGCGGCTGGGTTGCTCACAGTGTCAGGATGTGCGCCCTCTGCTGTGAGTTCACTCCGGCATGGATCCCATTGCCTCGGTGCCCTGGGCCACCTGCTTAGAGCTTCCAACTGCTGGATTCCTCACCTTTTTTCTTCTATGGGCCCTGTGTTGTGAGACATCTCCTGCCTGACTCACTCCGAGCCCCTTTTTGATGTGGCTGTTCTGGTTTGAAGCCACATGTGCTGGGTTCCTCACCTTTCAATGATGTGGCCCCACTGGTGTGAGCACACTCCTGCCTGGTTCGCATCCCCTTGGTGATGTGCACCCTCTGGTGAGAATCTGATCCTGGTTGGGTTCCTCACACTTCTGTGAGCTTGGCCCTCTGCTCTGAGGTCATTCCTTCCTGGCTGGCACACCAGCCATGGCGACGTCGGCCCTCTGGTGGCAGTTGGAGCGGGCTGGGAGCCTCCTCCCCTCAGTGATGAGGGCCCTTTGGCGTCAGGCCCTAACTGCTGGGTACCCACATTTTCTAGTACGTACTAAGTGGTGCGAGGATAGTCCTGCCAGGTTCCCATCCACATGGGGATGTGGGCCTTCTG
Source organism: Delphinapterus leucas (assembly GCF_059928025.1). Lineage (NCBI taxonomy): Eukaryota > Metazoa > Chordata > Mammalia > Artiodactyla > Monodontidae > Delphinapterus > Delphinapterus leucas. Next base: position 13,517,119 of record NW_028322233.1, on the reverse strand, counting down.
CTCTGAGGTCCCAACGGCTGGGTTGCTCACAGTTTCATGATGTGGGCCCTCTGCTGTGAGTTCAGTTCGGCCTGGATCCCATAGACTCCGTGCTCTGGGCCGCCTGCTGCGATGTTCCAACTGCTGGATTCTTCACATTTTTTAATCTATGGGCCCTGTGTTGTTAGGCTAGTCCTGCCTGCCTCACTCCGAGCACCTTGGAGATGTGGTTCCTGTGGTTTAGGCCACATGTTCTGGGTTCCTCACCTTTCCATTATTTGGCCACACTGGTGTGAGGATACTTCTGCCTGGTTCCGATCCCATTGGTGATGTGGGCCCTCTGGTGAGAGTCTTATCCTGGCTGGGTTCCTCACCCTTCTGTGACATTTGCCCTCTTCTGTGAGGTCACTCCTGCCTGGCTAGCGCACGTCACCTTGGCGACGTGGGCCCTCAGTTGGGATTTGGTGCCTGCTGGGAGTTTCCTCCCTTCGGTAATGAGGGCCCTCTGGCGTCAGGCCCTAACTCCTGGGCTCCCAAACTTTTCTGATGTGTGCCCTGTGGTGCGAGTACACTCCTGCCAAGTTGCCAACCCCATGGGAATGTGGGCCTTCTGCTCTGTGGACTCAACGCCAGGGTTGTTCACAGATTCATGATGAGGGCCCTCTGTTGTGAGTTCACACCGGCCGGGATCCCATAGCCTCGCTGCTCCTTGCCACCGGCTGGGACGTTCCAACTGCGGGATTCCTCACCTTTTTTATTCTATGGGCCCTCTGTTTTGAGGCTACTCCTGCCTGCCTCCCTCCCAGACCCTTGGTGATGTGTGTCCTCTGGTTTGAGGCCATGTGTGTTGGGTCCCTCACCTTTCGATGATATGGCCCCAATGGTGTGAGGACACTCCTGCCTGGTTCACATCCCCTTGTTGTTGTGGGCCCTCTGGTGAAAGTCTGATCCTTGCTGGGTTCCTGACCCTTCTTTGAGGTGGGCCCTCTTCTGTGAGGTAACTCCTGCCTGGCTTGCTCCCATTGCCTTGGTGACGTCGGCCATCTGGTGGCAGTTGGAGCCTGCTGGGAGCCTCCTCTCCTAGGTGATGAGGGCCCTCTGGTATCAGGCTCTAACTGCTGGGCACCCCACGTTTTCTGATTGAGCCCAGTGATGCCAGGACACTCCTGTAAGGTTCCCATCCCCATGCGGATGTGGGCCTTCTGCTCTGTGTTCCCATCGCCTGGGTTGCTCACAGTTTCGTGATGTTGATTCTCTGGTGTTAGTTCACACAGGCCTAGATCCCATAGCCTCTGTGCTCTGGTGCGACTGCTGGGAGGTTCCAACTGCTGGATTCCGCCCCTTTTTTATACTTTGGGCCCTGTGTGTGAGGCTCCTCCTGCCTGCCTCACTCCAAGCCCCTTGGTGATGTAGGTCCTCTGGTTTGAGGCCACATGAGGCGGTTGCCTCACCTTTTAGGTATGTGACCCCACTGGTGTGAGGACACTCCTGACTGGTTCCCATCCTCTTGTTGATGTGGGCCCTCTGGTGAGAGTCTGACCCTGGCTTGATTCCTCACACTTCTGGGAGGTGTGTCCTCTGCTGTGAGGTCACTCCTGCCTGGCTGGCACACGTCGCCTTGGCCACATGGGCCCTCTGGTTGCAGTTGGAGCGTGCTGGGAGCCTCCTCCCGTCGGTGATGAGGGCCCTCTGGCGTCAGGCCCTAACTGCCTGGCTCCCCACATTTTCTGATGTGTGCCCACTGGTGCGATGACACTCCTGCCAGGTTCCCATCCCCATGCGGATTTGGGCCTTCTGTTCTGAGGTGCCAACGGCTAGGTTGCTCACAGCGTCAGGATGTGGGCCCTCTGCTGTGAGTTCACTCCGGCATGCATCCCATACCCTCGGTGCTCTGGGCCACCTGCTTGGAGCTTCCAACTGCAGGATTCCTTACCTTTTTTCTTCTATGGGCCGTGTGTTGTGAGACACTTCCTGCCTGCCTCACTCTGAGCCCCTTGTTGATGTGGGTCTTCTGGTTTGAGGCCACATGTGGTGGGTTCCTCGCCTTTCAATGATGTGGCCCCACTGGAGTGAGAACACTCCTGCCTGGTTCCCATCCCCTTGGGGATGTGGGCCCTCTGGTGAGAGTCTCATCCTGGTTGGGTTCCTCAGAGTTTCGTAAGGTTGGCCCCCTGCCCTGAGGTCACTCCTGCCTGGCAGGCACACCCCGCCTTGGTGACGTCGGCCCTCTGGCGGCAGTTGGAGCGTGCTGGGAGCCTTCTCCTCTCGGTGATGAGGACATTCTGGTGTCAGGCCCTAACTGCTGGGTACCCACATTTTCTGATACGTGTTAAGTGGTGAGAGGACACTCCTGCCAGGTACCCATCCCCATGCGGTTTTGGGCCTTCTTCTCTGGGGTCACAACGGCTGGGTTGCTCACAGTGTCAGGATGTGGCCCCTCTGCTGTGACTTCAATCTGGCATGGATCCCATTGCCTCGGTGCTCTGGGACAACTGCTTGGAGCTTCCAACTGCTGGATTCCTCACATTTTTTATTCTATGGTCCCTGTGTTGTGAGACATCCACTGCCTGACTCACTCCGAGCCCCTTTTTGATGTGGCTGTTCTGGTTTGAAGCCACATGTGCTGGGTTCCTCACCTTTCAATGATGTGGCCCCACTGGTGTGAGCACACTCCTGCCTGGTTCGCATCCCCTTGGTGATGTGCACCCTCTGGTGAGAATCTGATCCTGGTTGGGTTCCTCACACTTCTGTGAGCTTGGCCCTCTGCTCTGAGGTCATTCCTTCTTGGCTGGCACACCAGCCATGGCGACGTCGGCCCTCTGGTGGCAGTTGGAGCGGGCTGGGAGCCTCCTCCCCTCAGTGATGAGGGCCCTTTGGCGTCAGGCCCTAACTGCTGGGTACCCACATTTTCTAGTACGTACTAAGTGGTGCGAGGATACTCCTGCCAGGTTCCCATCCACATGGGAATGTGGGCCTTCTGCTCTGAGGTCCCAACGGCTGGGTTGCTCACAGTTTCATGATGTGGGCCCTCTGCTGTGAATTCACTTCGGCCTGGATCCCATAGACTCCGTGCTCTGGGCCACCTGCTGCGAGGTTCCAACTGCTGGATTCCTCACATTGTGTAATCTATGGGCCCTGTGTTGTTAGGCTAGTCCTGCCTGCCTCACTCCGAGCACCTTGGAGATGTGGTTCCTGTGGTTTAGGCCACATGTTCTGGGTTCCTCACCTTTCCATTATTTGGCCACACTGGTGTGAGGATACTTCTGCCTGCTTCCGATCACTTTGGTGATGTGGGCCCTCTGGTGAGAGTCTTATCCTGGCTGGGTTCCTCACCCTTCTGTGACATTTGCCCTCTTCTGTGAGGTGACTCCTGCCTGGCTAGTGCACGTCACCTTGGCGACGTGGGCCCTCAGTTGGGATTTGGTGCCTGCTGGGAGTTTCCTCCCTTCGGTAATGAGGGCCCTCTGGCATCAGGCCCTAACTCCTGGGTTCCCAAACTTTTCTGATGTGTGCCCTGTGGTGCGAGTACACTCCTGCCAAGTTGCCAACCCCATGGGAATGTGGGCCTTCTGCTCTGTGGACTCAACGCCTGGGTTGTTCACAGATTCATGATGAGGGCCCTCTGTTGTGAGTTCACACCGGCCGGGATCCCATAGCCTCGCTGCTCCTTGCCACCGGCTGGGACGTTCCAACTGCGGGATTCCTCACCTTTTTTATTCTATGGGCCCTCTGTTTTGAGGCTACTCCTGCCTGCCTCCCTCCCAGACCCTTGGTGATGTGTGTCCTCTGGTTTGAGGCCACGTGTGTTGGGTCCCTCACCTTTCGATGATATGGCCCCAATGGTGTGAGGACACTCCTGCCTGGTTCACATCCCCTTGTTGTTGTGGGCCCTCTGGTGAAAGTCTGATCCTTGCTGGGTTCCTGACCCTTCTTTGAGGTGGGCCCTCTTCTGTGAGGTAACTCCTGCCTGGCTTGCTCCCATTGCCTTGGTGACGTCGGCCATCTGGTGGCAGTTGGAGCCTGCTGGGAGCCTCCTCTCCTAGCTGATGAGGGCCCTCTGGCATCAGGCTCTAACTGCTGGGCACCCCACGTTTTCTGACTGAGCCCAGTGATGCCAGGACACTCCTGTAAGGTTCCCATCCCCATGCGGATGTGGGCCTTCTGCTCTGTGGTCCCATCGCCTGGGTTGCTCACAGTTTCGTGATGTTGGTTCTCTGGTGTTAGTTCACTCAGGCCTAGATCCCATAGCCTCTGTGCTCTGGGCCGACTGCTGGGAGGTTCCAACTGCTGGATTCCGCCCCTTTTTTATACTTTGGGCCCTGTGTGTGAGGCTCCTCCTGCCTGCCTCACTCCAAGCCCCTTGGTGATGTAGGTCCTCTGGTTTGAGGCCACATGAGGCGGTTGCCTCACCTTTTAGGTATGTGACCCCACTGGTGTGAGGACACTCCTGACTGGTTCCCATCCTCTTGTTGATGTGGGCCCTCTGGTGAGAGTCTGACCCTGGCTTGATTCCTCACACTTCTGGGAGGTGTGTCCTCTGCTGTGAGGTCACTCCTGCCTGGGTGGCACACGTCGCCTTGGCCACATTGGCCCTCTGGTTGCAGATGGAGCGTGCTGGGAGCCTCCTCCCGTCGGTGATGAGGGCCCTCTGGCGTCAGGCCCTAACTTCTCGGCTCCCTACATTTTCTGATGTGTGCCCACTGGTGCGATGACACTCCTGCCAGGTTCCCATCCCCATGCGGATTTGGGCCTTCTGTTCTGAGGTGCCAACGGCTGGGTTGCTCACAGCGTCAGGATGTGGGCCCTCTGCTGTGAGTTCACTCCGGCATGCATCCCATAACCTCGGTGCTCTGGGCCACCTGCTTGGAGCTTCCAACTGCAGGATTCCTTACCTTTTTTCTTCTATGGGCCGTGTGTTGTGAGACACTTCCTGCCTGCCTCACTCTGAGCCCCTTGTTGATGTGGGTCTTCTGATTTGAGGCCACATGTGGTGGGTTCCTCGCCTTTCAATGATGTGGCCCCACTGGAGTGAGAACACTCCTGCCTGGTTCCCATCCCCTTGGGGATGTGGGCCCTCTGGTGAGAGTCTCATCCTAGTTGGGTTCCTCAGAGTTTCGTAAGGTTGGCCCTCTGCCCTGAGGTCACTCCTGCCTGGCTGGCACACCCCGCCTTGGTGACGTCGGCCCTCTGGCGGCAGTTGGAGCGTGCTGGGAGCTTTCTCCTCTCGGTGATGAAGACATTCTGGTATCAGGCCCTAACTGCTGGTTACCCACATTTTCTGATACGTGTTAAGTGGTGAGAGGACACTCCTGCCAGGTACCCATCCCCATGCGGTTTTGGGCCTTCTTCTCTGGGGTCACAATGGCTGGGTTGCTCACAGTGTCAGGATGTGGCCCCTCTGCTGTGACTTCAATCCGGCATGGATCCCATTGCCTCGGTTCTCTGGGACAACTGCTTGGAGCTTCCAACTGCTGGATTCCTCACATTTTTTATTCTATGGGCCCTGCGTTGTGAGTCTAGTCCTCCGAGGCCCTTGGAGATGTGGGTCCTCTGGTTTAGGTCCTCTGGTTTAGGCCACATATTCTGGGTTCCTCACCTTTCTATGATTTGGCCACACTGGTGTGAGGCCACTCCTGCCTGGATCCCATTCCCTTGGTGATGTGGGCCTTCTGGTGAGAGTCTTATCCTGGCTGGGTACTCCACCCTTCTGTGACGTAGATGCTCTGCTGTGAGGTCACTGCTGCCTGGCTGGCGCACGTCACCTTGGTGACGTGGTCCCTCAGCTGGGAGTTGGTGCCTCCTGGGAGTCTCCTCCCCTCGGTAATGAGGGCCCTCTGGCGTCAGGCCCTAACTCCTGGGCTCCCATACTCTTCTGATGTGTGCCCTCTGGTGGGAGTACACTCCTGCCAGGTTCCCAACCACATGGGAATATGGGCCTTCTGCTCTGTGGTCCCAACCGCTGGGTTGTTCACAGTTTCGTGAAGAGGGCCCTCTGCTGTGAGTTCACACCGGCCGGGATCCCATAGCCTCGCTGCTCCTTGCCGCCTGCTGGGAGGTTCCAACTGCGGGATTCCTCACCTTTTTTATTTTATGGGCCCTCTGTTTGAGACACCTCCTGCCTGCCTCACTCTGAGCCCCTTGTTGATGTGGGTCCTCTGGTTTAGGCCATATGTTCTGGGTTCCTCACTTTTCTATGATTTGGCCATACTGGTGTGAGGCCACTCCTGCCTGGTTCTGATCCCCTTGGTGATGTGGGCCCTCTGGTGAGAGTCTTATCCTGGCTGGGTTCCTCCCCCTTCTGTGACGTAGGCCCTCTGCTGTGAGGTCACTCCTGCCTGGCTGACGCACGTCACCTTGGCGACGTGGGCCCTCAGTTGGGACTTGGTGCCTGCTGGGAGTCTCCTCCCCTCGGTAATGAGGGCCAGGAGTCTCCTCCCCTCGGTAATGAGGGCCTTCTGGCGTCAGGCCCCAACTCCTGGGCTCCCAACGTTTTCTGATGTGTGCCCTGTGGTGCGAGTACACTCCTGCCAGGTTACCAACCCCATGGGAATGTGGGCCTTCTGTTCTGTGGTCCCAACACCTGTGTTGTTCACAGTTTCATGATGAGGGCCCTCTGTTGTGAGTTCACACTGGCCGGGATCCCATAGCCTCGCTGCTCCTTGCCGCATGTTAGGAAGTTCCAACTGCGGGATTCCTCACCCTTTTTATTCTATGGGTCCTCTGTTTTGAGGCTCCTCCTGCCTGCCTCACTCCCAGCCTCTTGGAGATGTGGGTCCTCTTTTTTAGGCCACATGTTCTGGGTTCTTCGCCTTTCTATGATTTGTTCACACTGGTGTGAGGCCACTCCTGCCTGCATCCGATCCCCTTGGTGATGTGGGCCCTCTTGTAACAGTCTGATCCTGGCTGGGTTCCTTACTCTTCTGTGAGGTGGGACCTCTGCTGTGAGGTAACTCCTGCCTGGATTGCTCCCGTTGCCTTGGTGATGTCGGACCTCTGGTGGCAGTTGGAGCCTTCTTGTACACTCCTCTCCAAGGTGATGCGGGCCCTCTTGCGTCAGGCTCTAACTGCTGGGCTCCCCACGATTTCTGATGTGAGCCCAGTGATGCCAGGACACTCCTGTAAGTTTCCAATTCTCATGGGGATGTGGGCCTTCTGCTCTGTGGTCGCAACGTCTGGGTTGCACAAAGTTTCGTTATGTTGGCACTCCGGTGTTAGTTCACTCAGGCCTAGATCCCATAGCCTCTGTGCCCTGGGCCACCTGCTGGGAGGTTCCAAGTGCTGGATTCCTCACCTTTCTTATACTTTGGGCCCTGTGTTGTGAGGCTCCTCCTGCCTGCCTCACACCGAGCCCCTTGGTGATGTAGGTCTTCTGGTTTGAGACCACGTGTGCCGTTTGCCTCACCTTTTAGGGATGTGGCCCTACTGGTGCGATGACACTCCTGCCAGGTTCCCATCCCCATGCAGATTTGGACCTTCTGTTCTGAGGTCCCAGCGGCTGGGTTGCTCACAGTGTCAGGATGTGGGCCCTCTGCTGTGAGTTCACTTCGGCATGGATCCCATACCCTCGGTGCCCTGGGCCACCTGCTTGGACCTTCCAACTGCTGGATTCCTCACCTTTTTTCTTCTATGGGCCCTGTGTTGTGAGACATCTCCTGCCTGACTCACTCCGAGCCCCCTTTTTATGTGGCTCTTTTGGTTTGAGGCCACATGTGCTGGGTGCCTCACCTTTCAATGATGTGGCCCCACTGTTATGAGCACACTCTTGCCTGGTTCGCATCCCCTTGTTGCTGTGGGCCCTCTGGTGAGAGTCTGATCCTGGTTGGGTTCCTCACACTTCCGTGAGCTTGGCCCTCTGCTCTGAGGTCACTCCTGCCTGGTTGGCACACCTCGCCTTGGCGACGTAAGCCCTCTGGTGGCATTTGGAACGTGCTGGGAGCCTCCTCCCCACAGTGATGAGGGCCCTTTGGCGTCAGGCCCTAACTGCTGGGTACCCACATTTTCTATTACATACTAAGTGGTGCTGGGACACTCCTGCCAGGTTCCCATCCCCTTGGGGATGTGGGCCTTCTGCTCTGAGGTCCCAATGGCTGGGTTGCTCACAGTTTCATGATGTGGGCCCTCTGCTGTGAGTTCGCTTTGGCTTGGATCCCATAGACTCCGTGCTCTGGGCCGCTTGCTGTGAGGTTTCAACTGCTGGATTCCTCACATTTTTTAATCTATGGGCCCTTTGTTGTTAGGCTACTCCTGCCTGCCTCACTCCAAGCACCTTGGAGATGTGGGCGCTCTGGTGAGAGTCTCATCCTTGCTGGGTTCCTCACTCTCCTTTGAGGTGGGCCCTCTTCTGTGAGGTAACTCCTGCCTGGCTTGCTCCCGTTGCCTTGGTGACGTCGGCCATCTGGTGGCAGTTGGAGCCTGCTGGGAGCCTCCTCTCCTAGGTGATGAGGGCCCTCTGGCGTCAGGCTCTAAGTGCTGGCACCCCACGTTTTCTGACTGAGCCCAGTGATGCCAGGACACTCCTGTAAGTTCCCATCCCTATGGAGATGTGGGCCTTCTGCTCTGTGGTCCCAACGCCTGGGTTGCTCACAGTTTCGTGATGTTGGTTCTCTGGTGTTAGTTCACTCAGGCCTAGATCCCATAGCCTCTGTGCTCTGGGCCGACTGCTGGGAGGTTCCAACTGCTGGATTCCGCCCCTTTTTTATACTTTGGGCCCTGTATTGTAAGGCTCCTCCTGCCTGCCTCACTCCAAGCCCCTTGTTGTTGTAGGTCCTCTGGTTTGAGGCCACATGTGCCGGTTGCCTCACCTTTTAGGTATGTGGCCCCACTGGTGTGAGGACACTCCTGACTGGTTGCCATCCTCTTGTTGATGTGGGCCCTCTGGTGAGAGTCTGACCCTGGCTTGATTCCTCACACTTCTGGGAGGTGGGTCCTCTGCTGTGAGTTCACTCTTCCCTGGCTGGCACACGTCGCCTTGGTCACATGGGCCCTCTGGTTGCAGTTGGAGCATGCTGGGAGCCTCCTCCCGTCGGTGATGAGGGCCCTCTGCCGTCAGGCCCTAACTGCTGGGCTCCCCACATTTTCGGATGTGCGCCCAATGGTGCGATGACACTCCTGCCAGGTTCCCATCCCCATGCAGATTTGTGCCTTCTGTTCTGAGGTGCCAACGGCTGGGTTGCTCACAGTGTCAGGATGTGGGCCCTCTGCTGTGAGTTCACTCCAGCATGCATCCCATAGCCTCGGTGATCTGGGCCAACTCCTTGGAGCTTCCAACTGCACGATTCCTTACCTTTTTACTTCTATGAGCCGTGTGTTGTGAGACACACCCTGCTTGCCTCACTCTGAGCCCCTTGTTGTTGTGGGTCTTCTGGTTTGAGGCCACATGCGGTGGGTTCCTCGCCTTTCAATGATGTGGCCCCACTGGAGTGAGAACACTCCTGCCTGGTTCCCATCCCCTTGGGGATGTGGGCCCTCTGGTGAGAGTCTCATCCTGGTTGGGTTCTTCACAGTTCCGTAAAGTTGGCCCTCTGCTCTGAGGTCACTCCTGACTGGCTGGCACACCTCGCCTTGGTGACATCGGCCCTCTGGCGACAGTCGGAGCATGCTGGGAGACTTCTCCTCTCGGTGATGAGGACCCTCTGGTGTCAGACCCTAACTGCTGGGTACCCACATTTTATGATACGTGCTAAGTGGTGAGAGGACACTCCTGCCATGTTCCCATCCCCATGCGGTTTTGTGCCTTCTGCTCTGGGGTCACAACGGCTGGGTTGCTCACAGTGTCAGGATGTGGGCCCTCTGCTGTGAGTTCACTCAGGCATGGATCCCATAGCTTCGGTGCTCTGGGACAACTGGTTGGAGCTACCAACTGCTGGATTCCTCACGTTTTTTCTTCTTTGTGCACTGTGTTGTGAGACAACTCCTCCCTGCCTCACTCCGAGCCCCTTTTTGATGTGCCTCTTCTGGTTTGAGACCACATGTGCTGGGTTCCTCACCTTTCAATGATGTGGCCCCACTGGTCTCAGAACACTCCCACCTGGTTCCCATCCCCCTGGTGATGTGGGCCCTCTGGTGAGAGTCTGATCCTGGTTGGGTTCCTCACACTTCCGTGAGCTACGCCCTCTGCACTGAAGTCACTCCTGCCTGGCTGGCACACCCCGCCTTGGTGATATCCGCCCTCTGGTGGCAGTTGGAGCATACTGGGAACCTCCTCCCCTCGGTGATGAGGGCCCTCTCGCGTCAGGCCCTAACTGCTGGTACCCATATTTTCTGATACGTACTAAGTGGTGCGAGGACACCCCTGCCGGGTTCCCATCCCCATGGGGATGTGGGACTTCTGCTCTGATGTCCAAAGGGCTGGGTTGCTCACAGTTTCATGAGGTGGGCCCTCTGTTGTGAGTTCACTTCGGCCTGGATCCCATAGACTCCGTGCTCTGGGCCACCTGCTGCGAGGTTCCAACTGCTGGATTCCTCACATTTTTTAATCTATGGGCCCTGTGTTGTTAGGCTAGTCCTGCCTGCCTCACTCTGAGCCCCTTGTTGATGTGGGTTTTCTGGTTTGAGGCCACATGTGGTGGGTTCCTCGCCTTTCAATGATGTGGCCCCACTGGAGTGAGAACACTCCTGCCTGGTTCCCATCCCCATGGGGATGTGGGCCCTCTGGTGAGAGTCTCATCCTGGTTGGGTTCCTCACAATTTCGTAAGGTTGGCCCTCTGCCCTGAGGTCACTCCTGCCTGGCTGGCACAGCCCGCCTTGGTGACGTCGGCCCTCTGCTGGCAGTTGGAGCGTGCTGGGAGCCTTCTCCTCTCGGTGATGAGGACACTCTGGTGTCAGGCCCTAACTGCTGGGTACCCACATTTTCTGATACGTGCTAAGTGATGAGAGGACACTCCTGCTAGGTTCCCATCTCCATGCGGTTTTGGGCCTTCTTCTCTGGGGTCACAACGGCTGGGTTGCTCACAGTGTCAGGATGTGGCCCCTCTGCTGTGACTTCAATCCGGCATGGATCCCATATCCTCGGTGCTCTGGGACAACTGCTTGGAGCTTCCAACTGCTGGATTCCTCACCTTTTTTCTTCTATGGGCCCTGTGTTGTGAGACATCTCCTGCCTGCCTCACTCCGAGCCCCTTGGAGATGTGGGTCCTCTGGTTTAGGGCCTCTGGTTTAGGCCACATGTTCTGGGTTCCTCACCTTTCTATGATTTGGCCACACTGGTGTGAGGCCACTCTTGCCTGGATCTCATTCCCTTGGTGATTTGGGCCCTCTGGAGAGAGTCTTATCCTGGCTGGGTACTTCACCCTTCTGTGACGTAGACCCTCTCTTGTGAGGTCATTCCTGCCTGGCCTGCGCACGTCACCTTTGCGACGTGGGCCCTCAGTTGGGAGTTGGTGCCTGCTGGGAGTCTCCTCCCCTCGGTCATGAGGGCCCTCTTGCGTCAGGACCTGACTCCTGGGCTCCCATACTCTTCTGATGTGTGCCCTCTGGTGGGAGTACACTCCTGCCAGGTTCCCAACACCATGGGAATGTGGGCCTTCTGCTCTGTGGTTCCAACCGCTGGGTTGTTTGCAGTTTCGTGATGAGGTCCCTCTGTTGTGAGTTCACACCGGCCGGGATCCCATAGCCTCGCTGCTCCTTGCCGCCTGCTGGGAGGTTCCAACTGCAGGATTCCTCACCTTTTTTATTTTATGGGCCCTCTATTTGAGACACCTCCTGCCTGCCTCACTCTGAGCCCCTTGTTGATGTGTGTCCTCTGGTTTAGGCCATATGTTCTGGGTTCCTCACTTTTCTATGATTTGGCCATACTGGTGTGAGGCCACTCCTGCCTGGTTCTGATCCCCTTGGTGATGTGGGCTCTCTGGTGAGAGTCTTATCCTGGCTGGGTTCCTCCCCCTTCTGTGACGTAGGCCCTCTGCTGTGAGGTCACTCCTGCCTGGCTGACGCATGTCACCTTGGCGACGTGGGCCTTCAGTTGGGAGTTGCTGCCTGCTAGGAGTCTGCTCCCCTCGATAATTAGGGCCGTCTGGCGTCAGGCCCAAACTCCTGGGCTCCCAAAATTTTCTGATGTGTGCCCTGTGGTGCGAGTACACTCCTGCCAGCATACCAACCCCATGGGAATGTGGGCCTTCTGTTCTGTGGTCCCAACAGCTGTGTTGTTCACAGTTTCATGATGAGGCCCTCTGTTGTGAGTTCACACCGGCCGGGATCCCATAGCCTCGCTGCTCCTTGCCGCATGCTAGGAGGTTCCAACTGCAGGATTCCTCACCTTTTTTATTCTATGGGCCTCTCTTTTGAAGCTCCTCCTGCCTGCCTCATTCCCAGCCCCTTGGAGATGTGGGTCCTCTTGTTTAGGCCAAATGTTCTGCGTTCCTCACCTTTTTATGATTTGGCCACACTGGTGTGAGGCCACTCCTGCCTGGTTTGCTCCCGTTGCCTTGGTGACGTCAGACCTCTGGTGGCAGTTGGAGCCTTCTTGTACCCTCCTCTCCAAGGTGATGAGGGCCCTCTTGCGTCAGGCCCTAACTGCTGGGTACCCACATTTTCTGATACGTGCTAAGTGGTGAGAGGACACTCCTGCCATGTTCCCATCCCCATGCGGTTCTGGGCCTACTGCTCGGGGGTCAAAACGGCTGGGTTGCTCACAGTGTCAGGATGTGGGCCCTCTGCTGTGAGTTCACTCCAGCATGGATACCATAGCCTCGGTGCTCTGGGATAACTTCTTGGAACTTCCAACGGCTGGATTCCTCATCTTTTTTCTTCTATGGGCCCTGTGTTGTGAGACACCTCTTCCCTGCCTCCTTCCGAGCCCCTTTTTGATTTGGGTCTTCTGGTTCGAGGCCACATGTGCTCTGTTCCTCACCTTTAAATGATGTGGCCCCACTGGCCTCAGAAGACTCCTGCCTGCTTCCCATCCCCTTGGTGATGTGGGCCCTCTGGTGAGAGTCTGATCCTGGTTGGGTTCCTCACACTTCCGTGAGCTTGGCCCTCTGCTCTGAGGTCACTCCTGCCTGGTTGGCACACCTCGCCTTGGCGACGTAGGCCCTCTGGTGGCAGTTGGAGCGCGCTGGGAACCTCCTAACCTCGGTGATGAGGGCCCTGTCGGGTCAGGCCCTAACTGCTGAGTTCCCACATTTTCTGATATGTACTAAGTGGTGCGAGGACACTCCTGCCAGGTTCCCATCCCCATGGGGATGTGGCGCTTCTGCTCTGATGTCCAAAAGGCTGGGTTGCTCAAAGCTTCATGATGTGGGCCGTCTGCTGTGAGTTCACTGCGGCCTGGATCGCATAGACTGGGTGCTCTGGGCCACCTGCTGGTATGTTTCAACTGCTGGATTCCTCACATTTTTTATACTATGGGCCCTGCATTGTGAGGCTAGTCCTGCCTGCCTCACTCTGAGCCCCTTGGAGATGTGGGTCCTCTGGTTTAGGCCACGTGTTCTGGGTTCCTCACCTTTCTATGATTTGGCCACACTGGTGTGAGGCCACTCCTGTCTGGATCCGATCCCCTTGGTGATGTGGGCCCTCTGGTGAGAGTCTTATCCTGGCTGGGCACCTCACCCTTCTGTGACGTAAGCTCTCTACTATGATGTCACTCCTGCCTGGCTGGCGCACGTCACCTTGGCGATGTGGGCCCTCAGTTGGGAGTTGGTGCCTGTTGGGAGTCTCCTCCCCTCGGTAATGAGGGCCCTCTGGCGTCAGGCCCTAACTCCTGGGCTCCCATACATTTCTGATGTGTGCCCTCTGGTGGGAGTACACTCCTTCCAGGTTCCCAACCCCACGTGAATGTGGGCCTTCTGCTCTGTGGTCCCAACCGCTGGGTTGTTCACAGTTTCATGATGAGAGCCCTCTGTTGTGAGTTCACACCGCCTGGGATCCCATAGCCTCGCTGCTCCTTGCCGACTGCTGGGAGGTTCCTATTTCGGGATTCCTCACCTTTTTTATTTTATGGACCGTCTGTTGTGAGTCTCCTCCTGCATGCCTCACTCCCAGCCCCTTCGTGATGTGTGTCCCCTTGTTTGAGGCCACATGTCCTGGATTCCACACCTTTCGATGATGTGGCCCCACTGGTGTGAGGGCACTCCTGCCTGGTTCACATCCACTTGGTGATACGGGCCCTCTGGTGAGAGTCTGATCCTGGTTGGGTTCGTCACACTTCTGTGAGGTGGGCCCTCTGCTCTGAGGCCAATCCTGCCTTTGTGGCACACCCCGCCTTGGCGACATCGGCCGTCTGGTGGCAGTTGGGTCCTGCTGGGAGACTCCTACCCTTGGTGATGAGGGCGCTCTGGCGTCAGGCCCTAACTGCTGACCTCCCCACATTTTCTGATGTGTGCCCACGTGTTCGATGACACTCCTGCCAGGTTCCCATCCCCATGGGGATGTGGGCCTTGTGCGCTGAGGTCCCAACGGCTGGGTTGCTCACAATATCTTGATGTGGGCCCTCTGCTGTGAGTTCACTGCAGCCTAGATCCCATAGACTCGGTGCCCTGGGCCGCCTGCTGGGAGGTTCCAATTACTGGATTCCTCACCTTTTTTATTCTATGGGCCCTGTGTTGTGAGGCTACTCCTACCTGCCTCACTCCGAGCCCCTTGGAGATGTGGGTCCTCTGGTTTGAGGCCACATGTGCTGGGTTCCTCACCTTTCTATGATGTGGCCACACTGGTGTTAGGACACTCCTGCATGGTTCCGATCCCCTTGGTGCTGTGGGCCCTCTGGCGACCGTCTTATCCTGGCGGGGTTCCTCACCTTTCTGTGTGGTAGGCCCTCTGCTGTGAGGTCACTCCTGCCTGGCTGGCACACGTCACCTTGGCGACGTGGGCCCTCAGTTGTGTGTTGGTGCCTGCTGGGAGTCTCCTTCCCTCGGTAATGAGAGCCCTCTGGCATCAGACCCTAACTCCTGGGCTCTCAAAATTTTCTGATGTGCGCCCTGTGGTGCCAGTACACTCCTGCCAGGTTCCCAACCCCATGGGAATGTGGGCCTTCTGCTCTGAGGTCCCAACGTCTGGGTTTCTCACAGTTTCATGATGAGGGCCCTCTGGTGTGAGTTCACCCAGCCTGGATCCCATAGCCTCGCTACTCCTGGCCGCCTGCTGGGAGGTTCCAACTGCGGGATTCCTCACCGTCTTTATTCTATGGGCCCTCTGTTTTGAGGCTCCTCCTGCCTGCCTCACTCCCAGCCCCTTGTTGATGTGTGTCCTCTGATTAGAGGCCACGTGTGCTGGGTCCCTCACCTTACGATGATGTGGCCCCACTGGTGTGAGGATACTTGTGCCTGGTTCCCCTCCCCTTGGAGATATGGGCCCTCTGGTGAGAGTCTGATCCTGGCTGGGTTCCTCACACTTCTGTGAGGTTGGCCCTCTGCTGTGAGGTAACTCCTTCCTGGCTTCCCATTGCCTTGGTGACGTCGGCCCTCTGGTGGCAGTTGGAACCTATTGGGAGCCTCCTCCCCTCGGTGATGAGGGCCCTCTGGCGTCAGGCCGTAACTGCTGGGCTCCCCACGTTTTCTGATGTGAGCCCAGGGATAACAGAACACTCCTATAAGGTTCCCATCCCCATGGGGATGTGGGCCTTCTGCTCTGTGGTTCCAACGCCTGGGTTGCTCACAGTTTCATGACATAGGCTCTCTGGTGTTAGTTCGCTCAGGCCGGGATCCCATAGCCTCTGTGCTCTGGGCAGCCTGCTGGAAGATTCCAACTGCTGGATACCTCACCTTTTTTATTCTTTAGGCCCTGTGTTGTGAGGCTCCTCCTGCCTGCCTCACTCCCAGCCCCTTGGTGATGTGGGTCCTGTAGTTTGAGGCCACATGTGCCGCTTTCCTCACCTTTTAGTGATGTGGACCCACTGGTGTGAGGACACTCCTGCCTGGTTCCCATCCCCTTGGTGATGTGGGCCGTCTGGTGAGAGTCTTATCCTGTCTGGTTTCGTCACCTTTCTGTGAGTTGGTCCCTCTGCTCTGAGGTCACACCTGCCTGGCTTGCTCCCGTTGCCTTGGTGACGTCGGCCCTCTGGTGGCAGTTGGAGCTTGCTGGGAGCCTCCTCCCCTCGATGATGAGGGCTCTGTGGCATCAGTCAATAACTGCTGGGCTCCCCATATTTTCTGATGTTTGCCCACTGGTGCGATGACACTCCTGCCGGGTTCCAATCCCCATGTGGATGTGCGCCTTCTGCTGTGAGGTCCCAACGTTTGGGTTGCTCACAGTTTAATGATGAGGGCCCTCTGGTGTGAGTTCATTCCGGGCTGGATCCCATAGCCTCGCTGCTCCTGGCTGCCTGCTGGGAGGTTCCAACTGCGGGATTCCTCACCTTTTTTATTCTATGGGCCCTCTGTTTTGAGGCTCCTCCTGCCTGCCTCACTCCCAGCCCCTTGGTGATGTGTGTCCTCTGGTTTGAGGCCACATGTGCTCTGTTCCTCAACTTTCGATGATGTGGTCCCACTGCTGTGAGGACACTCCTGCCTGGTTCCCATCCCCTTGGTGATGTGGGCCCTCTGGTGAGAGTCTGATCGTGGCTGGGTACCTCACCCTTCTGTGAGGTGTGTCCTCTGACATGAGGTCACTCCTGCCTTGCTGGCACACGTCGCCTTGGTGACATGGGCCCTTTGTTGGCCATTGGAGTGTGCTGGGAGCCTCCTCCCCTCTTTATGAGGGCCCTGGATAAAACGCATATGCCCTTCTTGGCCAAGTGCATCATTGTCGACGTACTGCCTCTTTTCCTATGCTTTAAATGCAATTACTGTCTACCTCCTGAAATCAGTTTCCTGCAATTCTGCCCCACTTTCAAGTCTGCTTCGCAGCCTTACTTCAATATATTTTTGGAAGATAGCTGTCATTGATAACTGCAGGTTTGTGAATGACAGTGCCCCTGAGCTCTTTTTTTCAACTAGCTTTCTTTTGAGCTGGCCGCAAAACTGCAGGATTGCTTCAGGCCCTAACCTTGTTCCGGCATGGCACGCTGAGCCTTTGGTTAATTCCTCTTCCTGGTGGGAAATGAGAGTTAAATTTGCCCGTGCAGACAGCTACAGCTACTCTCCCATTAGTTCTCCCTATTCCTGTTCATGTTCCACAGAAATTGCAAACTTTGCCAAACAGGAGGTTAAAGGCACTGACTCTTCAAGTGGGGAGAGTGTTAGAAAAGCGTCTGGAATGGTGAACCTGAGTACCAGGGGACGAAAACTGAGATGCAATTAAAAACGTTTCCCGATCACATGTTGGACCATATTCTGGGTTCCCCATGCATGTTTTAGCTGAAGAAAGAATCCCTTAAACCTGGAGAGTTTGGACCTATGGAATGGTTACCATGCAGTAAGCCTTCAAAGGGTCTGCATTTGCTCACCGAACCTCACCAATCCTATCAGCTCCAAGTGTCCAGCCTTATGTCTCACCCAGGTCTGGGTGTAGATGTGGTAAATCCAGGTTGCATCACAAACCCTGAATGATTTAAGAATTGCTCTCTATTTCACTGTCATTGTGTTTGTTTTTGAAATTTATTTTGATAATGGGATTTAGCTGATTTTCACTGCTGCGTTTATGCCGCTGTACACATGCTTGATTCTCTTACGGAGACATATAAATACATAGGTTTTAAGATACTTACTAGTCAGCTATATTCCTAGGCGTTGAATATGCGTTGTTGAGTCCATTTCATTCAGCAAGGAGTAGGTCTTGTCTATTATATATTTGGCTTATGGAACGGTATCTGTGCTAATTTCAATCTCTGGTTTTATGCAGCACCCCAACTCACCTTTCCCCTTAAGCAGGGATAAGTTGGTTTTCTAAATTTGAGTCCCTCTTCTGTTTTATAAATATGTTCATGTGTAGCCAAGTTTACATTCCGTGTATTAGTGATAACTTCTGATGTTTCTTTTTCTGTGTGACTTATTTCACGTAGAATCATCGTACCTGTACCACTCATTATGCTGCTACGGGCCTGATGACATAGATTTCATTGCTGAGTGATATTCCATTGTACGTAGGTACCACTACTTGTTTACCCATTTTTCGATTTCTGGGATATTTATCTTGTACCGGAGGCGAGGTTCTTGTAAACAGAGCCGTCCCAAACTTTGGGGGGGCTGTGTGTTTTTGATTTTAATTTCCCTAAGCTATAGGACCATAAGTGGAAGTGCTCTAGGCTCTATTTCTTTGTCTTTTAGAAGTTTCAGGAAACACCATACACTTATCTAGAGTGGCTGTTGGCAATTTACATCCTGCCCACCAGCATAACAAGGATCCCTATTCTCCATGACCTGTCCTGCCTTTCTGGATTTTACACTTTTCTCAGATGGCCCTTTGACTGGTGGGAAGTGAGACTTCGTTGTACTGCAGATTTCCTTAGCACGTTGCTTGGTTGGCCATAAAGGGCATATGCGTTTTTTCCTGAATATATTCAGGAAAAAACGCATACGCCCTTTTTCGCCAAGTGCATCATTCTTGACGTTCTGCCTCTTTTCCTATGCTTTAAATGGAATTCCAGTCTACCTCCTGAAATCGGTTTCCTGCAATTCTGCCCTGCTTTCAAGTCCTCTTCGCAGCCTTACTTCAATATATTTTTGGACGAAATCTGTCATTTATAACTCTGCAGTTTTGTGAATTACAGTGCCCCTGAGCTCCTTTCTTCAACTCGCTTTCTTGTGAGCTGGCCGCAAAACCTTAGGATTGCTTCAGTCCCTAATCTGGTTCCCGCATGGCACGCTGAGCCTTTGGTTAATTCCTCTTCCTAGTGGGAAATGAGAGTTAAATTTGCCCGTGCAGACACCTACAGCTAGTCTCTCATTGGTTCTCCCTATTCCTGTTCGTCTTCCGCAGAAATTGCAAAATGAGCTAAACAGGAGTTTAAAGGCACTGACTCTCCAAGTGTGGAGAGTGTTAGTAAAGCGTCTGGAATGGTGAACCCGAGTACCAGGGGACGAAAACTGAGATGCATTTAAAAACGTTTCCCGATCACTCCATGGACCATACTCTGGGTTCCCCATGCATGTTTAGCTGAAGGAAGAATCCCTTAAACCTTGAGAGTTGGGACCCATGGAATGGGTACCATGCAGTGTTACTTCAAAGGGTCTGCATTTGCTCACCGAACCTCACCAAACGTATCATCCCCAAGTGCCCCGCCTTCTGTCTCAACCAGCTTTGGATGTAGATGTGGTAAATCCAGGTTGCATCACAAGCCCTGAATGAATTATTTAAGAACTGCTCTCTATGTCACTGTCATTGTGTTTTGTTTTCGAAATTTATTTTGATAATTGGATTTAGCTGATTTTCACTGCTGCGTTTATGTCGCTGTACACATGCTTGATTCTCTTATGGAGACATATAAATCCGTAGGTTTTAAGACTCTTACTAGTCAGGTATATTCCTAGGTGCTGAATATGGGGTGTTGGGTCCACTTCGTTGACCAAGGAGTAGGTTTTGTCTATTATATATTTGGCTTATGGAACCGTATCTGTGCTAATTTCAATCTCTGGTTTTATGCAGCACCCCAACTCACCTTTCCCCTTAAGCAAGCATAAGTTGGTTTTTTAAATTTGAGAACCCGTTCTGTTTTGTAATTCAGTTCATGCGTAGCCAAGTTTACAATCCATGTATTAGTGATATCTTATGTCTTTTCCTTTTTGTATTATGTGACTTCGTATGATCATACGTAACTCCTCTGGAGTTGTTACAAATGGCCATATTTCATTGATTTCCAGGCTAAGTAATATTCCACTCTACATAAGTACCACATCTCAATCCATTTTTTCCCTCCAGAGACATTCAAGTTATATCCTAGTCGAGGTTCTTTTAAACAGAGAGGCGGTAAATATTGGGGTGACTGTGTCCTCTCGATTTTTGTTTTTCCCAGGATATACGTCCATGAGTGCAAGTGCCCTGTGCTCTGTAGCTCATTTTTTAGATGCTTTAGTAAACACAATACACTTCTCCAGAGTGACCGTTGGCAACATACATTTCCACTATAAGCCTCACAGGTCTCCCTTTTCTCCTTGCCCTGTCCTGCATTTCTGGTGTTTACACTTTATGAGGACGGCTCTTCTGACTGATGCGAAGTGATATCTTTTGTAGTATTGATTTCCAGTGCCCACCTGTTTGGTTGGCTAAAAATATGTGTGCCCTTTTCTTGAATGTACACAGAAAGAGACGCATACACCCTTTTTGGCCAAGTGCAATGTTGGCAATGTTCAGCCCCTTTTCTTGTGCTTAATGGTGAGTCCTTTCTACCTCTTCCAATCCCTTTCCTGCCATTCTCCGTTGCTTACAAGTCCTTTTCTCTGACTTTCCTCAAGACATTGTTCAGTGATAGATATTTTCAACTCTGCAGTTTCGTGAATTTTAGTGTCCCTGAGTTCCATTTTTCAACTTGTGTTTATGGGAACTGGCCACAAAGCAGCGGGATTTCCTCAAGTCCTATTCTGTTTCCATGGGCAGCCCTAGCGTTTGGTCAATTCGTCTTCCTGATTGGAAATTAGAGTGACTTGTGCCTGTCCGAACACCTAGGACTTGTCTCTCATTGTTCCTCCTCCTTCCGCTTCATCCTCTGGAGAAATTCCAAACTGTACACAACAGGGTGTTGACAGTGCTGAAATCTCCAAGTGGGGAGACTGTTAGTAAAGACGCTGGAGGGGTGAACCCGAGTACCAGGAGATGAGGAGATGAGATGCCTTTTCCTAACTCTTCCCGATCAGACGGTATACCATCCTCTGGGTGTGACAGGCATGTTTTAGCTGTAGGAAGGATCCCATTCATGTGAGGAGAACACCAGGGCTTTTTCTAAATCAGTGTCTCTCCGCAACCCAAACTGGGGAATTTTTTAAGCTACGGCTACACGTATGTTCATTAAGGGCCTTGGGAAGTAGGCAGAGTCCAAACTTTAGATGATTGAAGTCTTCCTGGTCAGAAGCACTCACCACCGGCTTCCCTTAGGTTCCATTTTAACTGTCATTGATAGATGATGTCAATAAAAATATCTATTCTTTTTCAGATTATTTCCCCTTATAGGTTATTGCAAGATACTGAGTGTAGTTCCCTGTGCTATACAGTAGTTCCTTGTTGATGATCGATTTTATACATAGCAGTGTGTATGTGTTAATCCCAAACTGTTAATTTATCCCTCCTCCCAACTTTCTCCTTTGGTAATAATAAATTATAAGATTTTATACTTCTCAGAAATGGGGGAGCTGAAAGAGAGGTATCATTTTCAATGGAAAAGCATTTAAAACAAGATTGAAGATTTAACCAAGATTATTAGGTGTACATCCTTGGAAAGAAATCACTTCGTTTCTCTAATATTGACCTGACAAATAAGACAAAACTTTTCACTGAACTTGCTTATAATAAAGTGATGGAAATATCAAATGGAAGTGTTAGAAACATCTTATTTTACCAGAGCCTTATACACTGTTGTATGTTAATTACAGTTTGGCTCACACATCTGTTTATTGAAGTTACAAGGTTCTCAATTTCTGTTACTGATCCTCCAGAGTGGACCCCAACAAGTGTCCCCCTGCCCAGGGTCATTGGAGCCAACAGATCGAGACTGAGTTTGGTTCAGAAGCAAAGGAAACTTTATATTTTGATCAGAGAATGGAGAGGTGAGAGCATGTGCTACCCTGTGGGCTGTGGGCTGGGCTGCTGTGTAGAGATCCTGTCAGAGTCAGTGGGAGGGAGGGGGCGGAGCTCTTGAGGGCCGGGTTGGCTGCAGCTCAGGCTCTATATCACGGAGTCTGCACTGTGCCCCAGGAGCTGATGTGTCGACCCAGCTATTCTGCACTAGAAAATCTGGTCTGAAGTGCCAGGTGTGGAACCTCTGTATGCGCGACCCTCGGAGCACATTAAATTAGGCAAAGCACAAAGGATAAAAAAGGTTACACTTTATTTTATTGCCCAGATTCTATTTTTATCTCCCAGGGATTTTTAAGGGGCTTTGCCTGGGACAAACCCCGCTTCTGCCTTTTGTCCCCTTCCTCATTCTTGGAGTGCTGAGTGTGCAGACCCTTCTTCTGTAACTGCTGAGTGCTGAGTTAGGAGCCCTCATACCCGTTGGCGAGGGTCAGAACTTCTCCCCAGCAGCCCTCAGGTGACGTTGATTGTCCCCAGGCCTGCTGCCTCCCTGCTCATCTGCCTGAGCACCAATATTGGAAGTGTTATAGATTCTAATGACCTTTAAGGGTCCAGGAAGGAGAGGTGCAGTGACGCTGTGAAGTCCAGTCTCACACCGCTCCCCATTTGTTCTGCCACCTTAGGCTGACCGTTTCTGCCAGCCTAGATGCTCTGACCAGTAGTCTGCGCTTTCTTCAATTAGGCCCCTGAATTAACGTAAAAACAGCACCAGGTGTCAGGACCCTGCCCGCTCAACTCCCAGACAGTCCAGGGTCAGTGGTGATGAAGGACCATGATGGCCACAGAGTCAACAGCCTTTTGAAGTAAATAGGAGTCCAGCCGGTCTTATTGGCCACCATCATCACGGTGTCTGTTGGCTTTTCTATGGTGACAGCATGATATACGGTTCCCCCGCCAAGATTATTAGCTCCCCTCTGGGTGCAATAAGTCCTGCAAGCAGTAGTCTACTCTTTTGGGACACACTCTTGTTGTTTTATGAGAGAAACTCCAGGTCATGTGATGGTCACACGAGTTGTCATGTTGCCCCGTTGCCCCCGGTTATCTCTCTGGAGGTTGGAGTTGGAGGGCCTCCTTACTCGAGGTCAGTGTGCCCACGGAGGAAATCCTGCAACTTCAGGGCATGGTTGGGGGTTAGGAACACCACGTGGGGTCCTTTTCCCTTAGGCGGGAGGTGGCCTTTTGGGCTGCTGATTTCCAGGCTTTTAGATACCGTCAGTATCTTGGCCAGATGTGGCGGTGGGCCAAGCCCCTTGGTGACCGTAGTTTATCCTACCTGGATGGCTTCTTGCATTGTTCCATTTCAAGTGGTCCCAGTTTTTGCACTAATACTCCAATGGCGATTCACCTTTCACCAGGAATGTAAAGGTCAAAGGGTTTAGCTAAATTAGGGAGCTCCAGGGCAAGGGTCTAATTGACTGCTCTTTCCACTCTTGAAAGGCCACTTCTGGATTCTATTCAAAAGGATCATCATCTTTTCCTTTCAGTGTTTCATATAGAGGCCCAGCTAGTAGACTGTAGTTAGGGATCCAGAAGCAGCAAACCCTGGCCTCCCCAGGAACCCCTAAGCTGTCTTCTAGTTTTAGAAATGGGTAAGGCTGTAAATTGTTTCTTCCCTTTCCTGGGATGGGCTTCTCCGACCTTCTGTGAGAATGAAGCCCAGGCAGGTCACCGTAGTCTGTGATATTTGAGCTTTTTCTTGGACAACTTGTATCCTTTATTGGCTTGGTAGTTCAGAGGTCTCCTTAGTAGGGCTGGCGATCAGAATGTCGTCTGCATATTGAAGGAGTGTTTCCTTTTCCAGAGGTAGAACTTTTAGGTCTTTAGCTGAGCTTTCCCCAAAGATGGTGTGGGAAT
The DNA here is from genome assembly GCF_059928025.1 of Delphinapterus leucas. Taxonomy (NCBI): domain Eukaryota; kingdom Metazoa; phylum Chordata; class Mammalia; order Artiodactyla; family Monodontidae; genus Delphinapterus; species Delphinapterus leucas. The sequence continues at coordinate 13,493,691 of NW_028322233.1, read as the reverse complement.
TTTTGAACCCTTGGGGCAAGACGGCCCAGAAGTATTGTTTTAGTTGTATGTTGAGTCCTGCCAGTCACAAGCCAAAATTTTTTGTGACTCTCGGACTAATGGAATACAAAAGAAGGCATCATTGAAGACTAATACAGAATACCAAGTCCTGGTGGTTGGTAGAATGAGCAGCAGGGTGTAGGATTTAGGAACTACTGGAGGTATATCCTCGGTGGCTTCACTGACTGTCCTGACATCCTTTACCAGGACTCCAGCAGCCCATGGGGCTCTCGAGGTCAGGTCCCTCCCAGGATACAGAGCTACCCTTGCAGATACCGTGGCAAGGCTTGGCACACAGGAACCGTGCACATAGCCCACATTGCAGAGCACTCCCAGCTCACCTGTTGCTCAGATGTGACACAGAGCACCTCAGAGCAGGACTTGAACTAACAAACAGCAGCTCCGACAGGTCTGTGACCCTGGGCATCACTCTGTGTGGCCTCCCTCCACCTGGTCTTCCAGAGACTTACACTGCACCCGGGGCACCAGGCCTCTGTCTCCACCCACCACCCACCCCTTCTCTCCCTGACTCCTGGGTTCCTCTCATTAGGAGAGGGTTTTCTTGAAGTTGTCTCCCACTCATGGGCCAGATAAAATGATTAGAAAACAAGCCAGAGCTACAGTCCCTTGTCTATCCTGACTCTCAAGAGCCCACACCTGTTCCTTGGACCTGGCCGATTCAGCAATTTCCATTTTCTGCAACTGTGAGACCCTGAGGGGTGATGATTGGCTGACCTGGGCAGCCTGACCATGCCGGCCAGCCCTCCCCAGGTGTGCTTGGGTTGAGATAAATATAAACACCACTCCAGGCAGCAAGAGCCCCTGCAGCTGTGCCTGACGCCATTTTCTCTGCCCTGTCAACAGTCTCGGGGCTGGGCTCGTGGGAGGGAGGGAGAGCCCACGGCTTTGTGTGTGGCCCAGTGTGAGTGGGGCTCTGCTGGGCTTTCTGCAGCAGTTGCCAAGATGCCACCTGCTAAAGAAGAGGATGTGTCACCCATACCTGCCGCTGGAATTTCTTCCTGGGCAGAGGTGAGGAAGGAAGAAAGCAGTGGGGGCCAGGACAGGATGGGTATCTCAGGCAGGGAAATGGAAAGCTTCCAGAAGAGCACCCAGGGCCAGGGCCATCCTGGCTGGCCTGCAGGCACCAAGTCGGCCGGCATGCTGTCGCTCGTGTGGCTCCATGGCCCTTCCTCTAGGCTTTCAAGTCCTTGTACATATTCAGGTGTTTTACCTGGGAAGGGTGGGAACATTTCAGCAGCAGCTGGCCTGGGCCTCGGCCCACGTTTACTCACAGATGCCTCGGCATGGTCCCCCAGCTTTGCAATGAGGGCGCTTGTTGTTGGGGCCTGCTGGCTGAATGGGAGATGATTCCCCACCACTGACCAACTTCAGAATTGTTTACAACTGGAGCAAGTGTCCTGATACGGTTTTCCTCTGTGTAACTGGTGGGTTCTGTTTTTCTTTTTTTCGTTTTTAGTTCAAGGTAGATTTTATTCCTCTTTTCTGTATTTACAGATATATGCATGGAAATAATTTATTCATATAAATACATGTATGTGAAGGGAAGAATATTTTTTCTGTTTTACTTTTTTTAGTTTTATTTTTTTAATATTGAATTTTATTTTAATTTTTATACAGCAGGTTCTTATTGGTTATCTGTTTTATCCATACAAATGTATACATGCCAATCCCAATCTCTCAACTCCTCCCACCACCACCCCCCCAACAGCTTTCCCCCCTTGGTGTCCATACGTTTGTTGTCTACATCTGTGGCTCTATTTCTGTCTTGCAAAACGGTTCATCTGTACAATTTTTCTAGGTTCCACATGTATGCATTAATATACAAGATTTGTTTTTCTCTTTCTGACTTACTTCACTCTGTATGACAGCCTCTAGATCCATGAACGTCTCTACAAATGACCCAATTTCATTCCTTTTTATGGCTTAGTAAGATTCCATTTTATATATGTACCACATCTTTATGCATTCGTCTGTCTCTGGGCATTTAGGTTGCTTCCATTACCTGGATATTGTAAATAGTGATATAATGAACATTGCGGTGAATGTCTCTTTTTGATTTATGGTTTTGTCTGGGTATAGGCCCAGTAGTGGGATTGCTGTATCATATGGTAATTCTATTTTTAGTTTTATAAGAAACTCCATAATGTTCTCCACAGTGACTGTATCAATTTACATTCCCAACAAGAGTGGAAGAGGGTTCCTTATCTCCACACCCTTTCCAGCATTTGTTGTTTGTAGATTTTCTGATGATGCCCATTCTAACAGGTGTGAGGTGATACACCATGGATGAGTCTATTTCGTTGAGCAAGGAGTAGGTCTTGTCTATTACATATTTGGCTTATGGAAAGGTATCTGTGCTAATTTCAATCTCTGGTTTTATGCAGCACCCCAACTCACCTTTCCCCTTAAGCAAGGATAAGTTGGTTTTCTAAATTTGAGTCCCTGTTCTGTTTTATAAATGTGTTCATGTGTAGCCAAGTTTACATTCTGTGTATCAGTGATAACTTCTGAAGTTTCTTTTTCTGTGTGACTTATTTCACGTAGAATCATCGTACCTGTATCCACTCATTATGCTGCTACGGGCCTGATGACATAGATTTCATTGCTGAGTGATATTCCATTGTACGTAGGTACCACTACTTGTTTATCCATTTTTCGATTTCTGGGATATTTATCTTGTACCGTAGACGAGGTTATTGTAAACAGAGCCGTCTGAAACTTTGGGGTGGCTGTGTGTTTTTGATTTTAATTTCCCTAAGCTATAGGACCATAAGTGGAAGTGCCGTAGGCTCCGTTGCTTGGTTTTTAGGTGTTTCAGGAAACACCATACACTTCTCCAGAGTGGCTGTTGGCAATTTACATCCCAGCCATCAGCATAACAAGGCTCCCTCTTCTCCATGGCCTGTGCTGCATTTTGGATTTTACACTTTTTTCAGATGGCCCTTTTGACCGGGGGGCAGTGAGGCTTCATTGTAGTGCAGATTTCTTTAACATGCTTGCTTGGCTGGCCAAAAAGGGTATATGCGTTTTTTCCTGAATATATTCAGGAAAAAAAGCTTACGCCCTTTTTGGCCAAGAGCATCATTGTCGACGTTCTGCCTCTTTTCCTATGCTTTAAATGCAATTCCCGTCTACCCCCGAAATTGTTTTCCTGCAGTTCTGCCCCGCTTACAAGTCGTCTTCGCAGCCTTCCTTCAATATATTTTTGGACGATAGCTGTCATTAATAACTCTGCAGGTTTGTGAGTTACAGTGCCCCTGAGCTCCTTTCTTCAACTCGCTATCTTGTGAGCTGCCGCAAACCCGCAGGATTGCTTCAGGCCCTAATCTGTTTCCGGCACGGCATGCTGAGCGTTTCGTGAATTCCTCTTCCTGGTGGGAAATGATCGTTAAATTTGCCCGTGCAGACACCTACAGCTAGTCTCTCATTGGTTCTCCCTATTCCTGTTCATGTTGCGCAGAAATTGCAAACTGTGCCAAACAGGAGGTTAAAGGCACTGACTCTCCAAGTGGGGAGAGTGTGAGTAAAGGGTCTGGAATGGTGAACCCGAGTAAAAGAGGACGAAAACTGAGATACATTTAAAATGTTTCCCGGTCACACGGTGCACCATACTGTGGGTTTCCCATGCATGTTTTAGCTGAAGGAAGAATCCCTTAAACCTGGAGAGTTGGGACCCATTGAACGGGTACCATGAAGTATGACTTCAAAGGGTCTGCATTTGCTCATCGAACCTCACCAATGCTATCAGCCCGAAGTGCCCAACCTTATGTCTCACTCAGCTCTGGGTGTAGATGTGGTAAATCCAAGTTGCATCACAAGCCCTGAATGAATTATTTAAGAATTGCTCTCTATTTCACTGTCCTTGTGTTTTGTTTTTGTAATTCATTTTGATAATGGGATTTATCGGATTTTCTCTGCTGCATTCATGCCACTGAACACACGCTTCATTCTCTAACGGAGGCATATAAATCCATGGGTTTGAATATAATTACTAGTCAGGTGTATTCCTAGGCATTGAATATAGGGTTGTTAGTCCATTTCGTTGAGCAAGGGGTAGGTCTTGAATATTACATATTTGACGTATGGAATGGTATCTGTGCTAATTTCTATCTCTGCTTTTATGCAGCACCCCAACTCAACGTTCCCCTTAAGCAAACATAAGTTGGTTTTCTAAATTTGAGACCCTGTTCTGTTTTGTAATTCAGTTCATGTGTAGCCAAGATTACATTCGGTGTATTAGTGATACCTTATGATGTTTAATTTTCTGTGAGACTTACTTCACTTAGAATCATCGTACCTGAATCCACTCATTATGCCACGACGGGCCTGATGACATAGATTTCATTGGAGAGTGATATTCCATTGTACATACGTACCACAACTACTTTATCCATTTTTTGCTTTCTGCGATATTTAACATGTGCCGTACACGAGGTTCTTATAAACAGAGACGTCCGACACTTTGGGGTGGCTGTGTGTTTCTGATTTTAATTTCCCTAAGCTATATGACCATAAGTTGAAGTGCCGTAGGCTCCGTTGCTTTGTTTTATAGGTGTTTGAGGATACACCATACAGTTCTCCAGAGTGACTCTTGGCAATTTACATCCCGCCCATCAGCATAACAAGGCTCCCTGTTCTCCATGGCCTGTGCTGCTTTTCTGGATTTTACACTTTTTTCAGATGGCCCTTTTGACCGGGGGGCAGTGAGACTTCACTGTAGTGCAGATTTCTTTAACATGCTTGCTTGGTTGGCCAAATAGTGCGTATGCGTTTTTTCCTGAATATATTCAGGAAAGAACGCATACGCCCTTTTTGGCCAAGTGCATCATTTTCGACGTTCTGCCTCCTTTCCTATGCTTTAAATGCAATTCCAGTCTACCCCCTGAAATCGTTTTCCTGCAATTCTTCCCCGCTTTCAAGTCCTCTTCGCAGCCTTCCTTCAATATATTTTTGAACGATAGCTGTCATTTATAACTCTGTAAATTTGTGAATTACAGTGCCCCTGAGCTCCTTTCCTCAAATCGCTTTCTTGTGAGCTGGCCGCAAACCCGCAGGATTGCTTCAGGCCCTAATCTGGTTCCGGCACGGCATGCTGAGCGTTTCGTTAATTCCTCTTCCTGGTGGGAAATGATCGTTAAATTTGCCCGTGCAGACACCTACAGCTACTCTCTCATTGGTTCTCCCTATCCCTGTTCATCTTGCGCAGAAATTGCAAACTGTGCCAAACAGGAGGTTAAAGGCACTGACTCTCCAAGTGGGTAGAGTGTTAGTAATGGGTCTGGAATTGTGAACCTGACTAAAAGGGGAAGAAAACTGAGATGCATTTGAAAACGTTTCCCTTCACACGGTGCACCATACTGTGGGTTTCCCATGCATGTTTTAGCTGAAGGAAGAATCCCTTAAACCTGGAGAGTTGGGAACCATGGAATGGGTCCCATGCAGTATGACTTCAAAGGGTCTGCATTTGCTCATCGAACGTCACCAATGCTATCAGCCCGAAGTGTCCAACCTTATGTCTCACTCAGCTCTGGGTGTAGATGAGGTAAATCCAGGTTGCATCACAAGCCCTGAGTGAATTATTTAAGAATTGCTCTCTATTTCACTGTCATTGTGTTTTGTTTTTGTAATTCATTTTGATAATGGGATTTATCGGATTTTCTCTGCTGCCTTCATGCAGCTGTACACATGCGTGATTCTCTTATGGAGACATATAAATCCATGGGTTTGAAGATTCTTACTAGTCATGTGTATTCCTAGGCGTCGAATATAGGGTGTTTAGTCCATTTCATTGAGCAAGGGGTAGGTCTTGACTATTACATATTTGACGTATGGAATGGTATCTGTGCTAATTTCTATCTCTGGTTTTATGCAGCACCCCAACTCACCTTTCCCCTTAAGCAAACATAAATTGGTTTTCTAAATTTGAGACCCTGTTCTGTTTTGTAATTCAGTTCATGTATAGCCAAGATTACATTCCGTGTATTAGTGATATCTTATGATGTTTCATTTTCTGTGTGACTTATTTTACTTAGAATCAACCTACCTGAATCCACTCATTATGCCGCGACGGGCCTGATGACATAGATTTCATTGGAGAGTGATATTCCATTGTACATACGTACCACAACTTCTTTATCCATTTTTTGCTTTCTGCGATATTTAACTTGGGCCATACACGAGGTTCTTGTAAACAGAGATGTCCGACACTTTGGGGTGGCTGTATTTCTGATTTTAATTTCCCTAAGCTATAGGACCATAAGTGGAAGTGCCGTAGGCTCCGTTGCTTTGTTTTTTAGGTGTTTGAGGATACACCATACACTTCTCCAGAGTGGCTCTTGGCAATTTACATTCCGCCCATCAGCATAACAAGGCTCCCTGTTCTCCATGGCCTGTGCTGCCTTTGTGGATTTTACACTTTTTTCAGATGGCCCTTTTGACCGGGGGGCAGTGAGACGTCACTGTAGTGCAGATTTCTTTAACATGCTTGCTTGGTTGGCCAAAAAGTGCGTATGCGTTTTTTCCTGAATATATTCAGGAAAAAACGCATACGCCCTTTTTGGCCAAATGCATCATTGTCGACATTCTGCCTCTTTTCCTATGCTTTAAATGCAATACACTCTACTCCCTGAAATCGTTTTCCTGCAATTCTGCTCCGCTTTCAAGACCTCTTCGCCGCCTTCCTTCAATATATTTTTGGACGATAGCTGTCATTTATAACTCGGCAGGTTTGTGAATAACAGTGCCCCTGAGCTCCTTTCTTCAAATCGCTTTCTTGTGAGCTGGCCGCAAACCTGCAGGATTGCTTCAGGCCCTAATCTGGTTCCGGCACGGCATGCTGAGCCTTTGGTTAATTCGTCTTCCTGGTGGGAAATGGGTGTTAAACTTGCCCGTGCAGTCATCTACAGCTAGTCTCTCATTGGTTCTCCCTATTCCTGTTCATCTTGCGCAGAAATTGCAAACTGTGCTAAACAGGAGGTTAAAGGCACTGACTGTCCAAGTTGGGAGAGTGTTAGCAAAGGGTCTGGAATTGTGAACCCGAATAAAAGAGGACTAAATCTGAGATGCATTTGAAAACGTTTCCCGGTCACACGGTGCACCATACTATGGGTTTCCCATGCATGTTTTAGCTGAAGGAAGCATCCCTTAAACCTGAAGAGTTGGGATCCATGGAATGGGTCCCATGCAGTATGACTTCAAAGGGTCTGCATTTGCTCATCGAACCTCGCCAATGTTATCAGCCCGAAGTGTCCAACCTTATGTCTCACTCAGCTCTGGGTGTAGATGAGGTAAATCCAGGTTGCATCACAAGCCCTGAATGAATTATTTAAGAATTGCTCTCTATTTCACTGTCATTGTGTTTAGTTTTTGTAATTCATTTTGATAATGGGATTTATCGGATTTTCTCTGCTGCCTTCATGCAGCTGTACACACGCTTGATTCTCTTATGGAGACATATAAATCCTTGGGTTTGAAGATTCTTACTAGTCAGGTGTATTCCTAGGCGTTGAATATAGGGTTGTTAGTTCATTTCGTTGAGGAAGGGGTAGGTCTTGACTATTACATATTTGACTTATGGAATGGTATCTGTGCTAATTTCTATCTCTGATTTTATGCCGCACCCCAACTCAACTTTCCCCTTCAGCAAACATAAGTTGGTTTTCTAAATTTGAGACCCTGTTCTGTTTTGTAATTCAGTTCATGTGTAACCAAGATTTCATTCGGTGTATTAGTGATATCTTATGATGTTTCATTTTCTGTGAGACTTACTTCACTTAGAATCATCGTACCTGAATCCACTCATTATGCCACGACGGGCCTGATGACATAGATTTCATTGGAGAGTGATATTCCATTGTACATACGTACCACAACTACTTTATCCATTTTTTGCTTTCTGCGATATTTAACTTGTGCCGTACACGAGGTTCTTATAAACAGAGACGTCCGACACTTTGGGGTGGCTGTGTGTTTCTGATTTTAATTTCCCTAATCTATATGACCATAAGTGGAAGTGCCGTAGGCTCCGTTGCTTTGTTTTATAGGTGTTTGAGGATACACCATACAGTTCTCCAGAGTGACTCTTGGCAATTTACATCCCGCCCATCAGCATAACAAGGCTCCCTGTTCTCCATGGCCTGTGCTGCTTTTCTGGATTTTACACTTTTTTCAGATGGCCCTTTTGACCGGGGGGCAGTGAGACTTCACTGTAGTGCAGATTTCTTTAACATGCTTGCTTGGTTGGCCAAAAAGTGCGTATGCGTTTTTTCCTGAATATATTCAGGAAAGAACGCATACGCCCTTTTTGGCCAAGTGCATCATTTTCGACGTTCTGCCTCCTTTCCTATGCTTTAAATGCAATTCCAGTCTACCCCCTGAAATCGTTTTCCTGCAATTCTTCCCCGCTTTCAAGTCCTCTTCGCAGCCTTCCTTCAATATATTTTTGAACGATAGCTGTCATTTATAACTCTGTAAGTTTGTGAATTACAGTGCCCCTGAGCTCCTTTCTTCAAATCGCTTTCTTGTGAGCTGGCCGCAAACCCGCAGGATTGCTTCAGGCCCTAATCTGGTTCCGGCACGGCATGCTGAGCGTTTCGTTAATTCCTCTTCCTGGTGGGAAATGATCGTTAAATTTGCCCGTGCAGACACCTACAGCTAGTCTCTCATTGGTTCTCCCTATTCCTGTTCATCTTGCGCAGAAATTGCAAACTGTGCCAAACAGGAGGTTAAAGGCACTGACTCTCCAAGTGGGGAGAGTGTTAGTAATGGGTCTGGAATTGTGAACCCGAGTAAAAGGGGAAGAAAACTGAGATGCATTTGAAAACGTTTCCCGGTCACACGGTGCACCATACTTTGGGTTTCCCATGCATGTTTTAGATGAAGGAAGGATCGCTTAAACCTGGAGATTTGGGACCCATGGAATGGGTACCATGCAGTATGACTTCAAAGGGTCTGCATTTGCTCATCGAACCTCACCAATGCTATCAGCCCGAAGTGTCCAACCTTATGTCTCACTCAGCTCTGGGTGTAGATGAGGTAAATCCAGGTTGCATCACAAGCCCTGAATGAATTATTTAAGAATTGCTCTCTATTTCACTGTCATTGTGTTTTGTTTTTGTAATTCATTTTGATAATGGGATTTATCGGATTTTCTCTGCTGCCTTCATGCAGCTGTACACACGCTTGATTCTCTTATGGAGACATATAAATCCATGGGTTTGAATATTCTTACTAGTCAGGTGTATTCCTAGGCATTGAATATAGGGTTGTTAGTCCATTTCGTTGAGCAAGGGGTAGGTCTTGAATATTACATATTTGACGTATGGAATGGTATCTGTGCTAATTTCTATCTCTGCTTTTATGCAGCACCCCAACTCAACTTTCCCCTTAAGCAAACATAAGTTGGTTTTCTAAATTTGAGACCCTGTTCTGTTTTGTAATTCAGTTCATGTGTAGCCAAGATTACATTCGGTGTATTAGTGATATCTTATGATGTTTAATTTTCTGTGAGACTTACTTCACTTAGAATCATCGTACCTGAATCCACTCATTATGCCACGACGGGCCTGATGACATAGATTTCATTGGAGAGTGATATTCCATTGTACATACGTACCACAACTTCTTTATCCATTTTTTGCTTTCTGCGATATTTAACTTGTGCCGTACACGAGGTTCTTATAAACAGAGCCGTCCGACACTTTGGGGTGGCTGTGTGTTTCTGATTTTAATTTCCCTAAGCTATATGACCATAAGTGGAAGTGCCGTAGGCTCCGTTGCTTTGTTTTATAGGTGTTTGAGGATACACCATACAGTTCTCCAGAGTGACTCTTGGCATTTTACATCCCGCCCATCAGCATAACAAGGCTCCCTGTTCTCCATGGCCTGTGCTGCTTTTCTGGATTTTACACTTTTTTAACATGGCCCTTTTGACTGGGGGGCAGAGAGACTTCACTGTAGTGCAGATTTCTTTAACATGCTTGCTTGGTTGGCCAAAAAGTGCGTATGCGTTTTTTCCTGAATATATTCAGGAAAGAACGCATACGCCCTTTTTGGCCAAGTGCATCATTGTCGACGTTCTGCCTCCTTTCCTATGCTTTAAATGCAATTCCAGTCTACCCCCTGAAATCGTTTTCCTGCAATTCTTCCCCGCTTTCAAGTCCTCTTCGCAGCCTTCCTTCAATATATTTTTGAAAGATAGCTGTCATTTATAACTCTGTAAGTTTGTGAATTACAGTGTCCCTGAGCTCCTTTATTCAAATCGCTTTCTTGTGAGCTGGCCGCAAACCCGCAGGATTGCTTCAGGCCCTAATCTGGTTCCGGCACGGCATGCTGAGCGTTTCGTTAATTCCTCTTCCTGGTGGGAAATGATCGTTAAATTTGCCCGTGCAGACACCTACAGCTACTCTCTCATTGGTTCTCCCTATTCCTGTTCATCTTGCGCAGAAATTGCAAACTGTGCCAAACAGGAGGTTAAAGGCACTGACTCTCCAAGTGGGTAGAGTTTTAGTAAAGGGTCTGGAATTGTGAACCCGAGTAAAAGGGGAAGAAAACTGAGATGCATTTGAAAACGTTTCCCGGTCACACGGTGCACCATACTTTGGGTTTCCCATGCATGTTTTAGCTGAAGGAAGGATCGCTTAAACCTGGAGATTTGGGACCCATGGAATGGGTACCATGCAGTATGACTTCAAATGGTCTGCATTTGCTCATCGAACCTCACCAATGCTATCAGCCCGAAGTGTCCAACCTTATGTCTCACTCAGCTCTGGGTGTAGATGAGGTAAATCCAGGTTGCATCACAAGCCCTGAATGAATTATTTAAGAATTGCTCTCTATTTCACTGTCATTGTGTTTTGTTTTTGTAATTCATTTTGATAATGGGATTTATCGGATTTTCTCTGCTGCCTTCATGCAGCTGTACACACGCTTGATTCTCTTATGGAGACATATAAATCCATGGGTTTGAAGATTCTTACTAGTCAGGTGTATTCCTAGGCATTGAATATAGGGTTGTTAGTCCATTTCGTTGAGCAAGGGGTAGGTCTTGAATATTACATATTTGACGTATGGAATGGTATCTGTGCTAATTTCTATCTCTGCTTTTATGCAGCACCCCAACTCAACTTTCCCCTTAAGCAAACATAAGTTGGTTTTCTAAATTTGAGACCCTGTTCTGTTTTGTAATTCAGTTCATGTGTAGCCAAGATTACATTCGGTGTATTAGTGATATCTTATGATGTTTAATTTTCTGTGAGACTTACTTCACTTAGAATCATCGTACCTGAATCCACTCATTATGCCACGACGGGCCTGATGACATAGATTTCATTGGAGAGTGATATTCCATTGTACATACGTACCACAACTTCTTTATCCATTTTTTGCTTTCTGCGATATTTAACTTGTGCCGTACACGAGGTTCTTATAAACAGAGCCGTCTGACACTTTGGGGTGGCTGTGTGTTTCTGATTTTAATTTCCCTAAGCTATAGGACCATAAGTGGAAATGCCATAGGCTCCGTTGCTTTGTTTTTTAGGTGTTTGAGGATACACCATACACTTCTCCAGAGTGACTCTTGACAATTTACATCCCGCCCATCAGCATAACAAGGCTCCCTGTTCTCCATGGCCTGTGCTGCCTTTGTGGATTTTACACTTTTTTCAGATGGCCCTTTTGACCGGGGGGCAGTGAGACTTCACTGTACTGCAGATTTCTTTAACATGCTTGCTTGGTTGGCCAAAAAGGGCGTATGCGTTTTTTCCTGAATATATTCAGGAAAAAACGCATACGCCCTTTTTGGCCAAGTGCATCATTGTCGACGTTCTGCCTCCTTTCCTATGCTTTAAATGCAATTCCAGTCTACCCCCTGAAATCGTTTTCCTGCAATTCTGCCCGGCTTTCAAGTCCTCTTCGCAGCCTTCCTTCAATATATTTTTGGACGATAGCTGTCATTTATAACTCTGCAGGTTTGTGAATTACAGTGCCCCTGAGCTCCTTTCTTCAAATCGCTTTCTTGTGAGCTGGCCGCAAACCCGCAGGATTGCTTCAGGCCCTAATCTGGTTCCGGCACGGCATGCTGAGCGTTTCGTGAAATCCTCTTCCTGGTGGGAAATGATCGTTAAATTTGCCCGTGCAGACACCTACAGCTAGTCTCTCATTGGTTCTCCCTAGTCCTGTTCATCTTGCGCAGAAATTGCAAACTGTGCCAAACAGGAGGTTAAAGGCACTGACTCTCCAAGTGGGGAGAGTGTTAGTAAAGGGTCTGGAATTGTGAACCCGAGTATAAGGGGACGAAAACTGAGATGCATTTGAAAACGTTTCCCGGTCACACGGTGCACCATACTGTGGGTTTCCCATGCATGTTTTAGCTGAAGGAAGAATCCCTTAAACCTGGAGAGTTGGGACCCATGGAATGGGTCCCATGCAGTATGACTTCAAAGGGTCTGCATTTGCTCATCGAACGTCACCAATGCTATCAGCCCGAAGTGTCCAACCTTATGTCTCACTCAGCTCTGGGTGTAGATGAGGTAAATCCAGGTTGCATCACAAGCCCTGAGTGAATTATTTAAGAATTGCTCTCTATTTCACTGTCATTGTGTTTTGTTTTTGTAATTCATTTTGATAATGGGATTTATCGGATTTTCTCTGCTGCCTTCATGCAGCTGTACACATGCGTGATTCTCTTATGGAGACATATAAATCCATGGGTTTGAAGATTCTTACTAGTCATGTGTATTCCTAGGCGTCGAATATAGGGTGTTTAGTCCATTTCATTGAGCAAGGGGTAGGTCTTGACTATTACATATTTGACGTATGGAATGGTATCTGTGCTAATTTCTATCTCTGGTTTTATGCAGCACCCCAACTCACCTTTCCCCTTAAGCAAACATAAATTGGTTTTCTAAATTTGAGACCCTGTTCTGTTTTGTAATTCAGTTCATGTATAGCCAAGATTACATTCCGTGTATTAGTGATATCTTATGATGTTTCATTTTCTGTGTGACTTATTTTACTTAGAATCAACCTACCTGAATCCACTCATTATGCCGCGACGGGCCTGATGACATAGATTTCATTGGAGAGTGATATTCCATTGTACATACGTACCACAACTTCTTTATCCATTTTTTGCTTTCTGCGATATTTAACTTGGGCCATACACGAGGTTCTTGTAAACAGAGATGTCCGACACTTTGGGGTGGCTGTATTTCTGATTTTAATTTCCCTAAGCTATAGGACCATAAGTGGAAGTGCCGTAGGCTCCGTTGCTTTGTTTTTTAGGTGTTTGAGGATACACCATACACTTCTCCAGAGTGGCTCTTGGCAATTTACATTCCGCCCATCAGCATAACAAGGCTCCCTGTTCTCCATGGCCTGTGCTGCCTTTGTGGATTTTACACTTTTTTCAGATGGCCCTTTTGACCGGGGGGCAGTGAGACGTCACTGTAGTGCAGATTTCTTTAACATGCTTGCTTGGTTGGCCAAAAAGTGCGTATGCGTCTTTTCCTGAATATATTCAGGAAAAGAACGCATACGCCCTTTTTGGCCAAATGCATCATTGTCGACATTCTGCCTCTTTTCCTATGCTTTAAATGCAATACACTCTACTCCCTGAAATCGTTTTCCTGCAATTCTGCTCCGCTTTCAAGACCTCTTCGCCACCTTCCTTCAATATATTTTTGGACGATAGCTGTCATTTATAACTCTGCAGGTTTGTGAATAACAGTGCCCCTGAGCTCCTTTCTTCAAATCGCTTTCTTGTGAGCTGGCCGCAAACCTGCAGGATTGCTTCAGGCCCTAATCTGGTTCCGGCACGGCATGCTGAGCCTTTGGTTAATTCGTCTTCCTGGTGGGAAATGGATGTTAAACTTGCCCGTGCAGTCATCTACAGCTAGTCTCTCATTGGTTCTCCCTATTCCTGTTCATCTTGCGCAGAAATTGCAAACTGTGCTAAACAGGAGGTTAAAGGCACTGACTGTCCAAGTTGGGAGAGTGTTAGCAAAGGGTCTGGAATTGTGAACCCGAATAAAAGAGGACTAAATCTGAGATGCATTTGAAAACGTTTCCCGGTCACACGGTGCACCATACTATGGGTTTCCCATGCATGTTTTAGCTGAAGGAAGCATCCCTTAAACCTGGAGAGTTGGGATCCATGGAATGGGTCCCATGCAGTATGACTTCAAAGGGTCTGCATTTGCTCATCGAACCTCGCCAATGTTATCAGCCCGAAGTGTCCAACCTTATGTCTCACTCAGCTCTGGGTGTAGATGAGGTAAATCCAGGTTGCATCACAAGCCCTGAATGAATTATTTAAGAATTGCTCTCTATTTCACTGTCATTGTGTTTAGTTTTTGTAATTCATTTTGATAATGGGATTTATCGGATTTTCTCTGCTGCCTTCATGCAGCTGTACACACGCTTGATTCTCTTATGGAGACATATAAATCCTTGGGTTTGAAGATTCTTACTAGTCAGGTGTATTCCTAGGCGTTGAATATAGGGTTGTTAGTTCATTTCGTTGAGGAAGGGGTAGGTCTTGACTATTACATATTTGACTTATGGAATGGTATCTGTGCTAATTTCTATCTCTGATTTTATGCCGCACCCCAACTCAACTTTCCCCTTCAGCAAACATAAGTTGGTTTTCTAAATTTGAGACCCTGTTCTGTTTTGTAATTCAGTTCATGTGTAACCAAGATTTCATTCGGTGTATTAGTGATATCTTATGATGTTTCATTTTCTGTGAGACTTACTTCACTTAGAATCATCGTACCTGAATCCACTCATTATGCCACGACGGGCCTGATGACATAGATTTCATTGGAGAGTGATATTCCATTGTACATACGTACCACAACTACTTTATCCATTTTTTGCTTTCTGCGATATTTAACTTGTGCCGTACACGAGGTTCTTATAAACAGAGACGTCCGACACTTTGGGGTGGCTGTGTGTTTCTGATTTTAATTTCCCTAATCTATATGACCATAAGTGGAAGTGCCGTAGGCTCCGTTGCTTTGTTTTATAGGTGTTTGAGGATACACCATACAGTTCTCCAGAGTGACTCTTGGCAATTTACATCCCGCCCATCAGCATAACAAGGCTCCCTGTTCTCCATGGCCTGTGCTGCTTTTCTGGATTTTACACTTTTTTCAGATGGCCCTTTTGACCGGGGGGCAGTGAGACTTCACTATAGTGCAGATTTCTTTAACATGCTTGCTTGGTTGGCCAAAAAGTGCGTATGCGTTTTTTCCTGAATATATTCAGGAAAGAACGCATACGCCCTTTTTGGCCAAGTGCATCATTTTCGACGTTCTGCCTCCTTTCCTATGCTTTAAATGCAATTCCAGTCTACCCCCTGAAATCGTTTTCCTGCAATTCTTCCCCGCTTTCAAGTCCTCTTCGCAGCCTTCCTTCAATATATTTTTGAACGATAGCTGTCATTTATAACTCTGTAAGTTTGTGAATTACAGTGCCCCTGAGCTCCTTTCTTCAAATCGCTTTCTTGTGAGCTGGCCGCAAACCCGCAGGATTGCTTCAGGCCCTAATCTGGTTCCGGCACGGCATGCTGAGCGTTTCGTTAATTCCTCTTCCTGGTGGGAAATGATCGTTAAATTTGCCCGTGCAGACACCTACAGCTAGTCTCTCATTGGTTCTCCCTATTCCTGTTCATCTTGCGCAGAAATTGCAAACTGTGCCAAACAGGAGGTTAAAGGCACTGACTCTCCAAGTGGGGAGAGTGTTAGTAATGGGTCTGGAATTGTGAACCCGAGTAAAAGGGGAAGAAAACTGAGATGCATTTGAAAACGTTTCCCGGTCACACGGTGCACCATACTTTGGGTTTCCCATGCATGTTTTAGATGAAGGAAGGATCGCTTAAACCTGGAGATTTGGGACCCATGGAATGGGTACCATGCAGTATGACTTCAAAGGGTCTGCATTTGCTCATCGAACCTCACCAATGCTATCAGCCCGAAGTGTCCAACCTTATGTCTCACTCAGCTCTGGGTGTAGATGAGGTAAATCCAGGTTGCATCACAAGCCCTGAATGAATTATTTAAGAATTGCTCTCTATTTCACTGTCATTGTGTTTTGTTTTTGTAATTCATTTTGATAATGGGATTTATCGGATTTTCTCTGCTGCCTTCATGCAGCTGTACACACGCTTGATTCTCTTATGGAGACATATAAATCCATGGGTTTGAATATTCTTACTAGTCAGGTGTATTCCTAGGCATTGAATATAGGGTTGTTAGTCCATTTCGTTGAGCAAGGGGTAGGTCTTGAATATTACATATTTGACGTATGGAATGGTATCTGTGCTAATTTCTATCTCTGCTTTTATGCAGCACCCCAACTCAACTTTCCCCTTAAGCAAACATAAGTTGGTTTTCTAAATTTGAGACCCTGTTCTGTTTTGTAATTCAGTTCATGTGTAGCCAAGATTACATTCGGTGTATTAGTGATATCTTATGATGTTTAATTTTCTGTGAGACTTACTTCACTTAGAATCATCGTACCTGAATCCACTCATTATGCCACGACGGGCCTGATGACATAGATTTCATTGGAGAGTGATATTCCATTGTACATACGTACCACAACTTCTTTATCCATTTTTTGCTTTCTGCGATATTTAACTTGTGCCGTACACGAGGTTCTTATAAACAGAGCCGTCCGACACTTTGGGGTGGCTGTGTGTTTCTGATTTTAATTTCCCTAAGCTATATGACCATAAGTGGAAGTGCCGTAGGCTCCGTTGCTTTGTTTTATAGGTGTTTGAGGATACACCATACAGTTCTCCAGAGTGACTCTTGGCATTTTACATCCCGCCCATCAGCATAACAAGGCTCCCTGTTCTCCATGGCCTGTGCTGCTTTTCTGGATTTTACACTTTTTTAACATGGCCCTTTTGACTGGGGGGCAGAGAGACTTCACTGTAGTGCAGATTTCTTTAACATGCTTGCTTGGTTGGCCAAAAAGTGCGTATGCGTTTTTTCCTGAATATATTCAGGAAAGAACGCATACGCCCTTTTTGGCCAAGTGCATCATTGTCGACGTTCTGCCTCCTTTCCTATGCTTTAAATGCAATTCCAGTCTACCCCCTGAAATCGTTTTCCTGCAATTCTTCCCCGCTTTCAAGTCCTCTTCGCAGCCTTCCTTCAATATATTTTTGAAAGATAGCTGTCATTTATAACTCTGTAAGTTTGTGAATTACAGTGTCCCTGAGCTCCTTTATTCAAATCGCTTTCTTGTGAGCTGGCCGCAAACCCGCAGGATTGCTTCAGGCCCTAATCTGGTTCCGGCACGGCATGCTGAGCGTTTCGTTAATTCCTCTTCCTGGTGGGAAATGATCGTTAAATTTGCCCGTGCAGACACCTACAGCTACTCTCTCATTGGTTCTCCCTATTCCTGTTCATCTTGCGCAGAAATTGCAAACTGTGCCAAACAGGAGGTTAAAGGCACTGACTCTCCAAGTGGGGAGAGTTTTAGTAAAGGGTCTGGAATTGTGAACCCGAGTAAAAGGGGAAGAAAACTGAGATGCATTTGAAAACGTTTCCCGGTCACACGGTGCACCATACTTTGGGTTTCCCATGCATGTTTTAGCTGAAGGAAGGATCGCTTAAACCTGGAGATTTGGGACCCATGGAATGGGTACCATGCAGTATGACTTCAAATGGTCTGCATTTGCTCATCGAACCTCACCAATGCTATCAGCCCGAAGTGTCCAACCTTATGTCTCACTCAGCTCTGGGTGTAGATGAGGTAAATCCAGGTTGCATCACAAGCCCTGAATGAATTATTTAAGAATTGCTCTCTATTTCACTGTCATTGTGTTTTGTTTTTGTAATTCATTTTGATAATGGGATTTATCGGATTTTCTCTGCTGCCTTCATGCAGCTGTACACACGCTTGATTCTCTTATGGAGACATATAAATCCATGGGTTTGAATATTCTTACTAGTCAGGTGTATTCCTAGGCATTGAATATAGGGTTGTTAGTCCATTTCGTTGAGCAAGGGGTAGGTCTTGAATATTACATATTTGACGTATGGAATGGTATCTGTGCTAATTTCTATCTCTGCTTTTATGCAGCACCCCAACTCAACTTTCCCCTTAAGCAAACATAAGTTGGTTTTCTAAATTTGAGACCCTGTTCTGTTTTGTAATTCAGTTCATGTGTAGCCAAGATTACATTCGGTGTATTAGTGATATCTTATGATGTTTAATTTTCTGTGAGACTTACTTCACTTAGAATCATCGTACCTGAATCCACTCATTATGCCACGACGGGCCTGATGACATAGATTTCATTGGAGAGTGATATTCCATTGTACATACGTACCACAACTTCTTTATCCATTTTTTGCTTTCTGCGATATTTAACTTGTGCCGTACACGAGGTTCTTATAAACAGAGCCGTCCGACACTTTGGGGTGGCTGTGTGTTTCTGATTTTAATTTCCCTAAGCTATATGACCATAAGTGGAAGTGCCGTAGGCTCCGTTGCTTTGTTTTTTAGGTGTTTGAGGATACACCATACACTTCTCCAGAGTGACTCTTGACAATTTACATCCCGCCCATCAGCATAACAAGGCTCCCTGTTCTCCATGGCCTGTGCTGCTTTTCTGGATTTTACACTTTTTTCAGATGGCCCTTTTGACCGGGGGGCAGTGAGACTTCACTGTACTGCAGATTTCTTTAACATGCTTGCTTGGTTGGCCAAAAAGCGCGTATGCGTCTTTTCCTGAATATATTTAGGAAAAAACACATACGCCCTTTTTGGCCAAGTGCATCATTTTCGACGTTCTGCCTCCTTTCCTATGCTTTAAATGCAATTCCAGTCTACCCCCTGAAATCGTTTTCCTGCAATTCTGCCCCGCTTTCAAGTCCTCTTCGCAGCCTTCCTTCAATATATTTTTGGAAGATAGCTGTCATTTATAACTCTGTAAGTTTGTGAATTACAGTGCCCCTGAGCTCCTTTATTCAAATCGCTTTCTTGTGAGCTGGCCGCAAACCCGCAGGATTGCTTCAGGCCCTAATCTGGTTCCGGCACGGCATGCTGAGCGTTTCGTTAATTCCTCTTCCTGGTGGGAAATGATCGTTAAATTTGCCCGTGCAGACACCTACAGCTACTCTCTCATTGGTTCTCCCTATTCCTGTTCATCTTGCGCAGAAATTGCAAACTGTGCCAAACAGGAGGTTAAAGGCACTGACTCTCCAAGTGGGGAGAGTTTTAGTAAAGGGTCTGGAATTGTGAACCCGAGTAAAAGGGGAAGAAAACTGAGATGCATTTGAAAACGTTTCCCGGTCACACGGTGCACCATACTTTGGGTTTCCCATGCATGTTTTAGCTGAAGGAAGGATCGCTTAAACCTGGAGATTTGGGACCCATGGAATGGGTACCATGCAGTATGACTTCAAATGGTCTGCATTTGCTCATCGAACCTCACCAATGCTATCAGCCCGAAGTGTCCAACCTTATGTCTCACTCAGCTCTGGGTGTAGATGAGGTAAATCCAGGTTGCATCACAAGCCCTGAATGAATTATTTAAGAATTGCTCTCTATTTCACTGTCATTGTGTTTTGTTTTTGTAATTCATTTTGATAATGGGATTTATCGGATTTTCTCTGCTGCCTTCATGCAGCTGTACACACGCTTGATTCTCTTATGGAGACATATAAATCCATGGGTTTGAATATTCTTACTAGTCAGGTGTATTCCTAGGCATTGAATATAGGGTTGTTAGTCCATTTCTTTGAACAAGGGGTAGGTCTTGAATATTACATATTTGATGTATGGAATGGTATCTGTGCTAATTTCTATCTCTGCTTTTATGCAGCACCCCAACTCAACTTTCCCCTTAAGCAAACATAAGTTGGTTTTCTAAATTTGAGACCCTGTTCTGTTTTGTAATTCAGTTCATGTGTAGCCAAGATTACATTCGGTGTATTAGTGATATCTTATGATGTTTAATTTTCTGTGAGACTTACTTCACTTAGAATCATCGTACCTGAATCCACTCATTATGCCACGACGGGCCTGATGACATAGATTTCATTGGAGAGTGATATTCCATTGTACATACGTACCACAACTTCTTTATCCATTTTTTGCTTTCTGCGATATTTAACTTGTGCCGTACACGAGGTTCTTATAAACAGAGCCGTCCGACACTTTGGGGTGGCTGTGTGTTTCTGATTTTAATTTCCCTAAGCTATAGGACCATAAGTGGAAATGCCGTAGGCTCCGTTGCTTTGTTTTTTAGGTGTTTGAGGACACACCATACACTTCTCCAGAGTGACTCTTGACAATTTACATCCCGCCCATCAGCATAACAAGGCTCCCTGTTCTCCATGGCCTGTGCTGCCTTTCTGGATTTTACACTTTTTTCAGATGGCCCTTTTGACCGTGGGGCAGTGAGACTTCACTGTACTGCAGATTTCTTTAACATATTTTCTTGGTTGGCCAAAAAGGGTGTATGTGTTTTTTCCTGAATATATTCAGGAAAAAACACATACGCCCTTTTTGGCCAAGTGCATCATTGTCGACGTTCTGCCTCCTTTCCTATGCTTTAAATGCAATTCCAGTCTACCCCCTGAAATCGTTTTCCTGCAATTCTGCCCCGCTTTCAAGTCCTCTTCGCAGCCTTCCTTCAATATATTTTCGGACGATAGCTGTCATTTATAACTCTGCAGGTTTGTGAATTACAGTGCCCCTGAGCTCCTTTCTTCAAATCGCTTTCTTGTGAGGTGGCCGCAAACCCGCAGGATTGCTTCAGGCCCTAATCTGGTTCCGGCACGGCATGCTGAGCGTTTCGTGAAATCCTCTTCCTGGTGGGAAATGATCGTTAAATTTGCCCGTGCAGACACCTATAGCTAGTCTCTCATTGGTTCTCCCTAGTCCTGTTCATCTTGCGCAGAAATTGCAAACTGTGCCAAAGAGGATGTTAAAGGCACTGACTCTCCAAGTGGGGAGAGTGTTAGTAAAGGGTCTGGAATTGTGAACCCGAGTATAAGGCGACGAAAACTGAGATGCATTTGAAAACGTTTCCCGGTCACACGGTGCACCATACTGTGGGTTTCCCATGCATGTTTTAGCTGAAGGAAGAATCCCTTAAACCTGGAGAGTTGGGACCCATGGAATGGGTCCCATGCAGTATGACTTCAAAGGGTCTGCATTTGCTCATCGAACCTCACCAATGCTATCAGCCCGAAGTGTCCAACCTTATGTCTCACTCAGCTCTGGGTGTAGATGAGGTAAATCCAGGTTGCATCACAAGCCCTGAATGAATTATTTAAGAATTGCTCTCTATTTCACTGTCATTGTGTTTTGTTTTTGTAATTCATTTTGATAATGGGATTTATCGGATTTTCTCTGCTGCCTTCATGCAGCTGTACACATGCGTGATTCTCTTATGGAGACATATAAATCCATGGGTTTGAAGATTCTTACTAGTCATGTGTATTCCTAGGCGTCGAATATAGGGTGTTTAGTCCATTTCATTGAGCAAGGGGTAGGTCTTGACTATTACATATTTGACGTATGGAATGGTATCTGTGCTAATTTCTATCTCTGGTTTTATGCAGCACCCCAACTCACCTTTCCCCTTAAGCAAACATAAATTGGTTTTCTAAATTTGAGACCCTGTTCTGTTTTGTAATTCAGTTCATGTATAGCCAAGATTACATTCCGTGTATTAGTGATATCTTATGATGTTTCATTTTCTGTGTGACTTATTTTACTTAGAATCAACGTACCTGAATCCACTCATTATGCCGCGACGGGCCTGATGACATAGATTTCATTGGAGAGTGATATTCCATTGTACATACGTACCACAACTTCTTTATCCATTTTTTGCTTTCTGCGATATTTAACTTGGGCCATACACGAGGTTCTTGTAAACAGAGATGTCCGACACTTTGGGGTGGCTGTATTTCTGATTTTAATTTCCCTAAGCTATAGGACCATAAGTGGAAGTGCCGTAGGCTCCGTTGCTTTGTTTTTTAGGTGTTTGAGGATACACCATACACTTCTCCAGAGTGGCTCTTGGCAATTTACATTCCGCCCATCAGCATAACAAGGCTCCCTGTTCTCCATGGCCTGTGCTGCCTTTGTGGATTTTACACTTTTTTCAGATGGCCCTTTTGACCGGGGGGCAGTGAGACGTCACTGTAGTGCAGATTTCTTTAACATGCTTCCTTGGTTGGCCAAAAAGTGCGTATGCGTTTTTTCCTGAATATATTCAGGAAAAAACGCATACGCCCTTTTTGGCCAAATGCATCATTGTCGACGTTCTGCCTCTTTTCCTATGCTTTAAATGCAATACACTCTACTCCCTGAAATCGTTTTCCTGCAATTCTGCTCCGCTTTCAAGACCTCTTCGCCGCCTTCCTTCAATATATTTTTGGACGATAGCTGTCATTAATAACTCGGCAGGTTTGTGAATAACAGTGCCCCTGAGCTCCTTTCTTCAAATCGCTTTCTTGTGAGCTGGCCGCAAACCCGCAGGATTGTTTCAGGCCCTAATCTGGTTCCGGCACGGCATGCTGAGCGTTTCGTTAATTCCTCTTCCTGGTGGGAAATGATCGTTAAATTTGCCCGTGCAGACACCTACAGCTAGTCTCTCATTGGTTCTCCCTATTCCTGTTCATCTTGCGCAGAAATTGCAAACTGTGCCAAACAGGAGGTTAAAGGCACTGACTCTCCAAGTGGGGAGAGTGTTAGTAATGGGTCTGGAATTGTGAACCCGAGTAAAAGGGGAAGAAAACTGAGATGCATTTGAAAACGTTTCCCGGTCACACGGTGCACCATACTTTGGGTTTCCCATGCATGTTTTAGATGAAGGAAGGATCGCTTAAACCTGGAGATTTGGGACCCATGGAATGGGTACCATGCAGTATGACTTCAAAGGGTCTGCATTTGCTCATCGAACCTCACCAATGCTATCAGCCCGAAGTGTCCAACCTTATGTCTCACTCAGCTCTGGGTGTAGATGAGGTAAATCCAGGTTGCATCACAAGCCCTGAATGAATTATTTAAGAATTGCTCTCTATTTCACTGTCATTGTGTTTTGTTTTTGTAATTCATTTTGATAATGGGATTTATCGGAATTTCTCTGCTGCCTTCATGCAGCTGTACACACGCTTGATTCTCTTATGGAGACATATAAATCCATGGGTTTGAATATTCTTACTAGTCAGGTGTATTCCTAGGCATTGAATATAGGGTTGTTAGTCCATTTCGTTGAGCAAGGGGTAGGTCTTGAATATTACATATTTGACGTATGGAATGGTATCTGTGCTAATTTCTATCTCTGCTTTTATGCAGCACCCCAACTCAACGTTCCCCTTAAGCAAACATAAGTTGGTTTTCTAAATTTGAGACCCTGTTCTGTTTTGTAATTCAGTTCATGTGTAGCCAAGATTACATTCGGTGTATTTAGTGATATCTTATGATGTTTAATTTTCTGTGAGACTTACTTCACTTAGAATCATCGTACCTGAATCCACTCATTATGCCACGATGGGCCTGATGACATAGATTTCATTGGAGAGTGATATTCCATTGTACATACGTACCACAACTTCTTTATCCATTTTTTGCTTTCTGCGATATTTAACTTGTGCCGTACACGAGGTTCTTATAAACAGAGCCGTCCGACACTTTGGGGTGGCTGTGTGTTTCTGATTTTAATTTCCCTAAGCTATATGACCATAAGTGGAAGTGCCGTAGGCTCCGTTGCTTTGTTTTATAGGTGTTTGAGGATACACCATACAGTTCTCCAGAGTGACTCTTGGCATTTTACATCCCGCCCATCAGCATAACAAGGCTCCCTGTTCTCCATGGCCTGTGCTGCTTTTCTGGATTTTACACTTTTTTAACATGGCCCTTTTGACTGGGGGGCAGAGAGACTTCACTGCAGTGCAGATTTCTTTAACATGCTTGCTTGGTTGGCCAAAAAGTGCGTATGCGTTTTTTCCTGAATATATTCAGGAAAGAACGCATACGCCCTTTTTGGCCAAGTGCATCATTGTCGACGTTCTGCCTCCTTTCCTATGCTTTAAATGCAATTCCAGTCTACCCCCTGAAATCGTTTTCCTGCAATTCTTCCCCGCTTTCAAGTCCTCTTCGCAGCCTTCCTTCAATATATTTTTGAAAGATAGCTGTCATTTATAACTCTGTAAGTTTGTGAATTACAGTGTCCCTGAGCTCCTTTATTCAAATCGCTTTCTTGTGAGCTGGCCGCAATCCCGCAGGATTGCCTCAGGCCCTAATCTGGTTCCGGCACGGCATGCTGAGCGTTTCGTTAATTCCTCTTCCTGGTGGGAAATGATCGTTAAATTTGCCCGTGCAGACACCTACAGCTACTCTCTCATTGGTTCTCCCTATTCCTGTTCATCTTGCGCAGAAATTGCAAACTGTGCTAAACAGGAGGTTAAAGGCACTGACTCTCCAAGTGGGTAGAGTTTTAGTAAAGGGTCTGGAATTGTGAACCCGAGTAAAAGTGGAAGAAAACTGAGATGCATTTGAAAACGTTTCCCGGTCACACGGTGCACCATACTTTGGGTTTCCCATGCATGTTTTAGCTGAAGGAAGGATCGCTTAAACCTGGAGATTTGGGACCCATGGAATGGGTACCATGCAGTATGACTTCAAATGGTCTGCATTTGCTCATCGAACCTCACCAATGCTATCAGCCCGAAGTGTCCAACCTTATGTCTCACTCAGCTCTGGGTGTAGATGAGGTAAATCCAGGTTGCATCACAAGCCCTGAATGAATTATTTAAGAATTGCTCTCTATTTCACTGTCATTGTGTTTTGTTTTAGTAATTCATTTTGATAATGGGATTTATCGGATTTTCTCTGCTGCCTTCATGCAGCTGTACACACGCTTGATTCTCTTATGGAGACATATAAATCCATGGGTTTGAATATTCTTACTAGTCAGGTGTATTCCTAGGCATTGAATATAGGGTTGTTAGTCCATTTCTTTGAGCAAGGGGTAGGTCTTGAATATTACATATTTGACGTATGGAATGGTATCTGTGCTAATTTCTATCTCTGCTTTTATGCAGCACCCCAACTCAACTTTCCCCTTAAGCAAACATAAGTTGGTTTTCTAAATTTGAGACCCTGTTCTGTTTTGTAATTCAGTTCATGTGTAGCCAAGATTACATTCGGTGTATTACTGATATCTTATGATATTTAATTTTCTGTGAGACTTACTTCACTTAGAATCATCGTACCTGAATCCACTCATTATGCCACGACGGGCCTGATGACATAGATTTCATTGGAGAGTGATATTCCATTGTACATACGTACCACAACTTCTTTATCCATTTTTTGCTTTCTGCGATATTTAACTTGTGCCGTACACGAGGTTCTTATAAACAGAGCCGTACGACACTTTGGGGTGGCTGTGTGTTTCTGATTTTAATTTCCCTAAGCTATAGGACCATAAGTGGAAATGCCGTAGGCTCCGTTGCTTTGTTTTTTAGGTGTTTGAGGACACACCATACACTTCTCCAGAGTGACTCTTGACAATTTACATCCCGCCCATCAGCATAACAAGGCTCCCTGTTCTCCATGGCCTGTGCTGCCTTTCTGGATTTTACACTTTTTTCAGATGGCCCTTTTGACCGTGGGGCAGTGAGACTTCACTGTACTGCAGATTTCTTTAACATATTTTCTTGGTTGGCCAAAAAGGGCGTATGTGTTTTTTCCTGAATATATTCAGGAAAAAACACATACGCCCTTTTTGGCCAAGTGCATCATTGTCGACGTTCTGCCTCCTTTCCTATGCTTTAAATGCAATTCCAGTCTACCCCCTGAAATCGTTTTCCTGCAATTCTGCCCCGCTTTCAAGTCCTCTTCGCAGCCTTCCTTCAATATATTTTTGGACGATAGCTGTCATTTATAACTCTGCAGGTTTGTGAATTACAGTGCCCCTGAGCTCCTTTCTTCAAATCGCTTTTTGTGAGCTGGCCGCAAACCCGCAGGATTGCTTCAGGCCCTAATCTGGTTCCGGCACGGCATGCTGAGCGTTTCGTGAAATCCTCTTCCTGGTGGGAAATGATCGTTAAATTTGCCCGTGCAGACACCTACAGCTAGTCTCTCATTGGTTCTCCCTAGTCCTGTTCATCTTGCGCAGAAATTGCAAACTGTGCCAAACAGGAGTTTAAAGGCACTGACTCTCCAAGTGGGGAGAGTGTTAGTAAAGGGTCTGGAATTGTGAACCAGAGTAAAAGGGGACGAAAACTGAGATGCATTTGAAAACGTTTCCCGGTCACATGGTGCACCATACTGTGGGTTTCCCATGCATGCTTTAGCTGAAGGGAGAATCACATAAACCTGGAGAGTTGGGACCCATGGAATGGGTACCATGCAGTATGATTTCAAATGGTCTGCATTTGCTCATCGAACCTCACCAATGCTATCAGCCCGAAGTGTCCAACCTTATGTCTCACTCAGCTCTGGGTTTAGATGAGGTAAATCCAGGTTGCATCACAAGCCCTGAATGAATTATTTAAGAATTGCTCTCTATTTCACTGTCATTGTGTTTGGTTTTTTAATTCATTTTGATAATGGGATTTATCAGATTTTCTCTGCTGCCTTCATGCAGCTGTACACACTCTTGATTCTCTTATGGAGACATATAAATCCATGGGTTTGAAGATTTTTACTAGTCAGGTGTATTCCTAGGCGTTGAATATAGGGTGTTTAGCCCATTTCGTTGAGCAAGTGTATGTCTTGACTATTACGTATTTGACATATGGAATGGTATCTGTGCTAATTTCTAACTCTGGTTTTATGCAGCACCGCAACTCACCTTTCCCGTTACGCAAACATAAGTTGGTTTTCTAAATTTGAGACCCTGTTCTGTTTTGTAATTCAGTTCATGTGTAGCCAAGATTACATTCAGTGTATTAGTGATATCTTATGATGTTTCATTTTCTGTGTGACTTATTTCACTTAGAATCATCGTACCTGAATCCACTCATTATGCCACGACGCGCCAGATGACATAGATTTCATTGGTGAGTGATATTCCATTGTACGTACGTACCACAACTTCTTTATCCATTTCTCGCTTTCTGGGATATTTAACTTGTACCGTAGACGAGGTTCTTGTAAACAGGGCCGTCTGAAACTTTGGGGTGGCTGTGTGTTTTTGATTTTAATTTCCCTAAGCTATAGGACCATAAGTGGAAGTGCCGTAGGCTCCGTTGCTTTGTTTTTTAGGTGTTTCAGGAAACACCATACACTTCTCCAGAGTGGCTCTTGGCCATTTACATCCCACCCATCAGCATAACAAGGCTCCCTGTTCTCCATGGCCTGTGCTGCATTTCTGGATTTTACACTTTTTTCAGATGGCCCTTTTGACCAGGGGGCAGTGAGACTTCATTGTAGTGCAGATTTCTTTAACATGCTTGCTTGGTTGGCCAAAAAGGGCGTATGCGTTTTTTCCTGAATATATTCAGGAAAAAACGCATACGCCCTTTTTGGCCAAGTGCATCATTGTCGACGTTCTGCCTCTTTTCCTATGCTTTAAATGCAATTCCAGTCTACCCCCTGAAATCGTTTTCCTGCAATTTTGCCCCGCTTTCAAGTCCTCTTCGCAGCCTTCCTTCAATATATTTTTGGACGATAGCTGTCATTTATAACTCTGCAGGTTTGTGAATTATAGTGCCCCTGAGCTCCTTTCATCAAATTGCTTTCTTGTGAGCTGGCCGCAAACCCGCAGGATTGCTTCAGGCCCTAATCTGGTTCCGGCTCGGCATGCTGAGCCTTTGGTTAATTCCTCTTCCTGGTGGGAAATGAGCGTTAAATTAGCCCGTGCAGACACCTACAGCTAGTCTCTCATTGGTTCTCCCTATTCCTGTTCATCTTGCGCAGAAATTGCAAACTGTGCCAAACAGCAGGTTAAAGGCACTGACTCTCCAAGTGGGGAGAATGTTAGTAAAGGGTCAGGAATTGTGAACCCGACTAAAAGGGGACGAAAATTGAGATACATTTGAAAACGTTTCCCGGTCACACGGTGCACCATACTGTGGGTTTCCCATGCATATTTTCCTGAAGGAAGAATCGCTTAAACCTGGAGAGTTGGGACCCATGGAATGGGTACCATGCAGTATGACTTCAAATGGTCTGCATTTGCTCATCGAACCTCACCAATGCTATCAGCCCGAAGTGTCCAACCTTATGTCTCACTCAGCTCTGGGTGTAGATGAGGTAAATCAAGGTTGCATCACAAGCCCTGAATGAATTATTTCAGAATTGCTCTCTATTTCACTGTCATTCTGTTTTGTTTTTGTAATTCATTTTGATAATAAGATTTATCGGATTTTCTCTGCTGCCTTCATGCAGCTGTACACACGCTTGATTCTCTTATGGAGACATATAAATCCATGGGTTTGAAGATTCTTACTAGTCAGGTGTATTCCTAGGTGTTGAATATAGGGTGTTTAGCCCATTTCGTTGAGCAAGGGGTAGGTCTTGACTATTACATATTTGACGTATGGAATGGTATCTGTGCTAATTTCTATCTCTGGTTTTATGCAGCACCCCAACTCACCTTTCCCCTTACGCAAACATAAGTTGGTTTTCTAAATTTGAGACCCTGTTCTGTTTTGTAATTCAGTTCATGTGTAGCCAAGATTACATTCGGTGTATTAGTGATATCTTATGATGTTTCATTTTCTGTGTGACTTATTTCACTTAGAATCATCGTACCTGAATCCACTCATTATGCCACGACGGGCCAGATGACATAGATTTCATTGGTGAGTGATATTCCATTGTACATACGTACCACAACTTCTTTATCCATTTTTCGCTTTCTGGGATATTTAACTTGTACCGTAGACGAGGTTCTTGTAAACAGGGCCGTCTGAAACTTTGGGGTGGCTGTGTGTTTTTGATTTTAATTTCCCTAAGCTATAGGACCATAAGTGGAAGTGCCGTAGGCTCCGTTGCTTTGTTTTTTAGGTGTTTCAGGAAACACCGTACACTTCTCCAGAGTGGCTGTTGGCAATTTATATCCGACCCATCAGCATAACAAGGCTCCCTGTTCTCCATGGCCTGTGCTGCATTTCTGGATTTTACACTTTTTTCATATGGCCCTTTTGACCGGGGGGCAGTGAGACTTCATTGTAGTGCAGATTTCTTTAACATGCTTGCTTGGTTGGCCAAAAAGGGCGTATGCGTTTTTTCCTGAATATATTCAGGAAAAAACGCATACGCCCTTTTTGGCCAAGTGCATCATTGTCGACGTTCTGCCTCTTTTCCTATGCTTTAAATGCAATTCCAGTCTACCCCCTGAAATCGTTTTCCTGCAATTCTGCCCCGCTTTCAAGTCCTCTTCGCAGCCTTCCTTCAATATATTTTCGGACGATAGCTGTCATTTATAACTCTGCAGGTTTGTGAATTACAGTGCCCCTGAGCTCCTTTCTTCAAATCGCTTTCTTGTGAGCTGGCCGCAAACCCGCAGGATTGCTTCAGGCCCTAATCTGGTTCCGGCTCGGCATGCTGAGCCTTTGGTTAATTCCTCTTCCTGGTGGGAAATGAGCGTTAAATTAGCCCGTGCAGACACCTACAGCTAGTCTCTCATTGGTTCTCCCTATTCCAGTTCATCTTGCGCAGAAATTGCAAACTGTGCCAAACAGCAGGTTAAAGGCACTAACTCTCCAAGTGGGGAGAGTGTTAGTAAAGGGTCTGGAATTGTGAACCCGACTAAAAGGGGACGAAAACTGAGATGCATTTGAAAACGTTTCCCGGTCACACGGTGCACCATACTGTGGGTTTCCCATGCATGTTTTAGCTGAAGGAAGAATCCCTTTAACCTGGAGAGTTGGGACCCATGGAATGGGTACCATGCAGTATGACTTCAAATGGTCTGCATTTGTTCATCGAACCTCACCAATGCTATCAGCCCGAAGTGTCCAACCTTATGTCTCACTCAGCTCTGGGTGTAGATGAGGTAAATCCAGGTTGCATCACAAGCCCTGAATGAATTATTTAAGAATTGCTCTCTATTTCACTGTCATTCTGTTTTGTTTTTGTAATTCATTTTGATAATGGGATTTATCGGATTTTCTCTGCTGCCTTCATGCAGCTGTACACACGCTTGATTCTCTTATGGAGACATATAAATCCATGGGTTTGAAGATTCTTTCTAGTCAGGTGTATTCCTAGACGTTGAATATAGGGTGTTTAGCCCATTTGGTTGAGCAAGGGGTAGGTCTTGACTATTACATATTTGACGTATGGAATGGTATCTGTGCTAATTTCTATCTCTGGTTTTATGCAGCACCCCAACTCACCTTTCCCCTTAAGCAAACATAAGTTGGTTTTCTAAATTTGAGACCCTGTTCTGTTTTGTAATTCAGTTCATGTGTAGCCAAGATTACATTCCGTGTATTAGTGACATCTTATGATGTTTCATTTTCTGTGTGAGTTATTTCACTTAGAATCATCGTACCTGAATCCACTCATTATGCCACGACGGGCCAGATGACATAGATTTCATTGGTGAGTGATATTCCATTGTAGGTACGTACCACAACTTCTTTATCCATTTCTCGCTTTCTGGAATATTTAACTTGTACCGTACACGAGGTTCTTGTAAACAGAGCCATCTGAAACTTTGGGGTGGCTGTGTGTTTTTGATTTTAATTTCCCTAAGCTATAGGACCATAAGTGGAAGTGCCGTAGGCTCCGTTGCTTTGTTTTTTAGGTGTTTCAGGAAACACCATACACTTCTCCAGAGTGGCTGTTGGCAATTTACATCCCACCCATCAGCATAACAAGGCTCCCTGTTCTCCATGGCCTGTGCTGCATTTCTGGATTTTACACTTTTTTCAGATGGCCCTTTTGACCGGTGGGCAGTGAGACTTCGTTGCAGTGCAGATTTCTTTAACATGCTTGCTTGGTTGGCCAAAAAGGGCGTATGCGTTTTTTCCTGAATATATTCAGGAAAAAACGCATACGCACTTTTTTCCCAAGTGCATCATTGTCGACATTCTGCCTCTTTTCCTATGCTTTAAATGCAATTCCAGTCTACCCCCTGAAATCGTTTTCCTGCAATTCTGCCCCGCTTTCAAGTCCTCTTCGCAGCCTTCCTTCAATATATTTTCGGACGATAGCTGTCATTTATAACTCTGCAGGTTTGTGAATTACAGTGCCCCTGAGCTCCTTTCTTCAAATCGCTTTCTTGTGAGCTGGCCGCAAACCCGCAGGATTGCTTCAGGCCCTAATCTGTTTCCTGCACCGCATGCTGAGCCTTTGGTTAATTCCTCTTCCTGGTTGGAAATGAGCGTTAAATTTGCCCGTGCAGACACCTACAGCTAGTCTCTCATTGGTTCTCCCTATTCCTGTTCATCTTGCGCAGAAATTGCAAACTGTGCCAAACAGCAGGTTAAAGGCACTGACTCTCCAAGTGGGGAGAATGTTAGTAAAGGGTCAGGAATTGTGAACCCGACTAAAAGGGGACGAAAATTGAGATACATTTGAAAACGTTTCCCGGTCACACGGTGCACCATACTGTGGGTTTCCCATGCATATTTTCCTGAAGGAAGAATCGCTTAAACCTGGAGAGTTGGGACCCATGGAATGGGTACCATGCAGTATGACTTCAAATGGTCTGCATTTGCTCATCGAACCTCACCAATGCTATCAGCCCGAAGTGTCCAACCTTATGTCTCACTCAGCTCTGGGTGTAGATGAGGTAAATCAAGGTTGCATCACAAGCCCTGAATGAATTATTTCAGAATTGCTCTCTATTTCACTGTCATTCTGTTTTGTTTTTGTAATTCATTTTGATAATAAGATTTATCGGATTTTCTCTGCTGCCTTCATGCAGCTGTACACACGCTTGATTCTCTTATGGAGACATATAAATCCATGGGTTTGAAGATTCTTACTAG
Organism: Delphinapterus leucas; assembly: GCF_059928025.1. Lineage (NCBI taxonomy): Eukaryota > Metazoa > Chordata > Mammalia > Artiodactyla > Monodontidae > Delphinapterus > Delphinapterus leucas. The sequence goes on along the minus strand of NW_028322233.1, from coordinate 13,461,697 downwards.
TCAGGTGTATTCCTAGGTGTTGAATATAGGGTGTTTAGCCCATTTCGTTGAGCAAGGGGTAGGTCTTGACTATTACATATTTGACGTATGGAATGGTATCTGTGCTAATTTCTATCTCTGGTTTTATGCAGCACCCCAACTCACCTTTCCCCTTACGCAAACATAAGTTGGTTTTCTAAATTTGAGACCCTGTTCTGTTTTGTAATTCAGTTCATGTGTAGCCAAGATTACATTCGGTGTATTAGTGATATCTTATGATGTTTCATTTTCTGTGTGACTTATTTCACTTAGAATCATCGTACCTGAATCCACTCATTATGCCACGACGGGCCAGATGACATAGATTTCATTGGTGAGTGATATTCCATTGTACATACGTACCACAACTTCTTTATCCATTTTTCGCTTTCTGGGATATTTAACTTGTACCGTAGACGAGGTTCTTGTAAACAGGGCCGTCTGAAACTTTGGGGTGGCTGTGTGTTTTTGATTTTAATTTCCCTAAGCTATAGGACCATAAGTGGAAGTGCCGTAGGCTCCGTTGCTTTGTTTTTTAGGTGTTTCAGGAAACACCGTACACTTCTCCAGAGTGGCTGTTGGCAATTTATATCCGACCCATCAGCATAACAAGGCTCCCTGTTCTCCATGGCCTGTGCTGCATTTCTGGATTTTACACTTTTTTCATATGGCCCTTTTGACCGGGGGGCAGTGAGACTTCATTGTAGTGCAGATTTCTTTAACATGCTTGCTTGGTTGGCCAAAAAGGGCGTATGCGTTTTTTCCTGAATATATTCAGGAAAAAACGCATACGCCCTTTTTGGCCAAGTGCATCATTGTCGACGTTCTGCCTCTTTTCCTATGCTTTAAATGCAATTCCAGTCTACCCCCTGAAATCGTTTTCCTGCAATTCTGCCCCGCTTTCAAGTCCTCTTCGCAGCCTTCCTTCAATATATTTTCGGACGATAGCTGTCATTTATAACTCTGCAGGTTTGTGAATTACAGTGCCCCTGAGCTCCTTTCTTCAAATCGCTTTCTTGTGAGCTGGCCGCAAACCCGCAGGATTGCTTCAGGCCCTAATCTGGTTCCGGCTCGGCATGCTGAGCCTTTGGTTAATTCCTCTTCCTGGTGGGAAATGAGCGTTAAATTAGCCCGTGCAGACACCTACAGCTAGTCTCTCATTGGTTCTCCCTATTCCAGTTCATCTTGCGCAGAAATTGCAAACTGTGCCAAACAGCAGGTTAAAGGCACTAACTCTCCAAGTGGGGAGAGTGTTAGTAAAGGGTCAGGAATTGTGAACCCGACTAAAAGGGGACGAAAACTGAGATGCATTTGAAAACGTTTCCCGGTCACACGGTGCACCATACTGTGGGTTTCCCATGCATGTTTTAGCTGAAGGAAGAATCGCTTAAACCTGGAGAGTTGGGACCCATGGAATGGGTACCATGCAGTATGACTTCAAATGGTCTGCATTTGTTCATCGAACCTCACCAATGCTATCAGCCCGAAGTGTCCAACCTTATGTCTCACTCAGCTCTGGGTGTAGATGAGGTAAATCCAGGTTGCATCACAAGCCCTGAATGAATTATTTAAGAATTGCTCTCTATTTCACTGTCATTCTGTTTTGTTTTTGTAATTCATTTTGATAATGGGATTTATCGGATTTTCTCTGCTGCCTTCATGCAGCTGTACACACGCTTGATTCTCTTATGGAGACATATAAATCCATGGGTTTGAAGATTCTTTCTAGTCAGGTGTATTCCTAGACGTTGAATATAGGGTGTTTAGCCCATTTGGTTGAGCAAGGGGTAGGTCTTGACTATTACATATTTGACGTATGGAATGGTATCTGTGCTAATTTCTATCTCTGGTTTTATGCAGCACCCCAACTCACCTTTCCCCTTAAGCAAACATAAGTTGGTTTTCTAAATTTGAGACCCTGTTCTGTTTTGTAATTCAGTTCATGTGTAGCCAAGATTACATTCCGTGTATTAGTGACATCTTATGATGTTTCATTTTCTGTGTGAGTTATTTCACTTAGAATCATCGTACCTGAATCCACTCATTATGCCACGACGGGCCAGATGACATAGATTTCATTGGTGAGTGATATTCCATTGTAGGTACGTACCACAACTTCTTTATCCATTTCTCGCTTTCTGGAATATTTAACTTGTACCGTACACGAGGTTCTTGTAAACAGAGCCATCTGAAACTTTGGGGTGGCTGTGTGTTTTTGATTTTAATTTCCCTAAGCTATAGGACCATAAGTGGAAGTGCCGTAGGCTCCGTTGCTTTGTTTTTTAGGTGTTTCAGGAAACACCATACACTTCTCCAGAGTGGCTGTTGGCAATTTACATCCCACCCATCAGCATAACAAGGCTCCCTGTTCTCCATGGCCTGTGCTGCATTTCTGGATTTTACACTTTTTTCAGATGGCCCTTTTGACCGGTGGGCAGTGAGACTTCGTTGCAGTGCAGATTTCTTTAACATGCTTGCTTGGTTGGCCAAAAAGGGCGTATGCGTTTTTTCCTGAATATATTCAGGAAAAAACGCATACGCACTTTTTTCCCAAGTGCATCATTGTCGACATTCTGCCTCTTTTCCTATGCTTTAAATGCAATTCCAGTCTACCCCCTGAAATCGTTTTCCTGCAATTCTGCCCCGCTTTCAAGTCCTCTTCGCAGCCTTCCTTCAATATATTTTCGGACGATAGCTGTCATTTATAACTCTGCAGGTTTGTGAATTACAGTGCCCCTGAGCTCCTTTCTTCAAATCGCTTTCTTGTGAGCTGGCCGCAAACCCGCAGGATTGCTTCAGGCCCTAATCTGTTTCCTGCACCGCATGCTGAGCCTTTGGTTAATTCCTCTTCCTGGTTGGAAATGAGCGTTAAATTTGCCCGTGCAGACACCTACAGCTAGTCTCTCATTGGTTCTCCCTATTCCTGTTCATCTTGCGCAGAAATTGCAAAGTGTGCCAAACAGCAGTTTAAAGGCACTGACTCTCCAAGTGGGGAGAGTGTTAGTAAAGGGTCTGGAATTGTGAACCCGAGTAAAAGGGGACAAAAACTGAGATGCATTTGAAAACGTTTCCCGGTCCCATGGTGCACCATACTGTGGGTTTCCCATGCATGCTTTAGCTGAAGGAAGAATCCCTTAAACCTGGAGATTTGGGACCCATGGAATGGGTACCATGTAGTATGACTTCAAATGGTCTGCATTTGCTCATCGAACCTCACCAATGCTATCAGCCCGAAGTGTCCAACCTTATGTCTCACTCAGCTCTGGGTTTTGATGAGGTAAATCAAGGTTGCATCACAAGCCCTGAATGAATTATTTAAGAATTGCTCTCTATTTCACTGTCATTGTGTTTTGTTTTTGTAATTCATTTTGATAATAAGATTTATCGGATTTTCTCTGCTGCCTTCATGCAGCTGTACACACGCTTGATTCTCTTATGGAGACATATAAATCCATGGGTTTGAAGATTCTTACTAGTCAGGTGTATTCCTAGGTGTTGAATATAGGGTGTTTAGCCCATTTCGTTGAGCAAGGGGTAGGTCTTGACTATTACATATTTGACGTATGGAATGGTATCTGTGCTAATTTCTATCTCTGGTTTTATGCAGCACCCCAACTCACCTTTCCCCTTACGCAAACATAAGTTGGGTTTCTAAATTTGAGACCCTGTTCTGTTTTGTAATTCAGTTCATGTGTAGCCAAGATTACATTCGGTGTATTAGTGATATCTTATGATGTTTCATTTTCTGTGTGACTTATTTCACTTAGAATCATCGTACCTGAATCCACTCATTATGCCACGACGGGCCAGATGACATAGATTTCATTGGTGAGTGATATTCCATTGTAGGTACGTACCACAACTTCTTTATCCATTTCTCGCTTTCTGGAATATTTAACTTGTACCGTACACGAGGTTCTTGTAAACAGAGCCATCTGAAACTTTGGGGTGGCTGTGTGTTTTTGATTTTAATTTCCCTAAGCTATAGGACCATAAGTGGAAGTGCCGTAGGCTCCGTTGCTTTGTTTTTTAGGTGTTTCAGGAAACACCATACACTTCTCCAGAGTGGCTGTTGGCAATTTACATCCCACCCATCAGCATAACAAGGCTCCCTGTTCTCCATGGCCTGTGCTGCATTTCTGGATTTTACACTTTTTTCAGATGGCCCTTTTGACCGGGGGGCAGTGAGACTTCATTGTAGTGCAGATTTCCTTAACATGCTTGCTTGGTTGGCCAAAAAGTGCGTATGCGTTTTTTCCTGAATATATTCAGGAAAAAACGCATACGCCCTTTTTGGCCAAGTGCATCATTGTCGACGTTCTGCCTCTTTTCCTATGCTTTAAATGCAATTCCAGTCTACCCCCTGAAATCATTTTCCTGCAATTCTGCCCCGCTTTCAAGTCCTCTTCACAGCCTTCCTTCAATATATTTTCGGACGATAGCTGTCATTTATAACTCTGCAGGTTTGTGAATTACAGTGCCCCTGAGCTCCTTTCTTCAAATCGCTTTCTTGTGAGCTGGCCGCAAACCCGCAGGATTGCTTCAGGCCCTAATCTGGTTCCTGCACGGCATGCTGAGCCTTTGGTTAATTCCTCTTCCTGGTTGGATATGAGCCTTAAATTTGCCCGTGCAGACACCTACAGCTAGTCTCTCATTGGTTCTCCCTATTCCTGTTCATCTTGCGCAGAAATTGCAAACTGTGCCAAACAGGAGGTTAAAGGCACTGACTCTCCAAGTGGGGAGAGTGTTAGTAAAGGGTCTGGAATTGTGAACCCGAGTAAAAGGGGACAAAAACTGAGATGCATTTGAAAACGTTTCCCAGTCACATGCTGCACCATACTGTGGGTTTCCCATGCATGCTTTAGCTGAAGGAAGAATCACTTAAACCTGGAGAGTTGGGACCCAAGGAATGGGTACCATGCAGTATGACTTCAAATGGTCTGCATTTGCTCATCGAACCTCACCAATGCTATCAGCCCGAAGTGTCCAACCTTATGTCTCACTCAGCTCTGGGTTTAGATGAGGTAAATCCAGGTTGCATCACAAGCCCTGAATGAATTATTTAAGAATTGCTCTCTATTTCACTGTCATTGTGTTTGGTTTTTTAATTCATTTTGATAATGGGATTTATCAGATTTTCTCTGCTGCCTTCATGCAGCTGTACACACTCTTGATTCTCTTATGGAGACATATAAATCCATGGGTTTGAAGATTTTTACTAGTCAGGTGTATTCCTAGGCGTTGAATATAGGGTGTTTAGCCCATTTCGTTGAGCAAGTGTATGTCTTGACTATTACGTATTTGACATATGGAATGGTATCTGTGCTAATTTCTAACTCTGGTTTTATGCAGCACTGCAACTCACCTTTCCCGTTACGCAAACATAAGTTGGTTTTCTAAATTTGAGACCCTGTTCTGTTTTGTAATTCAGTTCATGTGTAGCCAAGATTACATTCAGTGTATTAGTGATATCTTATGATGTTTCATTTTCTGTGTGACTTATTTCACTTAGAATCATCGTACCTGAATCCACTCATTATGCCACGACGGGCCAGATGACATAGATTTCATTGGTGAGTGATATTCCATTGTAGGTACGTACCACAACTTCTTTATCCATTTCTCGCTTTCTGGAATATTTAACTTGTACCGTACACGAGGTTCTTGTAAACAGAGCCATCTGAAACTTTGGGGTGGCTGTGTGTTTTTGATTTTAATTTCCCTAAGCTATAGGACCATAAGTGGAAGTGCCGTAGGCTCCGTTGCTTTGTTTTTTAGGTGTTTCAGGAAACACCATACACTTCTCCAGAGTGGCTGTTGGCAATTTACATCCCACCCATCAGCATAACAAGGCTCCCTGTTCTCCATGGCCTGTGCTGCATTTCTGGATTTTACACTTTTTTCAGATGGCCCTTTTGACCGGTGGGCAGTGAGACTTCGTTGCAGTGCAGATTTCTTTAACATGCTTGCTTGGTTGGCCAAAAAGGGCGTATGCGTTTTTTCCTGAATATATTCAGGAAAAAACGCATACGCACTTTTTTCCCAAGTGCATCATTGTCGACATTCTGCCTCTTTTCCTATGCTTTAAATGCAATTCCAGTCTACCCCCTGAAATCGTTTTCCTGCAATTCTGCCCCGCTTTCAAGTCCTCTTCGCAGCCTTCCTTCAATATATTTTCGGACGATAGCTGTCATTTATAACTCTGCAGGTTTGTGAATTACAGTGCCCCTGAGCTCCTTTCTTCAAATCGCTTTCTTGTGAGCTGGCCGCAAACCCGCAGGATTGCTTCAGGCCCTAATCTGTTTCCTGCACCGCATGCTGAGCCTTTGGTTAATTCCTCTTCCTGGTTGGAAATGAGCGTTAAATTTGCCCGTGCAGACACCTACAGCTAGTCTCTCATTGGTTCTCCCTATTCCTGTTCATCTTGCGCAGAAATTGCAAAGTGTGCCAAACAGCAGTTTAAAGGCACTGACTCTCCAAGTGGGGAGAGTGTTAGTAAAGGGTCTGGAATTGTGAACCCGAGTAAAAGGGGACAAAAACTGAGATGCATTTGAAAACGTTTCCCGGTCCCATGGTGCACCATACTGTGGGTTTCCCATGCATGCTTTAGCTGAAGGAAGAATCCCTTAAACCTGGAGATTTGGGACCCATGGAATGGGTACCATGTAGTATGACTTCAAATGGTCTGCATTTGCTCATCGAACCTCACCAATGCTATCAGCCCGAAGTGTCCAACCTTATGTCTCACTCAGCTCTGGGTTTTGATGAGGTAAATCAAGGTTGCATCACAAGCCCTGAATGAATTATTTAAGAATTGCTCTCTATTTCACTGTCATTGTGTTTTGTTTTTGTAATTCATTTTGATAATAAGATTTATCGGATTTTCTCTGCTGCCTTCATGCAGCTGTACACACGCTTGATTCTCTTATGGAGACATATAAATCCATGGGTTTGAAGATTCTTACTAGTCAGGTGTATTCCTAGGTGTTGAATATAGGGTGTTTAGCCCATTTCGTTGAGCAAGGGGTAGGTCTTGACTATTACATATTTGACGTATGGAATGGTATCTGTGCTAATTTCTATCTCTGGTTTTATGCAGCACCCCAACTCACCTTTCCCCTTACGCAAACATAAGTTGGGTTTCTAAATTTGAGACCCTGTTCTGTTTTGTAATTCAGTTCATGTGTAGCCAAGATTACATTCGGTGTATTAGTGATATCTTATGATGTTTCATTTTCTGTGTGACTTATTTCACTTAGAATCATCGTACCTGAATCCACTCATTATGCCACGACGGGCCAGATGACATAGATTTCATTGGTGAGTGATATTCCATTGTACGTACGTACCACAACTTCTTTATCCATTTTTCGCTTTCTGGGATATTTAACTTGTACCGTAGACGAGGTTCTTGTAAACAGGGCCGTCTGAAACTTTGGGGTGGCTGTGTGTTTTTGATTTTAATTTCCCTAAGCTATAGGACCATAAGTGGAAGTGCCGTAGGCTCCGTTGCTTTGTTTTTTAGGTGTTTCAGGAAACACCGTACACTTCTCCAGAGTGGCTGTTGGCAATTTATATCCCACCCATCAGCATAACAAGGCTCCCTGTTCTCCATGGCCTGTGCTGCATTTCTGGATTTTACACTTTTTTCATATGGCCCTTTTGACCGGGGGGCAGTGAGACTTCATTGTAGTGCAGATTTCTTTAACATGCTTGCTTGGTTGGCCAAAAAGGGCGTATGCGTTTTTTCCTGAATATATTCAGGAAAAAACGCATACGCCCTTTTTGGCCAAGTGCATCATTGTCGACGTTCTGCCTCTTTTCCTATGCTTTAAATGCAATTCCAGTCTACCCCCTGAAATCGTTTTCCTGCAATTCTGCCCCGCTTTCAAGTCCTCTTCGCAGCCTTCCTTCAATATATTTTCGGACGATAGCTGTCATTTATAACTCTGCAGGTTTGTGAATTACAGTGCCCCTGAGCTCCTTTCTTCAAATCGCTTTCTTGTGAGCTGGCCGCAAATCCGCAGGATTGCTTCAGGCCCTAATCTGGTTCCGGCTCGGCATGCTGAGCCTTTGGTTAATTCCTCTTCCTGGTGGGAAATGAGCGTTAAATTAGCCCGTGCAGACACCTACAGCTAGTCTCTCATTGGTTCTCCCTATTCCAGTTCATCTTGCGCAGAAATTGCAAACTGTGCCAAACAGCAGGTTAAAGGCACTAACTCTCCAAGTGGGGAGAGTGTTAGTAAAGGGTCAGGAATTGTGAACCCGACTAAAAGGGGACGAAAACTGAGATGCATTTGAAAACGTTTCCCGGTCACACGGTGCACCATACTGTGGGTTTCCCATGCATGTTTTAGCTGAAGGAAGAATCGCTTAAACCTGGAGAGTTGGGACCCATGGAATGGGTACCATGCAGTATGACTTCAAATGGTCTGCATTTGCTCATCGAACCTCACCAATGCTATCAGCCTGAAGTGTCCAACCTTATGTCTCACTCAGCTCTGGGTGTAGATGAGGTAAATCCAGGTTGCATCACAAGCCCTGAATGAATTATTTAAGAATTGCTCTCTATTTCACTGTCATTCTGTTTTGTTTTTGTAATTCATTTTGATAATGGGATTTATCGGATTTTCTCTGCTGCCTTCATGCAGCTGTACACACGCTTGATTCTCTTATGGAGACATATAAATCCATGGGTTTGAATATTCTTTCTAGTCAGGTGTATTCCTAGACGTTGAATATAGGGTGTTTAGCCCATTTGGTTGAGCAAGGGGGAGGTCTTGACTATTACATATTTGACGTATGGAATGGTATCTGTGCTAATTTCTATCTCTGGTTTTATGCAGCACCCCAACTCACCTTTCCCATTAAGCAAACATAAGTTGGTTTTCTAAATTTGAGACCCTGTTCTGTTTTGTAATTCAGTTCATGTGTAGCCAAGATTACATTCCGTGTATTAGTGACATCTTATGATGTTTCATTTTCTGTGTGAGTTATTTCACTTAGAATCATCGTACCTGAATACACTCATTATGCCACGACGGGCCAGATGACATAGATTTCATTGGTGAGTGATATTCCATTGTAGGTACGTACCACAACTTCTTTATCCATTTCTCGCTTTCTGGAATATTTAACTTGTACCGTACACGAGGTTCTTGTAAACAGAGCCATCTGAAACTTTGGGGTGGCTGTGTGTTTTTGATTTTAATTTCCCTAAGCTATAGGACCATAAGTGGAAGTGCCGTAGGCTCCGTTGCTTTGTTTTTTAGGTGTTTCAGGAAACACCATACACTTCTCCAGAGTGGCTGTTGGCAATTTACATCCCACCCATCAGCATAACAAGGCTCCCTGTTCTCCATGGCCTGTGCTGCATTTCTGGATTTTACACTTTTTTCAGATGGCCCTTTTGACCGGTGGGCAGTGAGACTTCGTTGCAGTGCAGATTTCTTTAACATGCTTGCTTGGTTGGCCAAAAAGGGCGTATGCGTTTTTTCCTGAATATATTCAGGAAAAAACGCATACGCACTTTTTTCCCAAGTGCATCATTGTCGACATTCTGCCTCTTTTCCTATGCTTTAAATGCAATTCCAGTCTACCCCCTGAAATCGTTTTCCTGCAATTCTGCCCCGCTTTCAAGTCCTCTTCGCAGCCTTCCTTCAATATATTTTCGGACGATAGCTGTCATTTATAACTCTGCAGGTTTGTGAATTACAGTGCCCCTGAGCTCCTTTCTTCAAATCGCTTTCTTGTGAGCTGGCCGCAAACCCGCAGGATTGCTTCAGGCCCTAATCTGTTTCCTGCACCGCATGCTGAGCCTTTGGTTAATTCCTCTTCCTGGTTGGAAATGAGCGTTAAATTTGCCCGTGCAGACACCTACAGCTAGTCTCTCATTGGTTCTCCCTATTCCTGTTCATCTTGCGCAGAAATTGCAAAGTGTGCCAAACAGCAGTTTAAAGGCACTGACTCTCCAAGTGGGGAGAGTGTTAGTAAAGGGTCTGGAATTGTGAACCCGAGTAAAAGGGGACAAAAACTGAGATGCATTTGAAAACGTTTCCCGGTCCCATGGTGCACCATACTGTGGGTTTCCCATGCATGCTTTAGCTGAAGGAAGAATCCCTTAAACCTGGAGATTTGGGACCCATGGAATGGGTACCATGTAGTATGACTTCAAATGGTCTGCATTTGCTCATCGAACCTCACCAATGCTATCAGCCCGAAGTGTCCAACCTTATGTCTCACTCAGCTCTGGGTTTTGATGAGGTAAATCAAGGTTGCATCACAAGCCCTGAATGAATTATTTAAGAATTGCTCTCTATTTCACTGTCATTGTGTTTTGTTTTTGTAATTCATTTTGATAATAAGATTTATCGGATTTTCTCTGCTGCCTTCATGCAGCTGTACACACGCTTGATTCTCTTATGGAGACATATAAATCCATGGGTTTGAAGATTCTTACTAGTCAGGTGTATTCCTAGGTGTTGAATATAGGGTGTTTAGCCCATTTCGTTGAGCAAGGGGTAGGTCTTGACTATTACATATTTGACGTATGGAATGGTATCTGTGCTAATTTCTATCTCTGGTTTTATGCAGCACCCCAACTCACCTTTCCCCTTACGCAAACATAAGTTGGGTTTCTAAATTTGAGACCCTGTTCTGTTTTGTAATTCAGTTCATGTGTAGCCAAGATTACATTCGGTGTATTAGTGATATCTTATGATGTTTCATTTTCTGTGTGACTTATTTCACTTAGAATCATCGTACCTGAATCCACTCATTATGCCACGACGGGCCAGATGACATAGATTTCATTGGTGAGTGATATTCCATTGTAGGTACGTACCACAACTTCTTTATCCATTTCTCGCTTTCTGGAATATTTAACTTGTACCGTACACGAGGTTCTTGTAAACAGAGCCATCTGAAACTTTGGGGTGGCTGTGTGTTTTTGATTTTAATTTCCCTAAGCTATAGGACCATAAGTGGAAGTGCCGTAGGCTCCGTTGCTTTGTTTTTTAGGTGTTTCAGGAAACACCATACACTTCTCCAGAGTGGCTGTTGGCAATTTACATCCCACCCATCAGCATAACAAGGCTCCCTGTTCTCCATGGCCTGTGCTGCATTTCTGGATTTTACACTTTTTTCAGATGGCCCTTTTGACCGGGGGGCAGTGAGACTTCATTGTAGTGCAGATTTCCTTAACATGCTTGCTTGGTTGGCCAAAAAGTGCGTATGCGTTTTTTCCTGAATATATTCAGGAAAAAACGCATACGCCCTTTTTGGCCAAGTGCATCATTGTCGACGTTCTGCCTCTTTTCCTATGCTTTAAATGCAATTCCAGTCTACCCCCTGAAATCGTTTTCCTGCAATTCTGCCCCGCTTTCAAGTCCTCTTCGCAGCCTTCCTTCAATATATTTTCGGACGATAGCTGTCATTTATAACTCTGCAGGTTTGTGAATTACAGTGCCCCTGAGCTCCTTTCTTCAAATCGCTTTCTTGTGAGCTGGCCGCAAACCCGCAGGATTGCTTCAGGCCCTAATCTGGTTCCTGCACGGCATGCTGAGCCTTTGGTTAATTCCTCTTCCTGGTTGGATATGAGCGTTAAATTTGCCCGTGCAGACACCTACAGCTAGTCTCTCATTGGTTCTCCCTATTCCTGTTCATCTTGCGCAGAAATTGCAAACTGTGCCAAACAGGAGGTTAAAGGCACTGACTCTCCAAGTGGGGAGAGTGTTAGTAAAGGGTCTGGAATTGTGAACCCGAGTAAAAGGGGACAAAAACTGAGATGCATTTGAAAACGTTTCCCAGTCACATGGTGCACCATACTGTGGGTTTCCCATGCATGTTTTAGCTGAAGGAAGAATCACTTAAACCTGGAGAGTTGGGACCCAAGGAATGGGTACCATGCAGTATGACTTCAAATGGTCTGCATTTGCTCATCGAACCTCACCAATGCTATCAGCCCGAAGTGTCCAACCTTATGTCTCACTCAGCTCTGGGTTTAGATGAGGTAAATCCAGGTTGCATCACAAGCCCTGAATGAATTATTTAAGAATTGCTCTCTATTTCACTGTCATTGTGTTTGGTTTTTTAATTCATTTTGATAATGGGATTTATCAGATTTTCTCTGCTGCCTTCATGCAGCTGTACACACTCTTGATTCTCTTATGGAGACATATAAATCCATGGGTTTGAAGATTTTTACTAGTCAGGTGTATTCCTAGGCGTTGAATATAGGGTGTTTAGCCCATTTCGTTGAGCAAGTGTATGTCTTGACTATTACGTATTTGACATATGGAATGGTATCTGTGCTAATTTCTAACTCTGGTTTTATGCAGCACTGCAACTCACCTTTCCCGTTACGCAAACATAAGTTGGTTTTCTAAATTTGAGACCCTGTTCTGTTTTGTAATTCAGTTCATGTGTAGCCAAGATTACATTCAGTGTATTAGTGATATCTTATGATGTTTCATTTTCTGTGTGACTTATTTCACTTAGAATCATCGTACCTGAATCCACTCATTATGCCACGACGCGCCAGATGACATAGATTTCATTGGTGAGTGATATTCCATTGTACGTACGTACCACAACTTCTTTATCCATTTCTCGCTTTCTGGGATATTTAACTTGTACCGTAGACGAGGTTCTTGTAAACAGAGCCGTCTGAAACTTTGGGGTGGCTGTGTGTTTTTGATTTTAATTTCCCTAAGCTATAGGACCATAAGTGGAAGTGCCGTAGGCTCCGTTGCTTTGTTTTTTAGGTGTTTCAGGAAACACCATACACTTCTCCAGAGTGGCTGTTGGCAATTTACATCCCACCCATCAGCATAACAAGGCTCCCTGTTCTCCATGGCCTGTGCTGCATTTCTGCATTTTACACTTTTTTCAGATGGCCCTTTTGACCAGGGGGCAGTGAGACTTCATTGTAGTGCAGATTTCTTTAACATGCTTGCTTGGTTGGCCAAAAAGGGCGTATGCGTTTTTTCCTGAATATATTCAGGAAAAAACGCATACGCCCTTTTTGGCCAAGTGCATCATTGTCGACGTTCTGCCTCTTTTCCTATGCTTTAAATGCAATTCCAGTCTACCCCCTGAAATCGTTTTCCTGCAATTCTGCCCCGCTTTCAAGTCCTCTTCGCAGCCTTCCTTCAATATATTTTCGGACGATAGCTGTCATTTATAACTCTGCAGGTTTGTGAATTACAGTGCCCCTGAGCTCCTTTCTTCAAATCGCTTTCTTGTGAGCTGGCCGCAAACCCGCAGGATTGCTTCAGGCCCTAATCTGGTTCCGGCTCGGCATGCTGAGCCTTTGGTTAATTCCTCTTCCTGGTGGGAAATGAGCGTTAAATTAGCCCGTGCAGACACCTACAGCTAGTCTCTCATTGGTTCTCCCTATTCCAGTTCATCTTGCGCAGAAATTGCAAACTGTGCCAAACAGCAGGTTAAAGGCACTAACTCTCCAAGTGGGGAGAGTGTTAGTAAAGGGTCAGGAATTGTGAACCCGACTAAAAGGGGACGAAAACTGAGATGCATTTGAAAACGTTTCCCGGTCACACGGTGCACCATACTGTGGGTTTCCCATGCATGTTTTAGCTGAAGGAAGAATCGCTTAAACCTGGAGAGTTGGGACCCATGGAATGGGTACCATGCAGTATGACTTCAAATGGTCTGCATTTGCTCATCGAACCTCACCAATGCTATCAGCCTGAAGTGTCCAACCTTATGTCTCACTCAGCTCTGGGTGTAGATGAGGTAAATCCAGGTTGCATCACAAGCCCTGAATGAATTATTTAAGAATTGCTCTCTATTTCACTGTCATTCTGTTTTGTTTTTGTAATTCATTTTGATAATGGGATTTATCGGATTTTCTCTGCTGCCTTCATGCAGCTGTACACACGCTTGATTCTCTTATGGAGACATATAAATCCATGGGTTTGAAGATTCTTTCTAGTCAGGTGTATTCCTAGACGTTGAATATAGGGTGTTTAGCCCATTTGGTTGAGCAAGGGGTAGGTCTTGACTATTACATATTTGACGTATGGAATGGTATCTGTGCTAATTTCTATCTCTGGTTTTATGCAGCACCCCAACTCACCTTTCCCATTAAGCAAACATAAGTTGGTTTTCTAAATTTGAGACCCTGTTCTGTTTTGTAATTCAGTTCATGTGTAGCCAAGATTACATTCCGTGTATTAGTGACATCTTATGATGTTTCATTTTCTGTGTGAGTTATTTCACTTAGAATCATCGTACCTGAATCCACTCATTATGCCACGACGGGCCAGATGACATAGATTTCATTGGTGAGTGATATTCCATTGTAGGTACGTACCACAACTTCTTTATCCATTTCTCGCTTTCTGGAATATTTAACTTGTACCGTACACGAGGTTCTTGTAAACAGAGCCATCTGAAACTTTGGGGTGGCTGTGTGTTTTTGATTTTAATTTCCCTAAGCTATAGGACCATAAGTGGAAGTGCCGTAGGCTCCGTTGCTTTGTTTTTTAGGTGTTTCAGGAAACACCATACACTTCTCCAGAGTGGCTGTTGGCAATTTACATCCCACCCATCAGCATAACAAGGCTCCCTGTTCTCCATGGCCTGTGCTGCATTTCTGGATTTTACACTTTTTTCAGATGGCCCTTTTGACCGGTGGGCAGTGAGACTTCGTTGCAGTGCAGATTTCTTTAACATGCTTGCTTGGTTGGCCAAAAAGGGCGTATGCGTTTTTTCCTGAATATATTCAGGAAAAAACGCATACGCACTTTTTTCCCAAGTGCATCATTGTCGACATTCTGCCTCTTTTCCTATGCTTTAAATGCAATTCCAGTCTACCCCCTGAAATCGTTTTCCTGCAATTCTGCCCCGCTTTCAAGTCCTCTTCGCAGCCTTCCTTCAATATATTTTCGGACGATAGCTGTCATTTATAACTCTGCAGGTTTGTGAATTACAGTGCCCCTGAGCTCCTTTCTTCAAATCGCTTTCTTGTGAGCTGGCCGCAAACCCGCAGGATTGCTTCAGGCCCTAATCTGTTTCCTGCACCGCATGCTGAGCCTTTGGTTAATTCCTCTTCCTGGTTGGAAATGAGCGTTAAATTTGCCCGTGCAGACACCTACAGCTAGTCTCTCATTGGTTCTCCCTATTCCTGTTCATCTTGCGCAGAAATTGCAAAGTGTGCCAAACAGCAGTTTAAAGGCACTGACTCTCCAAGTGGGGAGAGTGTTAGTAAAGGGTCTGGAATTGTGAACCCGAGTAAAAGGGGACAAAAACTGAGATGCATTTGAAAACGTTTCCCGGTCCCATGGTGCACCATACTGTGGGTTTCCCATGCATGCTTTAGCTGAAGGAAGAATCCCTTAAACCTGGAGATTTGGGACCCATGGAATGGGTACCATGTAGTATGACTTCAAATGGTCTGCATTTGCTCATCGAACCTCACCAATGCTATCAGCCCGAAGTGTCCAACCTTATGTCTCACTCAGCTCTGGGTTTTGATGAGGTAAATCAAGGTTGCATCACAAGCCCTGAATGAATTATTTAAGAATTGCTCTCTATTTCACTGTCATTGTGTTTTGTTTTTGTAATTCATTTTGATAATAAGATTTATCGGATTTTCTCTGCTGCCTTCATGCAGCTGTACACACGCTTGATTCTCTTATGGAGACATATAAATCCATGGGTTTGAAGATTCTTACTAGTCAGGTGTATTCCTAGGTGTTGAATATAGGGTGTTTAGCCCATTTCGTTGAGCAAGGGGTAGGTCTTGACTATTACATATTTGACGTATGGAATGGTATCTGTGCTAATTTCTATCTCTGGTTTTATGCAGCACCCCAACTCACCTTTCCCCTTACGCAAACATAAGTTGGGTTTCTAAATTTGAGACCCTGTTCTGTTTTGTAATTCAGTTCATGTGTAGCCAAGATTACATTCGGTGTATTAGTGATATCTTATGATGTTTCATTTTCTGTGTGACTTATTTCACTTAGAATCATCGTACCTGAATCCACTCATTATGCCACGACGGGCCAGATGACATAGATTTCATTGGTGAGTGATATTCCATTGTAGGTACGTACCACAACTTCTTTATCCATTTCTCGCTTTCTGGAATATTTAACTTGTACCGTACACGAGGTTCTTGTAAACAGAGCCATCTGAAACTTTGGGGTGGCTGTGTGTTTTTGATTTTAATTTCCCTAAGCTATAGGACCATAAGTGGAAGTGCCGTAGGCTCCGTTGCTTTGTTTTTTAGGTGTTTCAGGAAACACCATACACTTCTCCAGAGTGGCTGTTGGCAATTTACATCCCACCCATCAGCATAACAAGGCTCCCTGTTCTCCATGGCCTGTGCTGCATTTCTGGATTTTACACTTTTTTCAGATGGCCCTTTTGACCGGGGGGCAGTGAGACTTCATTGTAGTGCAGATTTCCTTAACATGCTTGCTTGGTTGGCCAAAAAGTGCGTATGCGTTTTTTCCTGAATATATTCAGGAAAAAACGCATACGCCCTTTTTGGCCAAGTGCATCATTGTCGACGTTCTGCCTCTTTTCCTATGCTTTAAATGCAATTCCAGTCTACCCCCTGAAATCGTTTTCCTGCAATTCTGCCCCGCTTTCAAGTCCTCTTCGCAGCCTTCCTTCAATATATTTTCGGACGATAGCTGTCATTTATAACTCTGCAGGTTTGTGAATTACAGTGCCCCTGAGCTCCTTTCTTCAAATCGCTTTCTTGTGAGCTGGCCGCAAACCCGCAGGATTGCTTCAGGCCCTAATCTGGTTCCTGCACGGCATGCTGAGCCTTTGGTTAATTCCTCTTCCTGGTTGGATATGAGCGTTAAATTTGCCCGTGCAGACACCTACAGCTAGTCTCTCATTGGTTCTCCCTATTCCTGTTCATCTTGCGCAGAAATTGCAAACTGTGCCAAACAGGAGGTTAAAGGCACTGACTCTCCAAGTGGGGAGAGTGTTAGTAAAGGGTCTGGAATTGTGAACCCGAGTAAAAGGGGACAAAAACTGAGATGCATTTGAAAACGTTTCCCAGTCACATGGTGCACCATACTGTGGGTTTCCCATGCATGCTTTAGCTGAAGGAAGAATCACTTAAACCTGGAGAGTTGGGACCCAAGGAATGGGTACCATGCAGTATGACTTCAAATGGTCTGCATTTGCTCATCGAACCTCACCAATGCTATCAGCCCGAAGTGTCCAACCTTATGTCTCACTCAGCTCTGGGTTTAGATGAGGTAAATCCAGGTTGCATCACAAGCCCTGAATGAATTATTTAAGAATTGCTCTCTATTTCACTGTCATTGTGTTTGGTTTTTTAATTCATTTTGATAATGGGATTTATCAGATTTTCTCTGCTGCCTTCATGCAGCTGTACACACTCTTGATTCTCTTATGGAGACATATAAATCCATGGGTTTGAAGATTTTTACTAGTCAGGTGTATTCCTAGGCGTTGAATATAGGGTGTTTAGCCCATTTCGTTGAGCAAGTGTATGTCTTGACTATTACGTATTTGACATATGGAATGGTATCTGTGCTAATTTCTAACTCTGGTTTTATGCAGCACTGCAACTCACCTTTCCCGTTACGCAAACATAAGTTGGTTTTCTAAATTTGAGACCCTGTTCTGTTTTGTAATTCAGTTCATGTGTAGCCAAGATTACATTCAGTGTATTAGTGATATCTTATGATGTTTCATTTTCTGTGTGACTTATTTCACTTAGAATCATCGTACCTGAATCCACTCATTATGCCACGACGCGCCAGATGACATAGATTTCATTGGTGAGTGATATTCCATTGTACGTACGTACCACAACTTCTTTATCCATTTTTCGCTTTCTGGGATATTTAACTTGTACCGTAGACGAGGTTCTTGTAAACAGAGCCGTCTGAAACTTTGGGGTGGCTGTGTGTTTTTGATTTTAATTTCCCTAAGCTATAGGACCATAAGTGGAAGTGCCGTAGGCTCCGTTGCTTTGTTTTTTAGGTGTTTCAGGAAACACCATACACTTCTCCAGAGTGGCTCTTGGCAATTTACATCCCACCCATCAGCATAACAAGGCTCCCTGTTCTCCATGGCCTGTGCTGCATTTCTGGATTTTACACTTTTTTCAGATGGCCCTTTTGACCAGGGGGCAGTGAGACTTCATTGTAGTGCAGATTTCCTTAACATGCTTGCTTGGTTGGCCAAAAAGGGCGTATGCGTTTTTTCCTGAATATATTCAGGAAAAAACGCATACGCCCTTTTTGGCCAAGTGCATCATTGTCGACGTTCTGCCTCTTTTCCTATGCTTTAAATGCAATTCCAGTCTACCCCCTGAAATCGTTTTCCTGCAATTCTGCCCCGCTTTCAAGTCCTCTTCGCAGCCTTCCTTCAATATATTTTCGGACGATAGCTGTCATTTATAACTCTGCAGGTTTGTGAATTACAGTGCCCCTGAGCTCCTTTCTTCAAATCGCTTTCTTGTGAGCTGGCCGCAAACCCGCAGGATTGCTTCAGGCCCTAATCTGGTTCCGGCTCGGCATGCTGAGCCTTTGGTTAATTCCTCTTCCTGGTGGGAAATGAGCGTTAAATTAGCCCGTGCAGACACCTACAGCTAGTCTCTCATTGGTTCTCCCTATTCCAGTTCATCTTGCGCAGAAATTGCAAACTGTGCCAAACAGCAGGTTAAAGGCACTAACTCTCCAAGTGGGGAGAGTGTTAGTAAAGGGTCAGGAATTGTGAACCCGACTAAAAGGGGACGAAAACTGAGATGCATTTGAAAACGTTTCCCGGTCACACGGTGCACCATACTGTGGGTTTCCCATGCATGTTTTAGCTGAAGGAAGAATCGCTTAAACCTGGAGAGTTGGGACCCATGGAATGGGTACCATGCAGTATGACTTCAAATGGTCTGCATTTGCTCATCGAACCTCACCAATGCTATCAGCCTGAAGTGTCCAACCTTATGTCTCACTCAGCTCTGGGTGTAGATGAGGTAAATCCAGGTTGCATCACAAGCCCTGAATGAATTATTTAAGAATTGCTCTCTATTTCACTGTCATTCTGTTTTGTTTTTGTAATTCATTTTGATAATGGGATTTATCGGATTTTCTCTGCTGCCTTCATGCAGCTGTACACACGCTTGATTCTCTTATGGAGACATATAAATCCATGGGTTTGAATATTCTTTCTAGTCAGGTGTATTCCTAGACGTTGAATATAGGGTGTTTAGCCCATTTGGTTGAGCAAGGGGTAGGTCTTGACTATTACATATTTGACGTATGGAATGGTATCTGTGCTAATTTCTATCTCTGGTTTTATGCAGCACCCCAACTCACCTTTCCCATTAAGCAAACATAAGTTGGTTTTCTAAATTTGAGACCCTGTTCTGTTTTGTAATTCAGTTCATGTGTAGCCAAGATTACATTCCGTGTATTAGTGACATCTTATGATGTTTCATTTTCTGTGTGAGTTATTTCACTTAGAATCATCGTACCTGAATCCACTCATTATGCCACGACGGGCCAGATGACATAGATTTCATTGGTGAGTGATATTCCATTGTAGGTACGTACCACAACTTCTTTATCCATTTCTCGCTTTCTGGAATATTTAACTTGTACCGTACACGAGGTTCTTGTAAACAGAGCCATCTGAAACTTTGGGGTGGCTGTGTGTTTTTGATTTTAATTTCCCTAAGCTATAGGACCATAAGTGGAAGTGCCGTAGGCTCCGTTGCTTTGTTTTTTAGGTGTTTCAGGAAACACCATACACTTCTCCAGAGTGGCTGTTGGCAATTTACATCCCACCCATCAGCATAACAAGGCTCCCTGTTCTCCATGGCCTGTGCTGCATTTCTGGATTTTACACTTTTTTCAGATGTCCCTTTTGACCGGGGGGCAGTGAGACTTCATTGTAGTGCAGATTTCCTTAACATGCTTGCTTGGTTGGCCAAAAAGTGCGTATGCGTTTTTTCCTGAATATATTCAGGAAAAAACGCATACGCCCTTTTTGGCCAAGTGCATCATTGTCGACGTTCTGCCTCTTTTCCTATGCTTTAAATGCAATTCCAGTCTACCCCCTGAAATCGTTTTCCTGCAATTCTGCCCCGCTTTCAAGTCCTCTTCGCAGCCTACCTTCAATATATTTTCGGACGATAGCTGTCATTTATAACTCTGCAGGTTTGTGAATTACAGTGCCCCTGAGCTCCTTTCTTCAAATTGCTTTCTTGTGAGCTGGCCGCAAACCCGCAGGATTGCTTCAGGCCCTAATCTGGTTCCTGCACGGCATGCTGAGCCTTTGGTTAATTCCTCTTCCTGGTTGGATATGAGCGTTAAATTTGCCCGTGCAGACACCTACAGCTAGTCTCTCATTGGTTCTCCCTATTCCTGTTCATCTTGCGCAGAAATTGCAAACTGTGCCAAACAGGAGGTTAAAGGCACTGACTCTCCAAGTGGGGAGAGTGTTAGTAAAGGGTCTGGAATTGTGAACCCGAGTAAAAGGGGACAAAAACTGAGATGCATTTGAAAACGTTTCCCAGTCACATGGTGCACCATACTGTGGGTTTCCCATGCATGCTTTAGCTGAAGGAAGAATCACTTAAACCTGGAGAGTTGGGACCCAAGGAATGGGTACCATGCAGTATGACTTCAAATGGTCTGCATTTGCTCATCGAACCTCACCAATGCTATCAGCCCGAAGTGTCCAACCTTATGTCTCACTCAGCTCTGGGTTTAGATGAGGTAAATCCAGGTTGCATCACAAGCCCTGAATGAATTATTTAAGAATTGCTCTCTATTTCACTGTCATTGTGTTTGGTTTTTTAATTCATTTTGATAATGGGATTTATCAGATTTTCTCTGCTGCCTTCATGCAGCTGTACACACGCTTGATTCTCTTATGGAGACATATAAATCCATGGGTTTGAAGATTCTTACTAGTCAGGTGTATTCCTAGGCGTTGAATATAGGGTGTTTAGCCCATTTCGTTGAGCAAGGGGTATGTCTTGACTATTACGTATTTGACATATGGAATGGTATCTGTGCTAATTTCTAACTCTGGTTTTATGGAGCACCCCAACTCACCTTTCCCCTTACGCAAACATAAGTTGGGTTTCTAAATTTGAGTCCCTGTTCTGTTTTGTAATTCAGTTCATGTGTAGCCAAGATTACATTCGGTGTATTAGTGATATCTTATGATGTTTCATTTTCTGTGTGACTTATTTCACTTAGAATCATCGTACCTGAATCCACTCATTATGCCACGACGGGCCAGATGACATAGATTTCATTGGTGAGTGATATTCCATTGTACGTATGTTCCAGAACTTCTTTATCCAATTTTCACTTTCTGGGATATTTAACTCGTACCGTAGATGAGGTTCTTGTAAACAGAGCCGTCCCAAACTTTGGGGTGGCTGTGTGTTTTTGATTTTAATTTCCCTAAGCTATAGGACCATAAGTGGAAGTGCCATAGGCTGTG
Organism: Delphinapterus leucas; assembly: GCF_059928025.1. Taxonomy (NCBI): domain Eukaryota; kingdom Metazoa; phylum Chordata; class Mammalia; order Artiodactyla; family Monodontidae; genus Delphinapterus; species Delphinapterus leucas. Next base: position 13,440,199 of record NW_028322233.1, on the reverse strand, counting down.
TTGCTTTGTTTCCTACGTGTTTCAGGAAACACCATACACTTCTCCAGAGTGGCTGTTGGCAATTTACATCCCGTAAATCAATATTATAAGGCTCCCTCTTCTCCATGGCCTGTCCTGTCTTTCTGGATTTTACACTTTTTTCAGATGGCCCTTTTGACTGGGGCGCAGTGAGACTTCATTGTAGTGCAGATTTCCTGTACACGCTTGCTTGGTTGGCCAAAAAGTGCGTATGCGTTTTTTCCTGAATATATTAAGGAAAAAACACTTACGCCCATTTTGGCCAAGTGCATCATTGTCAACATTCTGTCTCTTTTCTGTGCTTTAAGTGCAATTCCAGTCTACCCCCTGAAATCGTTTTCCTGGTATTCTGCCCCGCTTTCTAGTCCTCTTCGCAGACTTACTTCAATATATTTTTGGACGATAGCTGTCATTCATAACTCTGCAGGTTTGTGAATTACAGTGCCCCTGAGCTCCTTTCTTCAACTGGCATTCTTCTGAGCTGGCTGCAAAACCGCAGGATTGCTTCAGTCCCTAATCTGTTTCCGGCAGGGCACGCTGAGCCTTTGATTAATTCCTCTTCCTGGTGGGCAGTGAGCGATACATTTGCCCGTACAGACTCCTACAGCTAGTCTCTCATTGGTTCTCCCTATTCCTGTTCATCTTGCGCAGAAATTGCAAACTGTGCCAAACAGGAGGTTAAAGGCACTGACTCTCCGAGTGGGGAGAGTGTTAGTGAAGGGTCTGGAATGGTGAACCCGAGTACCAGGGGACAAAAACTGAGATGCATTTGAAAACATTTCCCAATCACCCAGTGTACCATAGTCTGGGTTTCCCATGCGTGTTTTAGCTGAAGGAAGAATTTCTTAAACCTAGAGAGTTGGGACCCTTGGAATGGGTACCAAGCAGTATGACTTCAAAGGGTCTGCATTTGCTAACCGAACCTCACCAATGCTATCAGCCAGAAGTGTCGAAACTTATGTCTCTCCGAGCTCTGGGTGTAGATGTGGTAAATCCAGGTTGCATCACAAGCTCTGAATGAATTATTTAAGAATTGCTCTCTATTTCACTGTCATTGTGTTTTGTTTTTGAAATTTTTTTTATAACGGGATTTATCGGATTTTCATTGCTGCGTTTAGGCCGCTGTACACACGCTTGATTCTCTTACGGAGACATATAAATCCATGGGTTTTAACATTCTTACTAATCACGTATATTCCTAAGGGTAGAATATGTGGTGTTGAGCCCATTTCGTTGAGCAAGAAGTAGGTCTTGTCTCTTACATATTTGGCTTATGGAACGGTATCTGTGCTAATTAAAATCTCTGGTTTTATGCAGCACCGCAACTCACCTTTCCACATAAGCAAGCATAAGTTGGTTTTCTAAGTTTGAGACCCTGTTCTATTTTGTAGTTCAGTTCATCTGTAGCCAAGTTTACATTCCGTGTATGAGTGATATCTTATGATGTTTCTTTTTCTGTGAGACTTATTTCACGTAGAATCATCGTACCTGAATCCACTCATTATGCCGCTACGGGCCTGATGACATAGATTTCATTGCTGAGTGATATTTCATTGTACGTACGTACCACAACTTCTTAATCCATTTTTCGCTTTCTGGGATATTTAACTTGTACCGTAGATGAGGTTTTTGTAAACAGAGCCATCCCAAATTTTGGGGTGGATGTGTGTTTTTGATTTTAATGTCCCTAAGCTACTGGACCATAAGTGGAAGTGCCATAGGCTGTGTTGCTTTGTTTCCTACGTGTTTCAGGAAACACCATACACTTCTCCAGTGTGGCTGTTGGCAATTTACATCCTGCCCATCAGCATAACAAGGCTCCATGTTCTCCATGGCCTGTCCTGCCTTTCTGGATTTTACACTTTTTCCAGATGGCCCTGTTGACTGGGGGGCAGTGAGACTTCCCTTGTAGTGCAGATTTCCTTTACACGCTTGCTTAGTTGGCCAAAAAGGGCGTATGCGTTTTTTCCTGAATATATTCAGGAAAAAACGCATATGCACTTTTTGGCCAAGTGCATCATTGTCGACATTCTGCCTCTTTTCCTATGCTTTAAGTGTAATTCCAGTCTATCCCCTGAAACCGTTTTCCTGAAATTCTGCCCCTCTTTCAAGTCCGCTTCGCAGACTTACTTCAATATATTTTTGGACGATAGCTGTCATTCATAACTCTGCAGGTTTGTGAATTACAGTGCCCCTGAGCTCATTTCTTCAACTCGTTTTCTTGTGAGCTGGCAGCAAAACCGGAGGATTGCTTTAGGCCCTAATCTCTTTCTGGCAGGGCACGCTGAGCCATTGGTTAATTCCTCTTCCTGGTGGGAAATGAGCGTTACATTTGCCCGTGCAGACACCTACAGCTAGTCTCTCATTGGTTCTCCCTATTCCTGTTCACCTTGCGCAGAAATTGCAAACTGTGCCAAACAGGAGCTTAAAGGCACTGACTCTCCAAGTGGGGAGAGTGTTAGTAAAGCGTCTGGAATGGTGAACCCGAGTACCAGGGAACGAAAACTGAGATGCATTTGAAACCGTTTCCCAATCACACGGTGGACCATACTCTGGGTTTCCCATGCATGTTTTAGCTGAAGGAAGAATCCCTTAAACCTGGAGAGTTGGGACCCATGGAAAGGGTTCCATGCAGTATGACTTCAAAGGGTCTGCATTTGCTCACCGAACCTCACCAATGCTATCAGCCCGAAGTGTCCAGCCTTATGTCTCACCCAGCTCTGGGTGTAGATGTGGTAAATCCAGGTTGCATCACAAGCCCTGAATGAATTATTTAAGAATTGCTCTCTATTTCACTGTCATTGTGTTTTGTATTTGAAAATTATTTTGTTAATGAGATTTATCGGGTTTTCACTGCTACCTTTATGCCGCTGTACACACGCATGTTTCTCTTACGGAGACATATAAATCCGTGGGTTTTAAGATTCTTACTAGTCAGGTATATTCCTAGGCCTTGAATATGGGGTGTTGAGTCCATTTCGTTGAGCAAGGAGTAGGTCTTGTCTATTACATATTTGGCTTATGGAATGGTATCTGTGTTAATTTCAATCTCTGGTACTATGCAGCACGCCAACTCATCTTTCCCCATAAGCAAGCATAAGTTGTTTTTCTAAATTTAAGGCCCTGTTCTGTTTTGTAATTCAGTTCATGTGTAGCCAAGTTTACATTCCGTGTATTAGTGATATCTTATGATGTTTCTTTTTCTGTGTGACTTATTTCACTTAGAATCATCGTACCTGAATCCACTCATTATGCCGCTACGGGCCTGATGACATAGATTTGATTGCTGAGTGATATTACATTGTACGTACGTACCACAACTTCTTAATCCATTTTTCGCTTTCTGGGATATTTAACTTGTACCGTAGACGAGGTTCTTGTAAACAGAGCCGTTCCAAACATTGGGGTGGATGTGTGTTTTAGATTTTAATGTCCCTAAGCTACAGGACCATAAGTGGAAGTGCCATAGGCTGTGTTGCTTTGTTTCCTACAAGTTTCAGTAAACACCATACACTTCTCCAGAGTGGCTGTTGGCAATTTACATCCCGCCCGTCAGCATAACAAGGCTCCCTGTTCTCCATGGCCTGTCCTGTATTTCTGGATTTTACACTTTTTTCAGATGGCCCTGTTGACCAGGGGGCAGTGAGACTTCCCTTGTAGTGCAGATTTTTTTTCACGCTTGCTTGGTTGGCCAAAAATGGTATATGCGTTTTCTCCTGAATATATTCAGGAAAAAACGCATATGCCCTTTTTGGCCAAGTGCATCATTGTCGACATTCTGCCTCTTTTCCTATGCTTTAAGTGCAATTCCAGTCTACCCCCTGAAATCGTTTTCCTGAAATTCTGCCCCTCTTTCAAGTCATCTTCGCAGACTTACTTCAGTATATTTTTGGACGATAGCTGTCATTCATAACTCTGCACGTTTGTGAATTACAGTGCCCCTGAGCTCCTTTCTTCAACTCGTTTTCTTGTGAGCTGGCAGCAAAACCGCAGGATTGCTTTAGGCCCTAAGCTCTTTCCAGCAGGGGACGCTGAGCATTTGGTTAATTGCTCTTCATGGTGGGAAATGATCGTTACATTTGCCAGTGCAGACACCTACAGCTAGTCTCTCATTGATTCTCCCTATTCCTGTTCATCTTGCGCAGAAATTGCAAACTGTGCCAAACAGGAGGTTAAAGGCACTGTCTCTCCAAGTGGGGAGAGTGTTAGTAAAGGGTCTGGAATGGTGAACCCGAGTACCAGGGGACGAAAACTGAGATGCATTTGAAACCGTTTCCCAATCACACGGTGGACCATACTCTGGGTTTCCCATGCATGTTTTAGCTGAAGGAAGAATCCCTTAAACCTGGAGAGTTGGGACCCATGGAAAGGGTTCCATGCAGTATGACTTCAAAGGGTCTGCATTTGCTCACCGAACCTCACCAATGCTATCAGCCCGAAGTGTCCAGCCTTATGTCTCACCCAGCTCTGGGTGTAGATGTGGTAAATCCAGGTTGCATCACAAGCCCTGAATGAATTATTTAAGAATTGCTCTCTATTTCACTGTCATTGTGTTTTGTATTTGAAAATTATTTTGATAATGGGATTTATCGGGTTTTCACTGCTACCTTTATGCCGCTGTACACACGCATGTTTCTCTTATGGAGACATATAAATCCGTGGGTTTTAAGATTCTTACTAGTCAGGTATATTCCTAGGCCTTGAATATGGGGTGTTGAGTCCATTTGGTTGAGCAAGGAGTAGGTCTTGTCTATTACATATTTGGCTTATGGAATGGTATCTGTGTTAATTTCAATCTCTGGTACTATGCAGCACGCCAACTCATCTTTCCCCATAAGCAAGCATAAGTTGTTTTTCTAAATTTAAGGCCCTGTTCTGTTTTGTAATTCAGTTCATGTGTAGCCAAGTTTACATTCCGTGTATTAGTGATATCTTATGATGTTTCTTTTTCTGTGTGACTTATTTCACTTAGAATCATCGTACCTGAATCCACTCATTATGCCGCTACGGGCCTGATGACATAGATTTGATTGCTGAGTGATATTACATTGTACGTACGTACCACAACTTCTTTATCCATTTTTCACTTTCTGGGATATTTAACTTGTACCGTAGACGAGGTTCTTGTAAACAGAGCCGTCCCAAACATTGGGGTGGATGTGTGTTTTAGATTTTAATGTCCCTAAGCTACAGGACCATAAGTGGAAGTGCCATAGGCTGTGTTGCTTTGTTTCCTACAAGTTTCAGTAAACACCATACACTTCTCCAGAGTGGCTGTTGGCAATTTACATCCCGCCCGTCAGCATAACAAGGCTCCCTGTTCTCCATGGCCTGTCCTGTATTTCTGGATTTTACACTTTTTTCAGATGGCCCTGTTGACCGGGGGGCAGTGAGACTTCCCTTGTAGTGCAGATTTTTTTTCACGCTTGCTTGGTTGGCCAAAAATGGTATATGCGTTTTCTCCTGAATATATTCAGGAAAAAACGCATATGCCCCTTTTGGCCAAGTGCATCATTGTCGACATTCTGCCTCTTTTCCTATGCTTTAAGTGCAATTCCAGTCTACCCCCTGAAATCGTTTTCCTGAAATTCTGCCCCTCTTTCAAGTCATCTTCGCAGACTTACTTCAGTATATTTTTGGACGATAGCTGTCATTCATAACTCTGCACGTTTGTGAATTACAGTGCCCCTGAGCTCCTTTCTTCAACTCGTTTTCTTGTGAGCTGGCAGCAAAACCGCAGGATTGCTTTAGGCCCTAAGCTCTTTCCAGCAGGGGACGCTGAGCATTTGGTTAATTGCTCTTCATGGTGGGAAATGATCGTTACATTTGCCAGTGCAGACACCTACAGCTAGTCTCTCATTGATTCTCCCTATTCCTGTTCATCTTGCGCAGAAATTGCAAACTGTGCCAAACAGGAGGTTAAAGGCACTGTCTCTCCAAGTGGGGAGAGTGTTAGTAAAGGGTCTGGAATGGTGAACCCGAGTACCAGGGGACGAAAACTGAGATGCATTTGAAACCGCTTCCCAATCACACGGTGGACCATACTCTGGGTTTCCCATGCATGTTTTAGCTGAAGGAAGAATCCCTTAAACCTGGAGAGTTGGGACCCATGGAATGGGTACCATGCAGTATGACTGCGAAGTGTATGCATTTGCTCACCGAACCTCACCAATGCTATCAGCCCGAAGTGTCCAGGCTTATGTCTCACGCAGCTCTGGGTGTAGATGTGGTAAATCCAGGTTGTATCACAAGCCCTGAATGAATTATTTAAGAATTGCTCTCTATTTCACTGTCATTGTGTTTTGTATTTGAAAATTATTTTTATAATGGTATTTATCGGATTTTCACTGCTGCGTTTATGCCGCTGTACACACGCTTGATTCTCTTAAGGAGAAATATTAATCCATGGGTTTTAAGTTTCTTACTAGTCAGGTATATTCCTAGGCGTTGAATATGAGGTGTTGAGTCCATTTCGTTGAGCAAGGCGTAGGTCTTGTCTGTTACATATTTGGCTTATGGAATGGTATCTGTGCTAATTTCTATCTCTGGTTTTATGCAGCACCCCAACTCACCTTTCCCCATAAGCAAGCATAAGTTGGTTTTCTACATTTAAGTACCTGTTCTGTTTTGTAATTCAGTTCATGTGTAGCCAAGATTTCATTCCGTGTATTAGTGATATCTTATGATGTTTCTTTTTCTGTGTGACTTATTTCACGTAGAATCATCGTACCTGAATCCACTCATTATGCCGCAACGGGTCTGATGACATAGATTTCATTGCTGAGTGATATTCCATTGTACGTACGTACCACAACTTCTTTATCCATTTTTCGCTTTCTGGGATATTTACCTCGTACCTTAGATGAGGTTCTACTAAACAGAGCCGTCCCAAACTTTGGGGTGGCTGTGTGTTTTTGATTTTAATTTCCCTAAGCTATAGGACCATAAGTGGAAGTGCCATAGGCTGTGTTGCTTTGTTTCCTACGTGTTTCAGGAAACACCATACACTTCTCCAGAGTGGCTGTTGGCAATTTACATCCCGTAAATCAATATTATAAGGCTCCCTGTTCTCCATGGCCTGTCCTGTCTTTCTGGATTTGACACTTTTTTCAGATGGCCCTTTTGACCTGTGGGCAGTGAGACTTCATTGTAGTGCAGATTTCTTTAACATGCTTGCTTGGTTGGCCAAAAAGGGCGTATGCGTTTTTTCCTGAATATATTCAGGAAAAAACGCATACGCCCTTTTTGGCCAAGTGCATCATTGTCGACGTTCTGCCTCTTTTCCTATGCTTTAAATGCAATTCCAGTCTACCCCCTGAAATCGTTCTCCTGCAATTCTGCCCCGCTTTCAAGTCCTCTTCGTAGCCTTCCTTCAATACATTTTTGGACGATAGCTGTCATTTATAACTCTGCAGGTTTGTGAATTACAGTGCCCCTGAGCTCCTTTCTTCAAATCGCTTTCTTGTGAGCTGGCCGCACCCGCAGGAATGCTTCAGGCCCTAATCTGGTTCCGGCATGGCATGCTGAGCGTTTGGTTAATTCCACTTCCTGGTGGCAAATGAGCGTTAAATTTCCCTGTGCAGACACCTACAGCTAGTCTCTCATTGGTTCTCCCTATTCCTGTTCATCTTGCGCAGAAATTGCAAACTGTGCCAAACAGGAAGTTAAAGGCACTGACTCTCCAAGTGGGGAGAGTATTAGTAAACGGTCTGGAATTGTGAACCCGAGTAAAAGGGGACGGAAACTGAGATGCATTTGAAAACGTTTCCCGGTCACACGGTGCACCATACTTTGGGTTTCCCATGCATGTTTTAGCTGAAGGAAGGATCGCTTAAACCTGGAGATTTGGGACCCATGGAATGGGTACCATGTAGTATGACTTCAAATGGTCTGCATTTGCTCATCGAACCTCACCAAAGCTATCAGCCCGAAGTGTCCAACCTTATGTCTCACTCAGCTCTGGGTGTAGATGAGGTAAATCCAGGTTGCATCACAAGCCCGGAATGAATTATTTAAGAATTGCTCTCTATTTCACTGTCATTGTGTTTTGTTTTTGTAATTCATTTTGATAATGGGATTTATCGGATTTTCTCTGCTGCCTTCATGCAGCTGTACACACGCTTGATTCTCTTATGGAGACATATAAATCCATGGGTTTGAAGATTCTTACTAGCCAGGTGTATTCCTAGGAGTTGAATATAAGGTTGTTCGTCCATTTCTTTGAGCAAGGTGTAGGTCTTGAGTATTACATATTTGACGTATGGAATGGTATCTGTGCTAATTTCTATCTCTGCTTTTATGCAGCACCCCAACTCACCTTTCCCCTTAAGCAAACATAAGTTGGTTTTCTAAATTTGAGACCCTGTTCTGTTTTGTAATTCAGTTCATGTGTAGCCAAGATTACATTCGGTGTATTAGTGATATCTTATGATGTTTCATTTTCTGTGAGATTACTTCACTTAGAATCATCGTACCTGAATCCACTCATTATGCCACGACGGGCCTGATGACATAGATTTCATTGGAGAGTGATATTCCATTGTACATACGTACCACAACTTCTTTATCCATTTTTTGCTTTCTGCGATATTTAACTTGTGCCGTACACGAGGTTCTTATATACAGAGCCGTCCGACACTTTGGGGTGGCTGTGTGTTTCCGATTTTAAATTCCCTAAGCTATAGGACCATAAGTGGTAGTGCCGTATGCTCCGTTGCTTTGTTTTTTAGGTGTTTGAGGATACACCATACACTTCTCCAGAGTGACTCTTGGCAATTTACATCTCGCCCATCAGCATAACAAGGCTCCCTGTTCTCCATGGCCTGTGCTGCCTTTCTGGATTTTACAATTTTTTCAGATGGCCCTTTTGACTGGGGGGCAGTGAGACTTCACTGTAGTGCCGATTTCTTTAACATGCTTGCTTGGTTGGCCAAAAAGTGCGTATGCGTTTTTTCCTGAATATATTCAGGAAAACACACATACGCCCTTTTTCGCCAAGTGCATCATTGTCGACGTTCTGCTTACTTTCCTATGCTTTAAATGCAATTCCAGTCTACCCCCTGAAATCGTTTTCCTGCAATTGTGCCCCGCTTTCAAGTCCTCGTCGCAGCCTTCCTTCAATATATTTTTGGACGATAGCTGTCATTTATAACTCTGCAGGTTTGCGAATTACAGTGCCCCTGAGCTCCTTTCTTCAAATCGCTTTGTTGTGAGCTGGCCGCAAAACCGCAGGATTGCTTCAGGCACTAATCTGTTTCCGGTACGGCATGCTGATCCTTTGGTTAATTCCTCTTCCTGGTGGGAAATGAGCGTTAAATTTGCCCGTGCAGACACCTACAGCTAGTCTCTCATTGGTTCTCCCTTTTCCTGTTCATCTTGCGCAGAAATTGCAAACTGTGCCAAAGAGGAGGTTAAAGGCACTGACTCTCCAAGTGGGGAGAGTGTTAGTAAAGGGTCGGGAATGGTGAACCTGAGTAAAGGGGGACGAAAACTGAGATACATTTGAAAACGTTTCCCGGTCACACGGTGCACCATAATGTGGGTTTCCCATGCATGTTTTAGCTTAAGGAAGAATCCGTTAAACCTGGAGATTTGGGACCCATGGAATGGGTACCATGCAGTATGACTTCAAAGGGTCTGCATTTGCTCATCGAACCTCACCAATGCTATCAGCCAGAAGTGTCCAACCTTATGTCTCACTCAGCTCTGGGTGTAGATGAGGTAAATCCAGGTTGCATCACAAGCCCTGCATGAATTATTTAAGAATTGCTCTCTATTTCACTGTCTTTGTGTTTTGTTTTTGTAATTCATTTCGATAATGGGATTTATCGGATTTTCTCTGCTGCCTTCATGCAGCTGTACACACGCTTGTTTCTCTTATGGAGACATATAAATCCATGGGTTTGAAGATTCCTACTAGTCAGGTGTATTCCTAGGCGATGAATATAGGGTGTTTAGCCCATTTCGTTGAGCAAGGGGTAGGTCTTGACTATTACATATTTGACTTATGGAATGGTATTTGTGCTAATTTCTATCTCTGGTTTTATGCAGCACCCCAACTCAACTTTCCCCTTAAGCAAAAATAAGTTGGTTTTCTAAATTTGAGACCCTGTCCTGTTTTGTAATTCAGTTCATGTGTAGCCAAGATTACATTCCGTGTATTAGTGATATCTTATGATGTTGCATTTTCTGTGTGACTTACTTCACTTAGAATCATCGTACCTGAATCCACTCATTATGCCACAACGGGCCTGATGACATAGATTTCATTGGTGAGTGATATTCCATTGTACATACGTACCACAACTTCTTTATGCATTTTTCGCTTTCTGGGATATTTAACTTGTACCGTAGACGAGGTTCTTGTAAACAGAGCCGTCTGAAACTTTGGGGTGGCTATGTGTTTCTGATTTGAATTTCCCTAATCTATAGTACCATAAGTGGAAGTGCCGTAGGCTCCGTTGCTTTGTTTTTTAGGTGTTTGTGGATACACCATACAGTTCTCCAGAGTGACTCTTGGCAATTTACAACCCGCCCATCAGCATAACAAGGCTCCCTGTTCTCCATGGCCTGTGCTGCTTTTCTGGATTTTACACTTTTTTCAGATGGCCCTTTTGACCGGGGGGCAGTGAGACTTCACTGTAGTGCAGATTTCTTTAACATGCTTGCTTGGTTGACCAAAAAGTGCGTATGCGTTTTTTCCTGAATATATTCAGGAAAAAACGCATACGCCCTTTTTGGCCAAGTGCATCATTTTCGACGTTCTGCCTCCTTTCCTATGCTTTAAATGCAATTCCAGTCTACCCCCTGAAATCGTTTTCCTGCAATTGTGCCCCGCTTTCAAGTCCTCTTCGCAGCCTTCCTTCAATATATTTTTGGACGATAGCTGTCATTTATAACTCTGTAGGTTTGTGAATTACAGTGCCCCTGAGCTCTTTTCTTCAAATCGCTTTCTTGTGAGCTAGCCGCAAACCCGCAGGATTGCTTCAGGCACTAATCTGTTTCCGGTACGGCATGCTGATCCTTTGGTTAATTCCTCTTCCTGGTGGGAAATGAGCGTTAAATTTGCCCGTGCAGACACCTACAGCTAGTCTCTCATTGGTTCTCCCTTTTCCTGTTCATCTTGCGCAGAAATTGCAAACTGTGCCAAAGAGGAGGTTAAAGGCACTGACTCTCCAAGTGGGGAGAGTGTTAGTAAAGGGTCGGGAATGGTGAACCTGAGTAAAGGGGGACGAAAACTGAGATACATTTGAAAACGTTTCCCGGTCACACGGTGCACCATAATGTGGGTTTCCCATGCATGTTTTAGCTTAAGGAAGAATCCGTTAAACCTGGAGATTTGGGACCCATGGAATGGGTACCATGCAGTATGACTTCAAAGGGTCTGCATTTGCTCATCGAACCTCACCAATGCTATCAGCCAGAAGTGTCCAACCTTATGTCTCACTCAGCTCTGGGTGTAGATGAGGTAAATCCAGGTTGCATCACAAGCCCTGCATGAATTATTTAAGAATTGCTCTCTATTTCACTGTCTTTGTGTTTTGTTTTTGTAATTCATTTCGATAATGGGATTTATCGGATTTTCTCTGCTGCCTTCATGCAGCTGTACACACGCTTGTTTCTCTTATGGAGACATATAAATCCATGGGTTTGAATATTCCTACTAGTCAGGTGTATTCCTAGGCGATGAATATAGGGTTTTTAGCCCATTTCGTTGAGCAAGGGGTAGGTCTTGAGTATTACATATTTGACTTATGGAATGGTATCTGTGCTAATTTCTATCTCTGGTTTTATGCAGCACCCCAACTCAACTTTCCCCTTAAGCAAACATAAGTTGGTTTTCTAAATTTGAGACCCTGTCCTGTTTTGTAATTCAGTTCATGTGTAGCCAAGATTACATTCCGTGTATTAGTGATATCTTATGATGTTTCATTTTCTGTGTGACTTACTTCACTTAGAATCATCGTACCTGAATCCACTCATTATGCCACAACGGGCCTGATGACATAGATTTCATTGGTGAGTGATATTCCATTGTACATACGTACCACAACTTCTTTATCCATTTTTCGCTTTCTGCGATATTTAACTTGTGCCGTACACGAGGTTCTTATAAACAGAGCCGTCTGACACTTTGGGGTGGCTATGTGTTTCTGATTTTAATTTCCCTAAGCTATAGGACCATAAGTGGAAGTGCCGTAGGCTCCGTTGCTTTGTTTTTTAGGTGTTTGAGGATACACCATACAGTTCTCCAGAGTGACTCTTGGCAATTTACATCCCGCCCATCAGCATAACAAGGCTCCCTGTTCTCCATGGCCTGTGCTGCTTTTCTGGATTTTACCCCTTTTTCAGATGGCCCTTTTGACCGGGGGGCAGTGAGACTTCACTCTAGTGCAGATTTCTTTAACATGCTTTCTTGGTTGACCAAAAAGTGCGTATGCGTTTTTTCCTGAATATATTCAGGAAAAAACGCATACGCCCTTTTTGGCCAAGTGCATCATTTTCGACGTTCTGCCTCCTTTCCTATGCTTTAAATGCAATTCCAGTCTACCCCCTGAAATCGTTTTCCTGCAATTGTGCCCCGCTTTCAAGTCCTCTTCGCACCCTTCCTTCAATATATTTTTGGACGATAGCTGTCATTTATAACTCGGTAGGTGTGTGAAATACAGTGCCCCTGAGCTCCTTTCTTCAAATCGCTTTCTTGTGAGCTAGCCGCAAACCTGCAGGATTGCTTCAGGCCCTAAACTTTTTCCGGGACGGCATGCTGAGCCTTTGGTTAATTCCTCTTCCTGGCGGGAAATGAGTGTTAAAATTGCCCGTGCAGACACCTACAGCTAGTCTCTCATTGGTTCTCCCTATTCCTGTTCATCTTGTGTAGAAATTGCAAACTGTGCCAAACAGGAGGTTAAAGGCACTGACTCTCCAAGTTGGGAGAGTGTTAGTAATGTGTCTGGAATTGTGAACCCGAAAAAAAGAGGACTAAACCTGAGATGCATTTGAAAACGTTTCCAGGTCACACGGTGCACCATACTGTGGGTTTCCCATGCATGTTTTAGCTGAAGGAAGCATCCCTTAAACCTGGAGAGTTGGGATCCATGGAATGGGTCCCATGCAGTATGACTTCAAAGGATCTGCATTTGCTCATCGAACCTCACCAATGTTATCAGCCCGAAGTGTCCAACCTTATGTTTCACTCAGCTCTGGGTGTAGATGAGGTAAATCCAGGTTGCATCACAAGCCCTGAATGAATTATTTAAGAATTGCTCTCTATTTCACTGTCATTGTGTTTAGTTTTTGTAATTCATTTTGATAATGGGATTTATCGGATTTTCTCTGCTGCCTTCATGCAGCTGTACACACGCTTGATTCTCTTATGGAGACATATAAATCCTTGGGTTTGAAGATTCTTACTAGTCAGGTGTATTCCTAGGTGTTGAATATAGGGTTGTTAGTCCCTTTCGTTGAGCAAGGGGTAGGTCTTGACTATTACATATTTGACTTATGGAATGGTATCTGTGCTAACTTCTATATCTGGTTTTATGCAGCACCCCAACTCACCTTTCCCCTTAAGCCAATATAAGTTGGTTTTCTAAATTTGAGACCCTGTTCTATTTTGTATTTCAGTTCATGTGTAGCCAAGATTACATTCGGTGTATTAGTGATATCTTATGATGTTTCATTTTCTGTGTGACTTATTTCACTTAGAATCATCGTACCTGAAGCCACTCATTATGCCGTGACGGGCCTGATGACATAGATTTCATTGGAGAGTGATATTCCATTGTACATACGTACCACAACCTCTTTATCCATTTTTTGCTTTCTGCGATATTTAACTTGTGCCGTACACGAGGTTCTTGTAAACAGAGCCGTCCGACACTTTGGGGAGGCTGTGTGTCTGATTTTAATTTCCCTAAGCTATAGGACCATAAGTGGAAGTGCCGTAGGCTCCGTTGCTTTGTTTTTTAGGTGTTTGAGGAAACACCATACACTTCTCCAGAGTGGCTCTTGGCAATTTACATCCCGCCCATCAGCATAACAAGGCTCCCTGTTCTCCATGGCCTGTGCTGCCTTTGTGGATTTTACACTTTTTTCAGATGTCCCTTTTGACCGGGGGGCAGTGAGACTTCACTGTAGTGCAGATTTCTTTAACATGCTTGCTTGGTTGGCCAAAAAGGGCGTATGCGTTTTTTCCTGAATATATTCAGAAAAAGACGCATACGCCCTTTTTGGCCAAGTGCATCATTGTCGACGTTCTGACTCTTTTCCTATGCTTTAAATGCAATTCCAGTCTACCCCCTGAAATCGTTGTCCTTCAATTCTGCCCCGCTTTCAAGTCCTCTTCGCAGCCGTCCTTCAATATATTTTTGGACGATAGCTGTCATTTATAACTCTGCAGGTTTGTGAATTACAGTGCCCCTGAGCGCCTTTCTTCAATTCGCTTTCTTGTGAGCTTTCCGCAAACCCGCAAGATTGCTTCAAGCCCTAATCTGGTTCCGGCACGTCATGCAGAGCGTTTGGTTAAATCCTCTTCCTGGTTGGAAATGAGCGTTAAATTTGCCCGTGCAGTCACCTACAGCTAGTCTCTCATTGGTTCTCCCTATTCCTGTTCATCTTGTGCAGAAATTGCAAACTGTGCCAAACAGGAGGTTAAAGACACTGACTCTCCAAGTACGGACAGTGTTAGTAAGGTGTCTGGAATGGTGAACCCGAGTAAAAGGGGACGAACTCTGTGATACATTTGAAAACGTTTCCCGGTCACACGGTGCACCATACTGTGGGTGTCCCATGCATGTTTTAGCTGAAGGAAGAATCCCTTAAACCTGGAGAGTTGGGACCCATGGAATGGGTCCCATGCAGTATGACTTCAAAGGGTCTGCATTTGCTCATCGAACCTCACCAATGCTATCAGCCCGAAGTGTCCAACCTTATGTCTCACTCAGCTCTGGGTGTAGATGAGGTAAATCCAGGTTGCATCACAAGCCCTGCATGAATTATTTAAGAATTGCTCTCTATTTCACTGTCATTGTGTTTTGTTTTTGTAATTCATTTTGATAAGGGGATTTATCGGATTTTCTCTGCTGCCTTCATGCAGCTGTACACATGCTTGATTCTCTTATGGAGACATATAAATCCATGGGTTTGAATATTCTTACTAGTCAGGTGTATTCCTAGGCGTTGAATATAGGGTTGTTAGTCCATTTCGTTGAGCAAGGTGTAGGTCTTGAGTATTACATATTTGACGTATGGAATGGTATCTGTGCTAATTTCTATCTCTGCTTTCATGCAGCACCCCAACTCAACTTTCCCCTTAAGCAAACATAATTTGGTTTTCTAAATTTGAGACCCTGTTCTGTTTTGAAATTCAGTTCATGTGTAGCCAAGATTACATTCGGTGTATTAGTGATATCTTATGATGTTTCATTTTCTGTGAGACTTACTTCACTTAGAATCATCGTACCTGAATCCACTCATTATGCCACGACGGGCCTGATGACATAGATTTCATTGGAGAGTGATATTCCATTGTACATACGTACCACAACTTCTTTATCCATTTTTGCTTTCTGCGATATTTAACTTGTGCCGTACACGAGGTTCTTATAAAGAGAGCCGTCCGACACTTTGGGGTGGCTGTGTGTTTCTGATTTTAATTTCCCTAAGCTATAGGACCATAAGTGGAAGTGCCGTAGCCTCCGTTGCTTTGTTTTTTAGGTGTTTGAGGATACACCATACACTTCTCCAGAGTGACTCTTGGCAATTTACATCCCACCCATCAGCATAACAAGTCTCCCTCTTCTCCATGGCCTGTGCTGCCTTTCTGGATTTTACACTTTTTTCAGATGGCCCTTTTGGCCGGGGGGCAGTGAGACTTCATTGTAGTGCAGATTTCTATAACATGCTTGCTTGGTTGACCAAAAAGGGCGTATGCTTTTTTTCCTGAATATATTCTGGAAAAATGCATACGCCCTTTTTGGCCAAGTGCATCAATGTCGACGTTCACCCTCTTTTCGTATGCTTTAAATGCAACTCCAGTCTACCCCCTGAAATCGTTTTCCTGCAAATCTGCCCCGCTTTCAAGTCCTCTTTGCAGCCTTCCTTCAATATATTTTTGGACAATAGCTGTCATTTATAACGCTGAAGGTTTGTGAATTACAGTGCCCGTGAGCTCCTTTCGTCAAATCACTTTCTTGTGAGCTGTCCGCAAAGCCGCAGGATTGCTTCAGGCCCTAATTTGGTTCCCTCACGGCATGCTGAGCCTTTTGTTATTTCCTCTTCCTGGTGGGAAATGAGCGTTAAATTTGCCCGTGCAGACACCTACAGCTACTCTCTCATTGGTTCTCCCTATTCCTGTTCATCTTGCGCAGAAATTGCAAACTGTGCCAAACAGCAGGTTAAAGGCACTGACTCTCCAAGTGGGGAGAGTGTTAGTAAAGGGTCTGGAATTGTGAACCCGAGTAAAAGGGCATGAAAACTGAGATGCATTTGAAAACGTTTCCCAGTCACACGGTGCACCATACTGTGGGTTTCCCATGCATGTGTTAGCTGAAGGAAGAATCCCTTAAACCTGGAGATTTGGGACCCATGGAATGGGTACCATGCAGTATGACTTCAAAGGGTCTGCATTTGCTCATCGAACCTCACCAATGCTATCAGCCTGAAGTGTCCCACCTTATGTCTCACTCAGCTCTGGGTGTAGATGAGGTAAATCCAGGTTGCATCACAAGCCCTGAATGAATTATTTAAGAATTGCTCTCTATTTCACTCTCATTGTGTTTTGTTTTGTAATTCATTTTGATAAGGGGATTTATCGGGATTACTCTGCTGCATACATGCAGCTGTACACACGCTTGATTCTCTTATGGAGACATATAAATCCATGGGTTTGAAGATTCTTACTAGTCAGGTGTATTGCTAGGCGTTGAATATAGAGTTTTTAGACCATCTCGTTGAGCAAGGGGTAGATCTTGACTATTACATATTTGACTTATGGAAGGGTATCCGTGCTAATTTCTATCTCTGGTTTTATGCAGCACCCAAACTCACCTTTCCCCTTAAGCAAACATAAGTTGGTTTTCTTAATTTGAGACCCTGTTCTGTTTTGCAATTCAGTTCATGTGTAGCCAAGATTACATTCGGTGTATTAGTGATATCTTATGATGTTTCATTTTCTGTGTGACTTATTTCACTTAGAATCATCGACCTGAATCCACTCATTATGGCGCGACGGGCCTGATGACATAGATTTCATTGGAGAGTGATATTACAATGTAGGTACGTACCACAATTTCATTATCCATTTTTTGCTTTCTGTGATATTTTACTTGTACCGTAGACGAGGTTCTTGTAAACAGAGCCGTCTGAAACTTTGGGGTAGGCTGTGTGTTTTTGATTTTAATTTCCCTAAGCTATAGGACCATAAGTGGAAGTGCTGTAGGCTCTGTTGCTTTGTTTTTTAGGTGTTTCAGGAAACACCATACACTTCTCCAGAGTGGCTCTTGGCAATTTACATCCCGCCCATCAGCATAACAGAGCTCCCTGTTCTCCATGGCCTGTGTTGCCTGCCTGGATTTTAAACATTTTTCAGATGGCCGTTTTGACCAGGGGGCAGTGAGACTTCACTGTAGTGCAGATTTCTTTAACATGCTTCCTTGGTTGGCCAAAAAGGGCGTATGCGTTTTTCCCTGAATATATTCTGAAAAAACGCATATGCCGTTTTTGGCCAAGTGCATCATTGTCGACGTTCTGCCTCTTTTCCTATGCTTTAAATGTAATTCCAGTCTACCCCCTGAAATCGTTTTCCTGCAATTCTGCCCCGCTTTCAAGTCCTCTTTGCAGGCTTCCTTCAATTTATTTTTGGATGTTAGCTGTCATATATAACTCTGCAGGTTTGTGAATTACAGTGCCCATGATCTCCTTTCATCAAATCGCTTACTTGTGAGCTGGCCGCAAACCCACAGGATTGCTTCAGGCCCTAAACTGGTTCCGGAATGGCATGCTGAGCCTTTGGTTAAATCCTCTTCCTGGTGGGAAATGAGCGTTAAATTTGCCCGTGCAGACACCTACAGCTAGTCTCTCATTGGTTCTCCCTATTCCTGTTCATCTTGCGCAGAAATTGCAAAATGTGCCAAACAGGAGGTTAAAGGCACTGACTCTCCAAGTGGGGAGTGTTAGTAAAGGGTCTGGAATTGTGAACCCGAGTAAAAGGGAACGAAATCTGAGATGCATTTGAAAACGTTTCCCTGTCACACGGTGCACCATACTGTGGGTTTCCCCTGCATGTTTTAGCTGAAGGAAGAATCGCTTAAACCTGGAGAGTTGGAACCCATGGAATGGGTCCCATGCAGTATGACTTCAAAGGGTCTGCATTTGCTCATTGAACCTCACCAATGCTATCAGCCCGAAGTGTCCAACCTTATGTCTCACTCAGCTCTGGGTGTAGATGAGGTAAATCCAGGTTGCATCACAAGCCCTGAATGAATTATTTAAGAATTGCTCTCTATTTCACTGTCATTCTGTTTTGTTTTTGTAATTCATTTTGATAATGGGATTTATCGGATTTTCTCTGCTGCCTTCATGCAGCTGTACACACGCTTGATTCTCTTATGGAGACATATAAATCCATGGGTTTGAAGATTCTTACTAGCCAGGTGTATTCCTTGGCGTTGAATATAGGGTGTTTAGTGCATTTCGTTGAGCAAGGAGTAGGTCTTGTCTATTACGTATTTGGCTTATGGAACGGTATCTGTGCTAATTTCAATCTCTGTTTTTATGCAGCACCCCAACTCACCTTTCCCCATAAGCAAGCATAAGTTGGTTTTCTAAATTTGAGACCCTGTTCTGTTTTGTATTTCAGTTCATGTGTAGCCAAGTGTACATTCCGTGTATTAGTGACATCTTATGAGGTTTCTTTATCTGTGTGATTTATTTCACTTAGAGACATCGTACCTGAATCCAGTCCTTATGCTGCTTTGGGCCTGATGACATAGATTTCCTTGCTGAGTGATATTCCATTTTACATAAGTACTACAACTTCTTTATCCCTTTTTTGCTCTCTGGGATATTTAACTTGTAGGGTAGACAAGGTTCTAAACAGAGCTGTCCCAAAGTTTGTGGTGGCTGCGTCTTTCTGATTTTAATTTCTCTAAGCTAAAAGACCATATGTGGAAGTGCACTGGGCTCAGTTCCTTTCTTTTTTAGGTGTTTCAGGAAACGCCATACACTTCTCCAGAGTGGCTGTTGGCAATTTACATCCCACCCATCAGCATAACAATGCTCCGTTTTCTCCATGGCCTGTCCTGTCTTTCTGGATTTTACAGTTTTTTCAGATGGCCCTTATGACCAGGGGGAAGTGAGACTTCATTGTAGTGCAGATTTCCTTTGCAAGCTTGCTTGGTTGGCCAAAAAGCGTGTATGCGTTTTTTCCTGACTATATTCAGGAAAAATCGAATACGCCCTTTTTAGCCAAGTGCATCATTGTCAACGTTCTGCCTCTTTTCCTATGCTTTAAATGCATTTTCAGT
Organism: Delphinapterus leucas; assembly: GCF_059928025.1. Taxonomy (NCBI): domain Eukaryota; kingdom Metazoa; phylum Chordata; class Mammalia; order Artiodactyla; family Monodontidae; genus Delphinapterus; species Delphinapterus leucas. The sequence goes on along the minus strand of NW_028322233.1, from coordinate 13,420,658 downwards.
CTAACTCCTGATATCGGTTTCCTGCAATTCTGCCCCACATTCAAGTCCTCTTCGCGTCCTTACTTCAATATATTTTTGGACAATAGCTGTCATTTATAACTCTGCATTTTTGTGAATTACAGTGCCCCTGAGCTCGTTTCTTCAACTCGTTTTCTTTTGAGCTGGCTGCAAAACCATAGGATTGCTTCTGGCCCTAATCTTGTTCCGGCATTGCACGCTGACCGTTTGTTTAATTCTCCTTCCTGGTGGGAAATGAGCATTACATTTGCCCATGCAGACACCTACAGCTAATCTCTCATTGGTTCTCCCTATTCCTGTACATCTTCTGCGTAAATTGCAAACTGAGCCAGACAGGAGGTTAAAGACACTGACTCTCCAAGTGGGGAGAGTGTTAGTAAAGCGTCTGGAATGGTGAACCCGAGTACCAGGGGACGAAAACTGAGATGCATTTAAAAACGTTTCCCAATCACACGGTGGACCATACACTGGGTTTCCCATGCACGTTTTAGCTGAAGGAAGAATCCCTTAAACCTGGAGAGTTGAAACCCATGGAATGGGTAAAATGCTGTATGACTTCAAATGGTCTGCATTTGCTCACAGAACCTCACCAATGCTATCAGCTCGAAGTGTCCAGCCTTATGTCTCATCCAGCTGTGGGTGTAGATGTGTTAAATCCAGGTTGCATCACAAGCCCTGAAAGAATTTTTTAAGAATTGCTCTCTATTTCACTGCCATTTTGTTATGTTTTTGAAATTTATTTTGAAAATGTGATTTAGCTGATTTTCACTGCTACGTTTATGTCGCTCTACACACGCTTGATTCTCTTATGGAGACATATAAATCCATACGTTTTAAGACTCTTACTAGTCAGGTATATTCCTAGGTGGTGAATATGGGGTGTTGAGTCATTTCGTTGACCAAAAAGTAGGTCTTTTCTATTACATATTTGGCTTATGGAACAGTATCTGTGCTAATTTCAATCTCTGGTTTTATTCAGCACCCGAACTCACCTTTCCCCTTAAGCAAGCATATGTTGGTTTTCTAAATTTGAGGCCCCGTTCTGTTTTGTAGTTCCATTCATGTGTCCCCAAGTTTACATTCCGTGTATTAGTGATATCTTATGTTGCTTTAAATGATATCTTATGATATGTGTCTTTTTCTTTTGAATTATGTGACTTCGAATGATCATACGTAACTCCTCTGGAGTTGTTACAAATGGCCATATTTCATTGATTTCCAGGCTGAGTAATATTCCACTCTACATAACTACCACATCTCTATCCATTTTTTCCCTCCAGAGACATTTAAGTTATATCCTAGTCGAGGTTCTTTTAAACAGAGAGGCGGTAAACATTGGGGTGCCTGTGTCCTCTCGATTTTTGTTTTTCCCAAGATACACGTCCGTGAGTGCAAGTGCCCTGTGCTCTGTAGCTCATTTTTTAGATGCTTTAGTAAACACAATACACTTCTCCAGAGTGACCGTTGGCAATATACATTTCCACTATAAGCCTCACAGGGCTCCCTTTTCTCCTTTCCTGTCCTGCATTTCTGGTGTTTACACTTTATGAGGACGGCTCTTCTGACTGATGTGAAGTGATATCTTTTGTAGTATTGATTTCCAGGGCCCACCTGTTTGGTTGGCTAAAAATGTGTGTGCCCTTTTCTTGAATATATACAGAAAGAGACGCATACACCCTTTTTGACCAAGTGCAAAGTTGCAAATGTTCAGCCCCTTTTCTGGTGCTTAATGGCGAGTCCTTTCTACCTCTTCCAATCCCTTTCCTGCCATTCTCCCTTGCTTACAAGTCCTTTTCTCTGACTATCCTCAAGACATTTTTTAGGGATAGATATTTTCAACTCTGCAGTTTCGTGAATTTTAGTGCCCCTGAGTTCCATTTTTTACTTGTGTTTATGGGAACTGGCCACAAAGCAGCGGGATTTCCTCAAGGCCTATTCTGTTTCCATGGGCAACCCTAGCCTTTGGTCAATTCGTCTTTCTGATTGGAAATTAAAGTGACATGTGGCTGTCCGAGCACCTAGGACTTGTCTCTCATTGTTCCTCCTCCTTCCGCTTCATCCTCTGGACAAATTCCAAACTGTACACAACAGGATGTTGACAGTGCTGACATCTCCAAGTGGGGAGACTGTTAGTAAAGACGCCGGAGTGGTGAACCCGAGCACCAGGAGATGAGGAGATGAGATGCCTTTTCCAAACTCTTCCCGATCAGACGGTATACCATCCTCTGGGTGTGACAGGCATGTTTTAGCTGTAGGAAGGATCCCATTCATGTGAGGAGACCACCAGGGCTTTTTCAAAATCAGTGTCTCTCCGCAACCCAAACTGGGGAATTTTTTAAGCTACGGCTACACATATGTTCATTAAGGGCCTTGGGAAGTAGGCAGAGTCCAAACTTTAGATGATTGAAGTCTTCAGGGTCAGAAGCACTCACCAACGGCTTCCCTTAGGTTCCATTTTAACTGTCATTGATAGATGATGTCAATAAAAATATCTATTCTTTTTCAGATTATTTCCCCTTATAGGTTATTGCAAAATATTGAGTGTAGTTCCCTGTGCTATACAGTAGTTCCTTGTTGATGATTGATTATATACATAGCAGTGTGTATGTGTTAATCCCAAACTGTTAATTTATCCCTCCTCCCACCTTTCCTCTTTGGTAATCATAAATTATAAGATTTTATACTTCTCAGAAATGGGGGAGCTGAAAGAGAGGTATCATTTTCAATGGAAAAGCATTTAAAACAAGATTGAAGCTTTAACCAAGATTATTAGATGTACATCCTTGGAAAGAAATCATTTCGTTTCTCTAATATTGACCTGACAAATAAGACAAACCTTTTCAGTGAACTTGCTTATAATAAAGTGATGGAAATATCAAATGGAAGTGTTAGAAACATCTTATTTTACCCGAGCCTTATACACTGTTCTATGTTAATTACAGTTTGGCTCACACATCTGTTCATTGAAGTTACAAGGTTCTCAATTTCTGTTACTGATCCTCCAGAGTGGACCCCAACAAGTGTCCCCCTGCCCGGTGTCATTGGAGCCAACAGATCGAGACTGAGTTTGGTTCAGAAGCAAAGGAAACTTTATATTTTGATCAGAGAATGGAGAGGTGAGAGCAAGTGCTACCCTGTGGGCTGTGGGCTGGGCTGCTGTGTAGAGATCCTGTCAGAGTCAGTGGGAGGGAGGGGGCAGAGCTCTCTCGAGGGCCCGGTTGGCTGCAGCTCAGGCTCTATATCACGGAGTCTGCCCTGGGCCCCAGGATCTGATGTGTCGACCCAGCCATTCTGCACTAGAAAATCTGGTTTGAAGTGCCAGGTGTGGAACCTCTGTATGCGGGACCCTAGGAGCACGTGAAATTAGATAAAGCACAAAGGATAAAAAGGTTAGACTTTATTTTATTGCCCAGATTCTATTTTTATCTCCCAGGGATTTTTAAGGGGCTTTGCCTGGGACAAACCCCACTTCTGCCTTTTGTCCCCTTCCTCATTCTTGGAGTGCTGAGGGTGCAGACCCTTCTTCTGTAACTGCTGAGTGCTGAGTTAAGAGCACTCATACTCGTGGGCGAGGGTCAGAACTTCTCCCCAGCAGCCTCCAGGTGACGTTGATTGTCCCCAGGGCTGCTGCCTCCCTGCTCGTCCGCCTGAGCACCAGTATTGGAAGTGTTATAGATTCTAATGACCGTTAAGGGTCCAGGAAGGAGATGTGCAGTGATGCTGTGAGGTCCAGTTTCACCCCGCCCCACATTTATTTGGCCACCTTAGGCTGACCGTTTCTGCCAGCCTAGATGCTCTGACCAGTAGTCTGCGCTTTCTTCAATTAGGCCCCTGAATTAACGTAAAAACAGCACCAGGTGTCAGGACCCTGCCCGCTCAACTCCCAGACAGCCCAGGGTCAGTGGTGATGAAGGACCATGATGGCCACTGAGTCAACAGCCTTTTGAAGTAAACAGGAGTCCAGCCGGTCTTATTGGCCACCATCATCACGGTGTTTCTAGGCTTTTCTATGGTGACAGCGTGATATTCGGTTCCCCCGCCAAGATTATTAGCTCCCCTCTGGGTGCAGTAAGTCCTGCAAGCAGTAGTCTACTCTTTTGGGACACACTCTTGTTGTTTTATGAGAGAAACTCCAGGTCAAGTGATGGTCACATGAGTTGTCATGTTGCCCCGTTGCCCCTGGTTATCTCTCTGGAGGTTGGAGTTGGAGGGCCTCCTCACTCGAGGTCAGTGTGCCCACGGAGCAAACCCTGCAACTTCAGGGCATGGTTGGGGGTTAGGATCACCACGTGGGGTCCTTTTCCCTTAAGAGGGAGGTGGCCTTTTGGGCTGCTGATTTCCAGGTTTTTAGATACCGCCAGTATCTTGGGCAGATGTGGCGGTGGGCCAAGCTCCATGGTGACCGTAGTTTATCCTACCTATATGGCATTCTTGCATTGTTCCATTTCAAGTGGTCTCAGTTTTTGCACTAATACTCCAATGGCGATTCACCTTTCACCAGGAATGTAAAGGTCAAAGGGTTTAGCTAAATTAGGGAGTTCCAGGGCAAGGGTCTGAATTGACTGCTCTTTCCATTCTTGAAAGGCCACTTCTGGATTCTATTCAAAAGGATCATCATCTTTTCCTTTCAGTGTTTCATATAGAGGCCCAGCTAGTAGACTGTAGTTAGGGATCCAGAAGCAGCAAACCCTGGCCTCCCCAGGAACCCCTAAGCTGTCTTCTAGTTTTAGAAAGGGGTAATGCTATAAATTGTTTCTTCCCTTTCCTGGGATGTGCTTCTCCGACCTTCTGTGAGAATGAAGCCCAGGCAGGTCACCGTAGTCTGTGATATTTGAGCTTTTTCTTGGACAACTTCTATCCTCTATTGGCTTGGTAGTTCAGAGGTCTCCTTAGTAGGGCTGGCGATCAGAATGTCGTCTGCATATTGAAGGAGTGTTTCCTTTTCCAGAGGTAGAGCTTTTAGGTCTTTAGCTGAGCTTTCCCCAAAGGTGGTGTGGGAATTTTTGAACCCTTGGGGCAAGACGGCCCGGAAGTATTGTTTTAGTTGTATGTTGAGTCCTGCCACTCACAAGCCAAAATTTTTTGTGACTCTCGGACTAATGGAATACAAAAGAAGGCATCATTCAAGACTAATACAGAATACCAAGTCCTGGTGGTTGGTAGAATGACCAGCAGGGTGTAGGATTTAGGAACTACTGGAGGTATATCCTCGGTGGCTTCACTGACTGTCCTGACATCCTTTACCAGGACTCCAGCAGCCCATGGGGCTGTCGAGGTCAGGCCACTCCCAGGATATGAAGCTCACCTGGGCAGGTACCCCACCCCCACGCCAGCCCACGGGGCTCTCGTGTTCAGGCCCCTCCCAGGATATGGGGTTCCCTGCGCAGGTCCCCTGCAGCCCATGGGGCTCTCGTGGTCAGGCCCCTCCCAGGATACAGAGCTACCCTTGCAGGTACCGTGGCAAGGCTGGGCACACAGGAACCGTGCACATAGCCCACATTGCAGAGCACTCCCAGCTCACCTGTCGCTCAGATCTGACACAGAGCACCTCAGAGCAGGACTTGAACTAACAAATAGCACCTCCGTCAGGTCTGTGACCCTGGGCATCACTCTGTGCGGCCTCCCTCCACCTGGTCTTCCAGAGACTTCCACTGCACCCGGGGCACCAGGCCTCTGTCTCCACCCACCACCCACCCCTCCTCTCCCTGACTCCTGGGGTCCTCTCATTAGGAGAGGGTTTTCTTGAAGTTGTCTCCCACTCATGGGCCAGTTAAAATGATTAGAAAACAAGCCGGAGCTACAACCCCTTGTCTATCCTGACTCTCAAGAGCCCACACCTGTTCCTTGGACCTGGCTGATTCAGCAATTTCCATTTTCTGCAATTGTGAGACCCTGAGGGGTGATGATTGGCTGACCTGGGCAGCCTGACCGTGCCGGCCAGCCCTCCCCAGGTGTGCCTGGGTTGAGATCGATATAAACACACATATAAAATGGCTGTGCCTGACGCCATTTTCTCTGCCCTGTCAACAGTCTCGGGGCTGGGCTGGTGGGACGGAGTGAGAGGCCACGGCTTTGTGGGTGGCCCAGTGTGAGTGGGGTTCTGCTGGACTTTCTGCAGCAGTTGCCAAGATGCCACCTGCTAAAGAAGAGGATGTGACACCCATACCTGCCGCTGGAATTTCTTCCTGGGCAGAGGTGAGGAAGGAAGAAAGCAGTGGGGGCGAGGACAGGAGGGGTATCTCAGGCAGGGAAATGGAAAGCTTCCAGAAGAGCACTCAGGGCCAGGGCCATCCTGGCTGGCCTGCAGGCACCAAGTCGGCCGGCATGCTGTCACTCGTGTGGCTCCATGGCCCTTCCTCTAGGCTTTCAAGTCCTTGTACATATTCAGGTGTTTTACCTGGGAAGGGTGGGAACATTTCAGCAGCAGCTGGCCTGGGGTTCGGCCCACGTTTACTCACAGATGCCTCGGCATGGTCCCCCAGCTTTGCAAAGAGGACGCTTGTTGCGTGGGGCCTGCTGGCTGAATGGGAGATGATTCCCCACCACTGACCAACTTCAGAATGGTTTACAACTGGAGCAAGTGCCCTGATACGGTTTTCCTCTGTGTAAATGGTGGGTTCTGATTTTTTTTCTTTTTTCCGTTTTTGGTTCAAGGTAGATTTTATTCCTCTTTTTTGTATTTACAGATATAAGCATGGAAATAATTTATTCATATTAATACATGTATGTGAAGGGAAGAATATTTTTTCTGTTTTACTTTTTTTAATTTTATTTTTTTAATTTTTAATTTTATTTTATTTTTTATACAGCAGGTTCTTATTGGTTATCTATTTTATACATATAAATGTATACATGCCAATCCCAATCTCTCAACTCCTCCCACCACCACCCCCCCAACCGCTCTCCCCCCTTGGTGTCCATACGTTTGTTGTCTACATCTGTTGCTCTATTTCTGTCTTGCAAAACGGTTCATCTGTACAATTTTTCTAGGTTCCACATATATGCATTAATATACAAGATTTGTTTTGTTTTTCTCTTTCTGACTTACTTCACTCTGTATGACAGTCTCTAGATCCATCAACGTCTCTACAAATGATCCAATTTCATTCCTTTTTATGGCTTAGTAATATTCCATTTTATATATGTACCACATCTTTATGCATTCGTCTGTCTGGGCATTTAGGTTGCTTCCATTACCTGGATATTGTAAATAGTGATGCAATGAACATTGCGGTGAATGTCTCTTTTTGATTTTTGGTTTTGTCTGGGTATATGCCCAGTAGTGGGATTGCTGTATCATATGGTAATTCTATTTTTAGTTTTATAAGAAACTCCATAATGTTCTCCACAGTGACTGTATCTATTTACATTCCCAACAATAGTGGAAGAGGGTTCCTTATCTCCACACCCTTTCCAGCATTTGTTGTTTGTAGATTTTCTGATGATGCCCATTCTAACAGGTGTGAGATGATACAGCATGGATGAGTCTATTTCGTTGAGCAAGGAGTAGGTCTTGTCTATTACATATTTGGCTTATGGAAAGGTATCTGTGCTAATTTCAATCTCTGGTTTTATACAGCACCCCAACTCAACTTTCCCCTTAAGCAAGCATAAGTTTTTTAGCTAAATGTGAGACACTGTTCGGTTTTGTAATTCAGTTCATGTGGAGCCAAGTTTACACTCCCTCTATTAGTGATATCTTATGATTACTGTCTTTCTCTGTGTGACATATTTCTCTTAGAGTCATCGTGCTTAAGTCCACTCAATTTGCTGCTACAGGCCTGATGACATTGATTTCATTGCTGAGTGATATTCCGTTGTACGTAAGTAGCACAACTTCTTTATCTATTTTTTTCTTTCTGGGATATTTAATTTGTACTGGACTCAAGGTTCTTGTAAACACAGCAGCCCTAAATTTTGTGTTGGCTGTGTCTTGTTGATTTTAATTTTCCTAAGCTATAGGACCATAAGTGGAAGTGCCCTAGGCTCTGTAGCTTTGTTTTTTAGATGTTTCAGGATACACCATAAACATCTCCAGAGTGTCTGTTGGCAATTTACATCCCACCCATCAGCATAACAAGGCTCCCTGTTCTCCATGGCCTGTCCTGTGTTTCTCGTTTTTACACTTTTTTCAGATGGCCCTTTTGACGAAAGGGAAAAGAGACTTCATTGTAGTGCGGATTTCCATTGCTCGAGTGCTTGGTTGACCAAAAAGGGCGTATGGGTTTTTTCCTGAATATATTCACGAAAAAATGCATACGCTCTTTTTGTCCAAGTGCATCACTGTCAAAGATCTGCTGCTTTTCATATGCTTTAAATGCAATTCAAATCTACCTCCTGAAATCTGATTCCTGGAATTCTGCCGTGTTTTCAAGTCTTCTTTGCAGCCTTACTTCAATATATTTTTGACAATAGTTGTCATTTATAACTCTGCAGGTTTGTGAATTACAGTGTCCCTGATTTCCTTTCTTAACTCGCTTCCTTGTAAGCTGGCCACAAAACCGCAGGTTTGCTTCAGGCCGTAATCTGGTTCCGGCACGGCACGCTGAGCGTTTGGTTAATTCCTCTTCCTGGTGGGAAATGAGAGTTAAATGTGCCCGTCCAGACACCTGCCTCGCTCCCAGCCCATTGGTGATGTGTGTCCTCTGGTTTGAGGCCACATGTGCCAGTTTACTCACCTATTAAAGATGTGGACCCACTGGTGTGAGGACACTCCTGCCTGGTTCATATCCCCTTGGTGATGTGGGCTGTCTGGTGAGAGTCTGATCCTGGCTGGTTTCGTCACCTTTCTGTGAGGTGGTCCCTCTGCTCTGAGGTCACACCTGCCTGGCTTGTTCCCGTTGCCTTGGAGACGTCGGCCCTCTGGTGGCAGTTGGAGCTTGCTGGGAGTCTCCTCCCCTCGGTGATGAGGGCCCTGTGGCATCAGTCAATAACTGCTGGGCTCCCCATTTTTTCTGATGTTTGCCCACTTGTGCGATGACACTCCTGCCGGGTTTCCATCCCCATGTGGATATGCGCCTTCTGCTGTGAGGTCCCAACGGTTGGGTCGCTCACAGTTTAATGATGAGGGCCCTATGGTGTGAGTTCATTCCAGAAAGGATCCCATTGCCTCGCTGCTCCTGGCCGCCTGCTGGGACGTTCCAACTGCTGGATTCCTCACATTTTTTGATCTATGGTGTCTGTGTTGTTAGGCTACTCCTGCCTGCCTCACTCTGAGCACCTTGGAGATGTGGTTCCTGTGGTTTAGGCCACATGTTCTGGGTTCCTCACCTTTCCATTATTTGGCCACACTGGTGTGAGGATACTTCTGCCTGGTTCCGGTCCCCTTGGTGATGTGGGCCCTCTGGTGAGAGTCTTATCCTGGCTGGGCTCCTCTCCCTTCTGTGACGTTTGCCCTCTGCTGTGAGTTCAATCCTGCCTGGCTGGCGCACGTCACCTTGGCGACGTGGGCCCTCAGTTGGGATTTGGTGCCTGCTGGGAGTTTCCTCCCTTCGGTAATGAGGGCCCTCTGGCGTCTGGCCCTAACTCCTGGGCTCCCAAATTTTTCTGATGTGTGCCCTGTGGTGCGAGTACACTCCTGCCAGGTTCCCAACCCCATGGAAATGGGGGCCTTCTGCTCTGTGGACACAATGGCTGGGTTCACAGTTTCATGATGAGGGCCCTCTTTTGTGAGTTCACACCGACCTGGAACCCATAGCCTCGCTGCTCCTTGCCACCTGCTGGGACGTTCCAACTGCGGGATTCCTCACCTTTTTTATTCTATGGGCCCTCTGTTTTGAGGCTACTCCTGCCTGCCTCCCTCGCAGACCCTTGGTGATGTATGTCCTCTGGTTTGAGGCCACGTGTGTTGGGTCCCTCACCTTTCGATGATATGGCCCCAATGGTGTGAGGACACTCCTGCCTGGTTCACATCCCCTTGGTGTTGTGGGCCCTCTGGTGAAAGTCTGATCCTTGCTGGGTTCCTGACCCTTCTTTGAGGTGGGCCCTCTTCTGTGAGGTAACTCCTGCCTGGCTTGCTCACATTGCCTTGGTGACGTCAGCCATCTGGTTGCAGTTGGAGCCTGCTGGGAGCCTCCTCTCCTAGCTGATGAGGGCCCTCTGGCGTCAGGCCCTAACTGCTGGGCTCCCCACATTTTCTGATATGTGCTCACTGGTGCGATGACACTCCTGCCAGGTTCCCATCCCCATGCGGATTTGGGCCTTCTGTTCTGAGGTGCCAACGTGTGGGTTGCTCACAGTGTCAGGATGTGGGCCCTCTGCTGTGAGTTCACTCCGGCATGCATCCCATATCCTCGGTGTTCTGGGCCACCTGCTTGGAGCTTCCAACTGCAGGATTCCTTACCTTTTTTCTTCTATGGGCCGTGTGTTGTGAGACACTTCCTGCCTGCCTCACTCTGAACCCCTTGTTGTTGTGGGTCTTCTGGTTTGAGGCCACATGTGGTGGATTTCTCGCCTTTCAATGATGTGGCCCCACTGGGGTCAGAACACTCCTGCCTGGTTCCCATCCCCTTGGTGATGTGGGCCCTCTGGTGAGAGTCTCATCCTGGTTGGGTTCCTAACAGTTTCGTAAGGTTGGCCCTCTGCCCTGAGGTCACTTCTGCCTGGCTGGCACACACCGCCTTGGTGACGTCGGCCCTCTGACCGCAGATGGAGCGTGCTGGGAGCCTTCTCCTCTCGGTGATGAGGACACTCTGGTGTCAGGCCCTAACTGCTGGGTACCCATATTTTCTGATACGTGCTAAGTGGTGAGAGGACACTCCGGCCAGGTTCCCATCCCCATGCGGATTTGGGCCTTCTGTTCTGAGGTGCCAACGGCTGGGTTGCTCACAGTGTCAGGATGTGGGCCGTCTGCTGTGAGTTCAATCCGGCATGGATCCCATAGCCTCGGTGCTCTGGGACAACTGCTTGGAGCTTCCAACTGCGGGATTCCTCACCTTTTTTATTTTATGGGCCCTCTGTTTGAGACACCTCCTGCCTGCCTCACTCTGAGCCCCTTGTTGATATGGGTCCTCTGGTTTAGGCCATATGTTCTGGGTTCCTCACTTTTCTATGATTTGGCCATACTGGTGTGAGGCCACTCCTGCCTGGTTCTGATCCCCTTGGTGATGTGGGCCCTCTGGTGTTTGTCTTATCCTGGCTGGGTTCCTCCCCCTTCTGTGACGTAGGCCCTCTGCTGTGAGGTCACTCCTGCCTGGCTGACGCACGTCACCTTGGCGACGTGGGCCCTCAGTTGGGAGTTGGTGCCTGCTAGGAGTCTGCTCCCCTCGGTAATTAGGGCTGTCTGGAGTCAGGCCCTAACTCCTGGGCTCCCAAACTTTTCTGATGTGTGCCCTGTGGTGCGAGTACACTCCTGCCATGTTACCAAACCCATGGGAATGTGGGCCTTCTGTTCTGTGGTCCCAACAGCTGTGTTGTTCACAGTTTCATGATGAGGGCCCTCTGTTGTGAGTTCACACTGGCTGGGATCCCATAGCCTCGCTGTTCCTTGCCGCATGCTAGGAGTATCCAACTGCGGGATTCCTCACATTTTTTATTCTATGGGTCCTCTGTTTTGAGGGTCCTCCTTCCTGCCTCACTCCCAGCCCCTTGGAGATGTGGGTCGGCTTGTTTGGGCCACATATTCTGGGTTCCTCACCTTTCTATGATTTGGCCACACTGGTGTGAGGCCACTCCTGCCTGGCTTGCTCCCATTGCCTTGGTGACGTCGGACCTCTGGTGGCAGTTGGAGCCTTCTTGTACGCTCCTCTCCAAGGTGATGAGGGCCCTCTTGCGTCAGGCCCTAACTGCTGGGCTCCGCACATTTTCTGATGTGAGCCCACTGGTGCAATGTCACTCCTTCCAGGTTCCCATCCCCATGCGGATTTGGGACTTCTGTTCTGAGGTGCCAACGGCTGGGTTGCTCCCAGTGTCAGGATGTGGGCCCTCTGCTGTGAGTTCACTCCGGCATGCATCCCAGAGCCTCGGTGCTCTGGGCCACCTGCTTGGATCTTCCAACTGCAGGATTCCTTACCTTTATTCTTCTATGGGCCGTGTGTTGTGAGACACTTCCTGCCTCCCTAACTCTGAGCCCCTTGTTGATGTGGGTGTTCTGGATTGAGGCCACATGTTGTGGGTTCCTCGCCTTTCAGTGATGTGGCACCACTGTGGTGAGAACACTCCTGCCTGGTTCCCATCCCCTTGGTGATGTGGGCCCTCTGGTGAGAGTCTCATCCTGGTTGGGTTCCTCACAGTTCCGTAAGGTTGACCCTCGTCCCTGAGGTCACTCCTGCCTGGCTGGCACACCCCGCCTTGGTGACGTCGGCCCTCTGGCGGCAGTTGGAGCATGCTGGGAGCATTCTCCTCTCGGTGATGAGGACACTCTGGCATCAGGCCCTAACTCCTGGGCTCCCATACGTTTCTGATGTGTGCCCTCTGGTGGGAGTACACTCCTGTCAGGTTCCCAACCACATGGGAATGTGGGCCTTCTGCTCTGTTGTCCCAACTGCTGGGTTGTTCACAGTTTCGTGATGAGGGCCCTCTGTTGTGAGTTCACACCGGCCGGGATCCCATAGCCTCGCTGTACCTTGCCGCCTGCTGGGAGGTTCCAACTGCGGGATTCCCCACCTTTTTTATTTTATGGGCCCTCTGTTTGAGACACCTACTGCCTGTCTCACTCTGAGCCCCTTGTTGATGTGGGTCCTCTGGTTTAGGCCATATGTTCTGGTTTCTTCACTTTTCTATGATTTGGCCATACTGGTTTGAGGCCACTCCTGCCTGGTTCTGATCCCCTTGGTGATGTGGGCCCTCTGGTGGGAGTCTTATCCTGGCTGGGTTCCTCCCCCTTCTGTGACGTAGGCCCTTGGCTGTGAGGTCATTCCTGCCTGGCTGTCACACGTCACATTGGCGACGTGTGCCCTCAGTTGAGAGTTGGTGCCTGCTAGGAGTCTGCTCCCCTCTGTAATTAGGGCCATTTGGCGTCTGGCCCTAACTCCTGGGCTCCCAAAATTTTCTGATGTGTGCCCTGTGGTGCGAGTACACTCCTGCCAGGATGCCAACCCCATGGGAATGTGGGCCTTCTGTTCTGTGGTCCCAACAGCTGCGTTGTTCACAGTTTAATGATGAGGGCCCTCTGTTGTGAGTTCACACTGGCTGGGAACCCATAGCCTCGCTGCTCCTTGCCGCATGCTAGGAGTTTCCAACTGCGGGATTCCTCACTTTTTTATTCTATGGGTCCTCTGTTTTGTGGCTCCTCCTTCCTGCCTCACTTCCAGCCCCTTGGAGATGTGGGTCCTCTTGTTTAGGCCACATGTTCTGGGTTCCTCACCTTTCTATTATTTGGCCACACTGGTGTGAGGCCACTCCTGCCTGGATCCGATCCCCTTGGTGATGTGGGCCCTCTGGTGAGAGTCTGATCCTGGCTGGGTACCTCACCCTTCTGTGAGGTGGGCCCTCTGACATGAGGTCACTCCTGCCTAGGTGGCACACGTCGCCTTGGTGACATGGGCCCTCTGTTGGCCATTGGAGTGTGCTGGGAGCCTCCTCCCCTCTTTAATGAGGGCCCTGGATAAAACGCATATGCCCTTCTTGGCCAAGTGCATCATTGTCGACGTACTGCCTCTTTTCCTATGCTTTAAATGCAGTTACTGTCTACCTCCTGAAATCGGTTTCCTTCATTTCTGCCCCACTTTCAACTCTGCTTTGCAGCCATACTTCAATATATTTTTGGAAGATAGCTGTCATTGATAACTGCAGGTTTGTGAATGACAGTGCCCCTGAGCTCTTTTTTTCAACTAGCTTTCTTTTGAGCTGGCCGCAAAACTGCAGGATTGCTTCAGGCCCTAATCTTGTTCCGGCATGGCACGCTGAGCCTTTAGTTCATTCCTCTTCCTGGTGGGAAATGAGAGTTAAATTTGCCCGTGCAGACAGCTACAGCTACTCTCTCATTAGTTCTCCCTATTCCTGTTCATCTTGCGCAGAAATTGCAAACTGTGCCAAACAGGAGATAAAGGCACTGACTGTCCAAGTGGGGAGACTGTTAGTAAAGGGTCTGGAATTGTGAACCCGAGAAAAAGCGGACGAAAACGAACATGCATTTGAAAACGTTTCCCGGTCACATGGTGCACCATACTGTGGGATTCCCATGCATGTTTTAGCTGAAGGAAGAATCCCTTAAACCTGGAGAGTTGGGACCCATGGAACGGGTACCATGCAGTATGACTTCAAAGGGTCTGCATTTGCTCATCGAACCTCACCAATACTATCAGCCCGAAGTGTCCAACCTTATGTCTCACTCAGCTCTGTGTGTAGATGAGGTAAATCCAGGTTGCATCACAAGCACTGAATGAAATATTTAAGAATTGCTCTCCATTTCACTGTCATTGTGTTTTGTTTTTGTAATTAATTTTGATAATGGGATTTATCGGATTTTCCCTGCTGCATTCATGCAGCTGTACACACGCTTGATTCTCATATGGAGACATATAAATCCATGGGTTTGAAGATTCTTACTAGTAAGGTGTATTGCTAGGCGTTGAATATGGGGTGTATAGTCCATCTCGTTGAGCAAGGGGTAGGTCTTGACTATTACATATAAGACTTATGGAATGGTATCTGTGCTAATTTCTATCTCTGGTTTTATGCAGCACCCCAACTCACCTTTCCCCTTAAGCAAACATAAGTTGGTTTTCTAAATTTGAGACCCTGTTCTGTTTTGTAATTCAGTTCATGTGTAGCCAAGATTATATTCCGTGTATTAGTGATATCTTATGATGTTTCATTTTCTGTGTGACTTATTTCACTTGAATCATCGTACCTGAATCCACTCATTATGCCACGACGGGCCTGATGACATAGATTTCATTGGTGAGTGATATTCCTTTGTACGTACGTACCACAACTTCTTTATCCATTTTTCGCTTTCTGGGATATTTAACTTGTACCGTAGACGAGGTTCTTGTAAACAGAGCCGTCTGAAACTTTGGGGTGTCTGTGTGTTTCTGATTTTAATTTCCCTAAGCTATAGGACCATAAGTGGAAGTGCCGTAGGCTCCGTTGCTTTGTTTTTTAGGTGTTTCAGGAAACACCATACACTACTCCAGAGTGGCTGTTGGCAATTTACATCCCACCCATCAGCATAACAAGGCTCCCTGTTCTCCAAGGCCTGTGCTGCATTTCTGGATTTGACACTTTTTTCAGATGTCCCTTTTGACCGGTGGGCAGTGAGACGTCACTATAGTGCAGATTTCTTTAACATGCTTGCTTGGTTGGCCAAAAAGGGCGTATGCTTTTTTTCCTGAATATATTCAGGAAAAAACGCATACGCCCTTTTTGGCCAAGTGCATCATTGTCGACGTTCTGCCTCTTTTCCTATGCTTTAAATGCAATTCCAGTCTACCCCCTGAAATCGTTCTCCTGCAATTCTGCCCCGCTTTCAAATCCTCTTCGCAGCCTTCCTTCAATACATTTTTGGACGATAGCTGTCATTTATAACTCTGCAGGTTTGTGAATTACAGTGCCCCTGAAATCCTTTCTTCAAATCGCTTTCTTGTGAGCTGGCCGCAAACCCGCAGGATTGCTTCAGGCCCTAATCTGGTTCCGGCATGGCATGCTGAGCGTTTGGTTAATTCCACTTCCTGGTGGCAAATGAGCGTTAAATTTGCCTGTGCAGACACCTACAGCTAGTCTCTCATTGGTTCTCCCTATTCCTGTTCATCTTGCGCAGAAATTGCAAACTGTGCCAAACAGGAAGTTAAAGGCACTGACTCTCCAAGTGGGGAGAGTATTAGTAAACGGTCTGGAATTGTGAACCCGAGTAAAAGGGGACGGAAACTGAGATGCATTTGAAAACGTTTCCCGGTCACACGGTGCACCATACTTTGGGTTTCCCATGCATGTTTTAGCTGAAGGAAGGATCGCTTAAACCTGGAGATTTGGGACCCATGGAATGGGTACCATGCAGTATGACTTCAAATGGTCTGCATTTGCTCATCGAACCTCACCAATGCTATCAGCCCGAAGTGTCCAACCTTATGTCTCACTCAGCTCTGGGTGTAGATGAGGTAAAACCAGGTTGCATCACAAGCCCTGAATGAATTATTTAAGAATTGCTCTCTATTTCACTCTCATTGTGTTTTGTTTTTGTAATTCATTTTGATAATGGGATTTATCGGATTTTCTCTGCTGCCTTCATGCAGCTGTACACACGCTTGATTCTCTTATGGAGACATATAAATCCATGGGTTTGAAGATTCTTACTAGCCAGGTGTATTCCTAGGTCTTGAATATAAGGTTGTTCGTCCATTTCTTTGAGCAAGGTGTAGGTCTTGAGTATTACATATTTGACGTATGGAATGGTATCTGTGCTAATTTCTATCTCTGCTTTTATGCAGCACCCCAACTCACCTTTCCCCTTAAGCAAACATAAGTTGGTTTTCTAAATTTGAGACCCTGTTCTGTTTTGTAATTCAGTTCATGTGTAGCCAAGATTACATTCGGTGTATTAGTGATATCTTATGATGTTTCATTTTCTGTGAGATTACTTCACTTAGAAGCATCGTACCTGAATCCACTCATTATGCCACGACGGGCCTGATGACATAGATTTCATTGGAGAGTGATATTCCATTGTACATACGTACCACAACTTCTTTATCCATTTTTTGCTTTCTGCGATATTTAACTTGTGCCCTACACGAGGTTCTTATATACAGAGCCGTCCGACACTTTGGGGTGGCTGTGTGTTTCTGATTTTAATTTCCCTAATCTATAGGACCATAAGTGGAAGTGCCGTAGGCTCCGTTGCTTTGTTTTTTAGGTGTTTGAGGATACACCATAGACTTCTCCAGAGTGACTCTTGGCAATTTACATCCCGCCCATCAGCATAACAAGGCTCCCTGTTCTCCATGGCCTGTGCTGCCTTTCTGGATTTTACAATTTTTTCAGATGGCCCTTTTGACTGGGGGGCAGTGAGACTTCACTGTAGTGCCGATTTCTTTAACATGTTTCCTTGGTTGGCCAAAAAGTGCGTATGCGTTTTTTCCTGAATATATTCAGGAAAACACACATACGCCCTTTTTGGCCAACTGCATCATTGTCGACGTTCTGCTTCCTTTCCTATGCTTTAAATGCAATTCCAGTCTACCCCCTGAAATCGTTTTCCTGCAATTCTGCCCCGCTTTCGAGTCCTCTTCGCAGCCTTCCTTCAATATATTTTTGGACGATAGCTGTCATTTATAACTCTGCATGTTTGCGAATTACAGTGCCCCTGAGCTCCTTTCTTCAAATCGCTTTGTTGTGAGCTGGCCGCAAACCCGCAGGATTGCTTCAGGCCCTAATCTGGTTCCGGCATGGCATGCTGAGCGTTTGGTTAATTCCACTTCCTGGTGGCAAATGAGCGTTAAATTTGCCTGTGCAGACACCTACAGCTAGTCTCTCATTGGTTCTCCCTATTCCTGTTCATCTTGCGCAGAAATTGCAAACTGTGCCAAACAGGAAGTTAAAGGCACTGACTCTCCAAGTGGGGAGAGTATTAGTAAACGGTCTGGAATTGTGAACCCGAGTAAAAGGGGACGGAAACTGAGATGCATTTGAAAACGTTTCCCGGTCACACGGTGCACCATACTTTGGGTTTCCCATGCATGTTTTAGCTGAAGGAAGGATCGCTTAAACCTGGAGATTTGGGACCCATGGAATGGGTACCATGCAGTATGACTTCAAATGGTCTGCATTTGCTCATCGAACCTCACCAATGCTATCAGCCCGAAGTGTCCAACCTTATGTCTCACTCAGCTCTGGGTGTAGATGAGGTAAAACCAGGTTGCATCACAAGCCCTGAATGAATTATTTAAGAATTGCTCTCTATTTCACTCTCATTGTGTTTTGTTTTTGTAATTCATTTTGATAATGGGATTTATCGGATTTTCTCTGCTGCCTTCATGCAGCTGTACACACGCTTGATTCTCTTATGGAGACATATAAATCCATGGGTTTGAAGATTCTTACTAGCCAGGTGTATTCCTAGGCCTTGAATATAAGGTTGTTCGTCCATTTCTTTGAGCAAGGTGTAGGTCTTGAGTATTACATATTTGACGTATGGAATGGTATCTGTGCTAATTTCTATCTCTGCTTTTATGCAGCACCCCAACTCACCTTTCCCCTTAAGCAAACATAAGTTGGTTTTCTAAATTTGAGACCCTGTTCTGTTTTGTAATTCAGTTCATGTGTAGCCAAGATTACATTCGGTGTATTAGTGATATCTTATGATGTTTCATTTTCTGTGAGATTACTTCACTTAGAAGCATCGTACCTGAATCCACTCATTATGCCACGACGGGCCTGATGACATAGATTTCATTGGAGAGTGATATTCCATTGTACATACGTACCACAACTTCTTTATCCATTTTTTGCTTTCTGCGATATTTAACTTGTGCCGTACACGAGGTTCTTATATACAGAGCCGTCCGACACTTTGGGGTGGCTGTGTGTTTCTGATTTTAATTTCCCTAATCTATAGGACCATAAGTGGAAGTGCCGTAGGCTCCGTTGCTTTGTTTTTTAGGTGTTTGAGGATACACCATAGACTTCTCCAGAGTGACTCTTGGCAATTTACATCCCGCCCATCAGCATAACAAGGCTCCCTGTTCTCCATGGCCTGTGCTGCCTTTCTGGATTTTACAATTTTTTCAGATGGCCCTTTTGACTGGGGGGCAGTGAGACTTCACTGTAGTGCCGATTTCTTTAACATGTTTCCTTGGTTGGCCAAAAAGTGCGTATGCGTTTTTTCCTGAATATATTCAGGAAAACACACATACGCCCTTTTTGGCCAACTGCATCATTGTCGACGTTCTGCTTCCTTTCCTATGCTTTAAATGCAATTCCAGTCTACCCCCTGAAATCGTTTTCCTGCAATTCTGCCCCGCTTTCGAGTCCTCTTCGCAGCCTTCCTTCAATATATTTTTGGACGATAGCTGTCATTTATAACTCTGCATGTTTGCGAATTACAGTGCCCCTGAGCTCCTTTCTTCAAATCGCTTTGTTGTGAGCTGGCCGCAAAACCGCAGGATTGCTTCAGGCACTAATCTTTTTCCGGTACGGCATGCTGATCCTTTGGTTAATTCCCCTTCCTGGTGGGAAATGAGCGTTAAATTTGCCCGTGCAGACACCTACAGCTAGTCTCTCATTGGTTCTCCCTATTCCTGTTCATCTTGCCAGAAATTGCAAACTGTGCCAAACAGGAGGTTAAAGGCACTGACTCTCCAAGTGGGGAGAGTGTTAGTAAAGGGTCTGGAATGGTGAACCCGAGTAAAAGGGGACAAAATCTGAGATACATTTGAAAACGTTTCCCGGTCACACGGTGCACCATACTGTGGGTTTCCCATGCATGTTTTACCTGAAGGAAGAATCCCTTAAACCTGGAGAGTTGGGACCCATGGAATGGGTACCATGCAGTATGACTTCAAAGGGTCTGCATTTGCTCATCGAACCTCACCAATGCTATCAGCCCGAAGTGTCCAACCTTATGTCTCACTCAGCTCTGGGTGTAGATGAGGTAAATCCAGGTTGCATCACAAGCCCTGAATGAATTATTTAAGAATTGCTCTCTATTTCACTGTCATTGTGTTTTGTTTTTGTAATTCATTTTGATAATGGGATTTATCAGATTTTCTCTGCTGCCTTCATGCACCTGTACACACGCTTGATTCTCTTATGGAGACATATAAATCCATGGGTTTGAAGATAATTACTAGTCAGGTGTATTCCTAGGCGTTGAATATAGGGTGTTTAGCCCATTTCGTTGAGCAAGGTGTAGGTCTTGACTATTACATATTTGACGTATGGAATGGTATCTGTGCTAATTTCTCTCTCTGGTTTTATGCAGCACCCCAACTCACCTTTCCCCTTAAGCAAACATAAGTTGGTTTTCTAAATTTGAGAACCTGTTCTGTTTTGAAATTCAGTTCATGTGTAGCCAAGATTACATTCCGTGTATTAGTGATATCTTATGATGTTTCATTTTCTGTGTGACTTATTTCACTTAGAATCATTGTACCTGAATCCACTCATTATGCCACGACGGGCCTGATGACATAGATTTCATTGGTGAGTGATATTCCATTGTACGTACGTACCACAACTTCTTTATGCATTTTTCGCTTTCTGGGATATTTAACTTGTACCGTAGACGTGGTTCTTGTAAACAGAGCCGTCTGAAACTTTGGGGTGGCTGTGTGTTTTTGATTTTAATTTCCCTAAACTATAGGACCATAAGTGGAAGTGTCGTAGGTTCCGTTGCTTTGTTTTTTAGGTGTTTCAGGAAACACCATACACTTCTCCAGAGTGGCTCTTGGCAATTTACATCCCACCCATCAGCATAACAAGGCTCCCTCTTCTCCATGGACTGTGCTGCCTTTCTGGATTTTACACTTTTTTCAGATGGCCCTTTTGACCGGGGGGCAGTGAGACTTCATTGTAGTGCAGATTTCTATAACATGCTTGCTTGGTTGGCCAAAAAGGGCGTATGCTTTTTATCCTGAATATATTCTGGAAAAATGCATACGCCCTTTTTGGCCAAGTGCATCAACGTCGACGTTCTCCCTCTTTTCGTATGCTTCAAATGCAATTCCAGTCTACCCCCTGAAATCGTTTTCCTGCAAATCTGCCCCGCTTTCAAGTCCTCTTTGCAGCCTTCCTTCAATATATTTTTGGACGATAGCTGTCATTTATAACGCTGAAGGTTTGTGAATTACAGTGCCCGTGAGCTCCTTTCGTCAAATCACTTTCTTGTGAGCTGTCCGCAAACCCGCAGGATTGCTTCAGGCCATAAACTGGTTCCGGAATGGCATGCTGAGCCTTTGGTTAAATCCTCTTCCTGGTGGGAAATGAGCGTTAAATTTGCCCGTGCAGACACCTACAGCTAGTCTCTCATTGGTTCTCCCTATTCCTGTTCATCTTGCCAGAAATTGCAAACTGTGCCAAACAGGAGGTTAAAGGCACTGACTCTCCAAGTGGGGAGAGTGTTAGTAAAGGGTCTGGAATGGTGAACCCGAGTAAAAGGGGACAAAATCTGAGATGCATTTGAAAACGTTTCCCGGTCACACGGTGCACCATACTGTGGGTTTCCCATGCATGTTTTAGCTGAAGGAAGAATCCCTTAAACCTGGAGAGTTGGGACCCATGGAATGGGTACCATGCAGTATGACTTCAAAGGGTCTGCATTTGCTCATCGAACCTCACCAATGCTATCAGCCTGAAGTGTCCCACCTTATGTCTCACTCAGCTCTGGGTGTAGATGAGGTAAATCCAGGTTGCATCACAAGCCCTGAATGAATTATTTAAGAATTGCTCTCTATTTCACTCTCATTGTGTTTTGTTTTTGTAATTCATTTTGATAAGGGGATTTATCGGATTTACTCTGCTGCATACATGCACCTGTACACACGCTTGATTCTCTTATGGAGACATATAAATCCATGGGTTTGAAGATTCTTACTAGTCAGGTGTATTGCTAGGCGTTGAATATAGGGTTTTTAGACCATCTCGTTGAGCAAGGGGTAGATCTTGACTATTACATATTTGACTTATGGAAGGGTATCTGTGCTAATTTCTATCTCTGGTTTTATGCAGCACCCAAACTCACCTTTCCCCTTAAGCAAACATAAGTTGGTTTTCTAAATTTGAGACCCTGTTCTGTTTTGCAATTCAGTTCATGTGTAGCCAAGATTACATTCGGTGTATTAGTGATATCTTATGATGTTTCATTTTCTGTGTGACTTATTTCACTTAGAATCATCGACCTGAATCCACTCATTATGCCGCGACGGGCCTGATGACATAGATTTCATTGGAGAGTGATATTACAATGTATGTACGTACCACAATTTCTTTATCCATTTTTTGCTTTCTGTGATAATTTACTTGTACCGTAGACGAGGTTCTTGTAAACAGAGCCGTCTGAAACATTGGGGTGGCTGTGTGTTTTTGATTTTAATTTCCCTAAGCTATAGGACCATAAGTGGAAGTGCCGTAGGCTCTGTTGCTTTGTTTTTTAGGTGTTTCAGGAAACACCATACACTTCTCCAGAGTGGCTCTTGGCAATTTACATCCCGCCCATCAGCATAACAGAGCTCCCTGTTCTCCATGGCCTGTGTTGCCTGTCTGGATTTTACACATTTTTCAGATGGCCGTTTTGACCAGGGGGCAGTGAGACTTCACTGTAGTACAGATTTCTTTAACATGCTTGCTTGGTTGGCCAAAAAGGGCGTATGCGTTTTTTCCTGAATATATTCTGGAAAAAACGCATACGCAGTTTTTAGCCAAGTGCATCATTGTCGACGTTCTGCCTCTTTTCCTATGCTTTAAATGTAATTCCAGTCTACCCCCTGAAATCCTTTTCCTGCAATTCTGCCCCGCATTCAAGTGCTCTTCGCAGGCTTCCTTCAATATATTTTTGGATGTTAACTGTCATATATAACTCTGCAGGTTTGTGAATTACAGTGCCCATGATCTCCTTTCATCAAATTGCTTCCTTGTGAGCTGGCCGCAAACCCGCAGGATTGCTTCAGGCCCTAAACTGGTTCCGGAATGGCATGCTGAACCTTTGGTTAAATCCTCTTCCTGGTGGGAAATGAGCGTTAAATTTGCCCGTGCAGACACCTACAGCTAGTCTCTCATTGGTTCTACCTATTCCTGTTCATCTTGCCAGAAATTGCAAACTGTGCCAAACAGGAGGTTAAAGGCACTGACTCTCCAAGTGGGGAGAGTGTTAGTAAAGGGTCTGGAATGGTGAACCCGAGTAAAAGGGGACAAAATCTGAGATGCATTTGAAAACGTTTCCCGGTCACACGGTGCACCATACTGTGGGTTTCCCATGCATGTTTTAGCTGAAGGAAGAATCCCTTAAACCTGGAGAGTTGGGACCCATGGAATCGGTACCATGCAGTATGACTTCAAAGGGTCTGCATTTGCTCATCGAACCTCACCAATGCTATCAGCCCGAAGTGTCCAACCTTATGTCTCACTCAGCTCTGGGTGTAGATGAGGTAAATCCAGGTTGCATCACAAGCCCTGAATGAATTATTTAAGAATTGCTCTCTATTTCACTCTCATTGTGTTTCGTTTTTGTAATTCATTTTGATAATGGGATTTATCGGATTTTCTCTGCTGCCTTCATGCAGCTGTACACACACTTGATTCTCTTATGGAGACATATAAATCCATGGGTTTGAAGATAATTACTAGTCAGGTGTATTCCTAGGCGTTGAATATAGGGTGTTTAGCCCATTTCGTTGAGCAAGGTGTAGGTCTTGACTATTACATATTTGACGTATGGAATGGTATCTGTGCTAATTTCTATCTCTGGTTTTATGCAGCACCCCAACTCACCTTTCCCCTTAAGCAAACATAAGTTGGTTTTCTAAATTTGAGAACCTGTTCTGTTTTGAAATTCAGTTCATGTGTAGCCAAGATTACATTCCGTGTATTAGTGATATCTTATGATGTTTCATTTTCTGTGTGACTTATTTCACTTAGAATCATTGTACCTGAATCCACTCATTATGCCACGACGGGCCTGATGACATAGATTTCATTGGTGAGTGATATTCCATTGTACGTACGTACCACAACTTCTTTATGCATTTTTCGCTTTCTGGGATATTTAACTTGTACCGTAGACGTGGTTCTTGTAAACAGAGCCGTCTGAAACTTTGGGGTGGCTGTGTGTTTTTGATTTTAATTTCCCTAAGCTATAGGACCATAAGTGGAAGTGCCGTAGGTTCCGTTGCTTTGTTTTTTAGGTGTTTCAGGAAACACCATACACTTCCCCAGAGTGGCTCTTGGCAATTTACATCCCACCCATCAGCATAACAAGGCTCCCTCTTCTCCATGGCCTGTGCTGCCTTTCTGGATTTTACACTTTTTTCAGATGGCCCTTTTGACCGGGGGGCAGTGAGACTTCATTGTAGTGCAGATTTCTATAACATGCTTGCTTGTTTGGCCAAAAAGGGCGTATGCTTTTTTTCCTGAATATATTCTGGAAAAATGCATACGCCCTTTTTGGCCAAGTGCATCAATGTCGACGTTCTCCCTCTTTTCGTATGCTTTAAATGCAATTCCAGTCTACCCCCTGAAATCGTTTTCCTGCAAATCTGCCCCGCTTTCAAGTCCTCTTTGCAGCCTTCCTTCAATATATTTTTGGACGATAGCTGTCATTTATAACGCTGAAGGTTTGTGAATTACAGTGCCCGTGAGCTCCTTTCGTCAAATCACTTTCTTGTGAGCTGTCCGCAAAGCCGCAGGATTGCTTCAGGCCCTAATTTGGTTCCCTCAAGGCATGCTGAGCCTTTTGTTATTTCCTCTTCCTGGTGGGAAATGAGCGTTAAATTTGCCCGTGCAGAAACCTACAGCTACTCTCTCATTGGTTCTCCCTATTCCTGTTCATCTTGCGCAGAAATTGCAAACTGTGCCAAACAGGAGGTTAAAGGCACTGACTCTCCAAGTGGGGAGAGTGTTAGTAAAGGGTTTGGAATGGTGAACCCGAGTAAAAGGGGACGAAAACTGAGATGCATTTGAAAATGCTTCCCAGTCACACGGTGCACCATACTGTGGGTTTCCCATGCATGTTTTAGCTGAAGGAAGAATCCCTTAAACCTGGAGATTTGGGACCCATGGAATGGGTACCATGCAGTATGACTTCAAAGGGTCTGCATTTGCTCATCGAACCTCACCAATGCTATCAGCCTGAAGTGTCCCACCTTATGTCTCACTCAGCTCTGGGTGTAGATGAGGTAAATCCAGGTTGCATCACAAGCCCTGAATGAATTATTTAAGAATTGCTCTCTATTTCACTCTCATTGTGTTTTGTTTTTGTAATTCATTTTGATAAGGGGATTTATCGGATTTACTCTGCTGCATACATGCACCTGTACACACGCTTGATTCTCTTATGGAGACATATAAATCCATGGGTTTGAAGATTCTTACTAGTCAGGTGTATTGCTAGGCGTTGAATATAGGGTTTTTAGACCATCTCGTTGAGCAAGGGGTAGATCTTGACTATTACATATTTGACTTATGGAAGGGTATCTGTGCTAATTTCTATCTCTGGTTTTATGCAGCACCCAAACTCACCTTTCCCCTTAAGCAAACATAAGTTGGTTGTCTTAATTTGAGACCCTGTTCTGTTTTGCAATTCAGT
The DNA here is from genome assembly GCF_059928025.1 of Delphinapterus leucas. Taxonomy (NCBI): domain Eukaryota; kingdom Metazoa; phylum Chordata; class Mammalia; order Artiodactyla; family Monodontidae; genus Delphinapterus; species Delphinapterus leucas. The sequence goes on along the minus strand of NW_028322233.1, from coordinate 13,395,466 downwards.
TCATGTGTAGCCAAGATTACATTCGGTGTATTAGTGATATCTTATGATGTTTCATTTTCTGTGTGACATATTTCACTTAGCATCATCGACCTGAATCCACTCATTATGCCGCGACGCGCCTGATGACATAGATTTCATTGGAGAGTGATATTACAATGTATGTACGTACCACAATTTCTTTATCCATTTTTTGCTTTCTGTGATAATTTACTTGTACCGTAGACGAGGTTCTTGTAAACAGAGCCGTCTGAAACTTTGGGGTGGCTGTGTGTTTTTGATTTTAATTTCCCTAAGCTATAGGACCATAAGTGGAAGTGCCGTAGGCTCTGTTGCTTTGTTTTTTAGGTGTTTCAGGAAACACCATACACTTCTCCAGAGTGGCTCTTGGCAATTTACATCCCGCCCATCAGCATAACAGAGCTCCCTGTTCTCCATGGCCTGTGTTGCCTGTCTGGATTTTACACATTTTTCAGATGGCCGTTTTGACCAGGGGGCAGTGAGACTTCACTGTAGTGAAGATTTCTTTAACATGCTTGCTTGGTTGGCCAAAAAGGGCGTATGCGTTTTTTCCTGAATATATTCTGGAAAAAACGCATACGCCGTTTTTGGCCAAGTGCATCATTGTCGACGTTCTGCCTCTTTTCCTATGCTTTAAATGTAATTCCAGTCTACCCCCTGAAATCGTTTTCCTACAATTCTGCCTCGCATTCAAGTCCTCTTCGCAGGCTTCCTTCAATATATTTTTGGATGTTAGCTGTCATATATACTCTGCAGGTTTGTGAATTACAGTGCACATGATCTCCTTTCATCAAATCGCTTCCTTGTGAGCTGGCCGCAAACCCGCAGGATTGCTTCAGGCCCTAAACTGGTTCCGGAATGGCATGCTGAGCCTTTGGTTAAATCCTCTTCCTGGTGGGAAATGAGCGTTAAATTTGCCCGTGCAGACACCTACAGCTAGTCTCTCATTGGTTCTCCCTATTCCTGTTCATATTGCCAGAAATTGCAAACTGTGCCAAACAGGAGGTTAAAGGCACTGACTCTCCCAGTGGGGAGAGTGTTAGTAAAGGGTCTGGAATGGTGAACCCGAGTAAAAGGGGACAAAATCTGAGATGCATTTGAAAACGTTTCCCGGTCACACGGTGCACCATACTGTGGGTTTCCCATGCATGTTTTAGCTGAAGGAAGAATCCCTTAAACCTGGAGAGTTGGGACCCATGTAATGGGTACCATGCAGTATGACTTCAAAGGGTCTGCATTTGCTCATCGAACCTCACCAATGCTATCAGCCCGAAGTGTCCAACCTTATGTCTCACTCAGCTCTGGGTGTAGATGAGGTAAATCCAGGTTGCATCACAAGCCCTGAATGAATTATTTAAGAATTGCTCTCTATTTCACTCTCATTGTGTTTCGTTTTTGTAATTCATTTTGATAATGGGGTTTATCGGATTTTCTCTGCTGCATTCATGCAGCTGTACACACGCTTGATTCTCTTATGGAGATATATAAATCCATGGGTTTGAAGATAATTACTAGTCAGGTGTATTCCTAGGCGTTGAATATAGGGTGTATAGCCCATTTCGTTGAGCAAGGTGTAGGTCTTGACTATTACATATTTGACGTATGGAATGGTATCTGTGCTAATTTCTATCTCTGGTTTTATGCAGCACCCCAACTCACCTTTCCCCTTAAGCAAACATAAGTTGGTTTTCTAAATTTGAGAACCTGTTCTGTTTTGAAATTCAGTTCCTGTGTAGCCAAGATTACATTCCGTGTATTAGTGATATCTTATGATGTTTCATTTTCTGTGTGACTTATTTCACTTAGAATCATTGTACCTGAATCCACTCATTATGCCACGACGGGCCTGATGACATAGATTTCATTGGTGAGTGATATTCCATTGTACGTACGTACCACAACTTCTTTATGCATTTTTCGCTTTCTGGGATATTTAACTTGTACCGTAGACGTGGTTCTTGTAAACAGAGCCGTCTGAAACTTTGGGGTGGCTGTGTGTTTTTGATTTTAATTTCCCTAAGCTATAGGACCATAAGTGGAAGTGCCGTAGGTTCCGTTGCTTTGTTTTTTAGGTGTTTCAGGAAACACCATACACTTCCCCAGAGTGGCTCTTGGCAATTTACATCCCACCCATCAGCATAACAAGGCTCCCTCTTCTCCATGGCCTGTGCTGCCTTTCTGGATTTTACACTTTTTTCAGATGGCCCTTTTGACCGGGGGGCAGTGAGACTTCATTGTAGTGCAGATTTCTATAACATGCTTGCTTGTTTGGCCAAAAAGGGCGTATGCTTTTTTTCCTGAATATATTCTGGAAAAATGCATACGCCCTTTTTGGACAAGTGCATCAATGTCGACGTTCTCCCTCTTTTCGTATGCTTTAAATGCAATTCCAGTCTACCCCCTGAAATCGTTTTCCTGCAAATCTGCCCCGCTTTCAAGTCCTCTTTGCAGCCTTCCTTCAATATATTTTTGGACGATAGCTGTCATTTATAACACTGAAGGTTTGTGAATTACAGTGCCCGTGAGCTCCTTTCGTCAAATCACTTTCTTGTGAGCTGTCCGCAAAGCCGCAGGATTGCTTCAGGCCCTAATTTGGTTCCCTCAAGGCATGCTGAGCCTTTTGTTATTTCCTCTTCCTGGTGGGAAATGAGCGTTAAATTTGCCAGTGCAGAAACCTACAGCTACTCTCTCATTGGTTCTCCCTATTCCTGTTCATCTTGCGCAGAAATTGCAAACTGTGCCAAACAGGAGGTTAAAGGCACTGACTCTCCAAGTGGGGAGAGTGTTAGTAAAGGGTTTGGAATGGTGAACCCGAGTAAAAGGGGACGAAAACTGAGATGCATTTGAAAACGTTTCCCAGTCACACGATGCACCATACTGTGGGTTTCCCATGCATGTTTTAGCTGAAGGAAGAATCCCTTAAACCTGGAGAGTTGGGACCCATGGAAAGGGTTCCATGCAGTATGACTTCAAAGGGTCTGCATTTGCTCACCGAACCTCACCAATGCTATCAGCCCGAAGTGTCCAGCCTTATGTCTCACCCAGCTCTGGGTGTAGATGTGGTAAATCCAGATTGCATCACAAGCCCTGAATGAATTATTTAAGAATTGCTCTCTATTTCACTGTCATTGTGGTTTTTTTTGAAATTTATTTTGATAATGGGATTTATCGGATTTTCACTGCTGCGTTTAGGCTGCTGTACACACGCTTGATTTCCTTATGGAGACATATAAATCCATGGGTTTTAAGATTCTTACTTGTCAGGTATATTCCCAGGCGTTGAATATGGGGTGTTGAGTCCATTTCGTTGAGCAAGGAGTAGGTCTTCTCTATTATATATTTGGCCTATGGAACGGTATCTGTGTTAATTTCAATCTCTGGTTTTATGCAGCACCCCAACTCACCTTTCCCCATAAGCAAGCATAAGTTGGTTTTCTAAATTTGAGACCCTGTTCTGTTTTGTAATTCAGTTCATGTGTAGCCAAGTTTACATTCCGTGTATTAGTGATACCTTATGATGTTTCTTTTTCTGTGTGACTTATTTCACTTAGAATCCTCCTACCTGAATCCACTCATTATGCCGCTATGGGCCTGATGACATAGATTTCATTGCTGAGTGATATTCCATTGTACATACGTACAACAACTTCTTTATCCATTTTTTGCTTTCTCGGATATTTAACTTGCATCGTAGACGAGGTTCTTGTAAACAGAGCCGTCCCAAAATTTGGGGTGGCTGTGTGTGTTTGATTTTAATTTCCCTAAGCTATAGGACCATAAGTGGTAGTGCCGTACGCAACGTTACCTTGTTTTTTAGGTGTTTCAGGAAACACCATTCACTTCTCCAGAGTGGCTGTTGGCAATTTACATCCCGCCCATCAGCATAACAAGCCTCCCTGTTCTCCATGGCCTGTGCTGACTTTTTGGATTTTACACATTTTTCAGATGGCCCTTTTCACCGGGGGGCAGTGAGACTTCATTGTAGTGCAGATTTCCTTTACACGCTTGCTTGGTTGGCCAAAAAGTGCGTATGCGTTTTTTCCTGAATATATTCAGGAAAAGAACGCATACGACCTTTTTGGCCAAGTGCATCATTGTCGACATTCTGCCTCTTTTCCTATGCTTTAAGTGCAATTCCAGTCTACCCCCTGAAATCGTTTTCCTGAAATTCTGCCCCGCTTTCAAGTCCTCTTCGACGACTAACTTCAATATATTTTTGGACGATAGCTCTCATTCATAACTCTGCAGGTTTGTGAATTACAGTGCCCCTGAGCTCCTTTCTTCAACTCGCTTTCTTGTGAGCTGGCCGCAAAACCGCAGGATTGCTTCAGGCCCTAATCTGGTTCCGGCATGGCATGCTGAGCCTTTCGTTAATTCCTCTTCCTGGTGGGAAATGAGCGTTCCATTTGCCCGTGCAGACACCTACAGCTAGTCTCTCATTGGTTCTCCCTATTCCTGTTCATCTTGCGCAGAAATTGCAAACTGTGCCAAACAGGAGTTTAAAGGCACTGACTCTCCAAGTGGGGAGACTGTTAGTAAGGCGTCAGGAACGGTGACCCCGAGTACCAGGGGACGAAAACTAAGATGCTTTTGAAAACGTTTCCCGGTCACACGGTGCACCATACTGTGGGTTTCCCATGCATGTTTTAGCTGAAGGAAGAATCCCTTAACCCTGGAGATTTGGGACCCATGGAAAGGGTACCATAGAGTATGACTTCAAAGGGTCTGCATTTGCTCATCGAACCACACCAAAGCTATCAGCCCGAAGTGCCCAACATTATGTCTCATTCAGCTCTGGGTGTAGATGTGGTAAATCCAGGTTGCATCACAAGCCGTGAATGAATTATTTAAGAATTGCTCTCTATTTCACTGTCCTAGTGTTTTGTTTTTGTAATTCATTTTGATAATGGGATTTATCAGATATTCTCTGCTGCATTCATGACACTGTACACACGCTTCATTCTCTTATGGAGACATATAAATCCATGGGTTTGAAGATTCTTACTAGTCAGGTTTATTCCTAGCCGTTGAATATGGGGTGTTTAGTCCATTTCGTTGAGCAAGGGGTAGGTCTTGACTATTACATATTTGGCTTATGGAAAGGTATCTGTGCTAATTTCTATCTCTGGTTTTATGCAGCACCCCAACTCACCTTTCCCCTTAAGCAAGCATAAGTTGGTTTTCTAAATTTGAGACCCTGTTCTGTTTTGTAATTCAGTTCATGTGTAGCCACGTTTACATTCAGTGTATTAGTGATATCTTATGATGTTTCATTTTCTGTGTGACTTATTTCACTTAGAATCATCGTACCTGAATCCATGCATTGTGCCGCGACGGGCCTGATGACTTAGATTTCATTGCTGAGTGATATTCCATTGTACGTACGTACCACAACTTCTTTATCCATTTTTCACATTCTGGGATATTTAACTTGTACCGTAGATGAGGTTCTTGTAAACAGAGCCGTCCGACACTTTGGGGTGGCTGTGTGTTTTTGATTTTAATTTCCCTAAGCTATAGGACCATAAGTGGAAGTGCCGTAGGCTCCGTTGCTTTGTTTTTATGGTGTTCCGGGAAACACCATACACTTCTCCAGAGCGGCTCTTGGCAATTTACATCCCGCCCATCAGCATAACAAGGCTCCCTGTTCTCCATGGCCTGTGCTGCCTTTCTGGATTTTACACTTTTTTCAGATGGCCCTTTTGACCGTGGGGCAGTGAGACTTCATTGTAGTGCACATTTCTTTAACATGCTTGCTTGGTTGGCCAAAAAGGGCGTATGCGTTTTTTCCTGAATATATTCAGGAAAAAACGCATACGCCCTTTTTGGCCAAGAGCATCATTGTCGACGTTCTGCCTCTTTTCCTATGCTTTAAATGCAATTCCCGTCTACCCCCTGAAATCGTTTTCCTGCAATTCTGCCCCACTTACAAGTCGTCTTCGCAGCCTTCCTTCAATATTTTTTTGGACGATAGCTGTCATTTATAACTCTGCATGTTTGTGAGTTACAGTGCCCCTGAGCTCCTTTCTTCAACTCACTATCTTGTGAGCTGGCCGCAAACCCGCAGGATTACTTCAGGCCCTAATCTGGTTCCGGCATGGCATGCTGCTCCTGTGGTTAATTCCTCTTCCTGGTGGGAAATGAGCGTTAAATTTGCCCGTGCAGACACCTACAGCTAGTCTCTCATTGGTTCTCCCTATTCCTGTTCATGTTGCGCAGAAATTGCAAACTGTGCCAAACAGGAGTTTAAAGGCACTGACTCTCCATGTGGGGACAGTGTGAGTAAAGGGTCTGGAATGGTGAACCCGAGTAAAAGGGGACGAAAACTGAGATACATTTAAAACGTTTCCCGGTCACACGGTGCACCGTACTGTGGGTTTCCGATGCATGTTTTAGCTGAAGGAAGAATCCCTTAAACCTGGAGAGTTGGGACCCATGGCACGGGTACCATGCAGTATGACTTCAAAGGGTCTGCATTTGCTCATCGAACCTCACCAATGCTATCAGCCCGAAGTGCCCAACCTTATGTCTCACTCAGCTCTGGGTGTAGATGTGGTAAATCCAGGTTGCATCACAAGCCCTGAATGAATTATTTAAGAATTGCTCTCTATTTCACTGTCCTTGTGTTTTGTTTTTGTAATTCATTTTGATAATGGGATTTATCGGATTTTCTCTGCTGCATTCATGCAGCTGTACACACGCTTGATTCTCTTATGGAGACATATAAATCCATGGGTTTTAAGATTCTTAATTGTCAGGTATATTCCCAGGTGTTGAATATGTGGTGTCGAGTCCATTTCGTTGAGCAAGGAGTAGGTCTTTTCTATTATATATTTGGCTTATGGAACGGTATCTGTGCTAATTTCAATCTCTGGTTTTATGCAGCACCCCAACACACCTTTCCCCTTAAGCAAGCATAAGTTGATTTTCTAAATTTGAGACCCTGTTCTGTTTTGTAATTCAGTTCATGTGTAGCCAAGTTTACATTCCGTGTATTAGTGATATCTTATGATGTTTCTTTTTCTGTGTGACTTATTTCTCGTAGAATCGTCCTACCTGAATCCACTCATTATGCCGCTATGGGCCTGATGACGTAGATTTCATTGCTGTGTGATATTACATTGTACGTACGTACCACAACTTCTTTATCCATTTTTCGCTTTCTGGGATATTTAACTTGTACCATAGACGAGGTTCTTGTATACAGAGTCGTCTGAAATTTTCGGTTGGCTGTGTGTTTTTGATTTTACTTTCCCTAAGCTACAGGACCATAAGTGGAAGTGCCATAGGCTGCGTTGCTTTGTTTCCTATGTGTTTCAGGAAACGCCATACACTTCTCCAGTTTGGCTGTTGGCAATTTACGTCCCGCCCATCTGCATAACAAGGCTCCCTTTTCTCCATGGCCTGTCCTGCTTTTCTGATTTTTATACTTTTTTCAGATCGCCCTTTTGACCGGGGGTCAATGAGACTTCATTGTAGTGCAGATTTCTTTACACGCTTGCTTGGTTGGCCAAAAAGTGCGTATGCGTTTATTCCTGAATATATTCAGGAAAAAACGCATACGCCCTTTTTGGCCAAGTGCATCATTTTCGACATTCTGCTATTTTCCTAAGCTTTAGGTGGATTTCCTGTCTACCCCCTGAAATCGTTTTGCTGCAATTCTGCCCCGCTTTCAAGTCCTCTTCGAAGACTTACTTCAGTACATTTTTGGACGATAGCTGTCATTCATAACTCTGCAGGTTTGTGAATTACAGTGCCCCTGAGCTCCTTTCTTCAACTCGCTTTCTTGTGAGCTGGCCACAAAACTGCAGGATTGCTTCAGGCCCTAATCTGTTTCAGGCAGGGCACGCTGAGCCTTTGGTTAATTCCTCTTCCTGGTGGGAAATGAGCGTTCCATTTGCCCGTGCAGACACTTACAGCTAGTCTCTCATTGGTTCTCCCTATTCCTGTTCATCTTGCGCAGAAATTGCAAACTGTGCCAAAGAGGAGGTTAAAGGCACTGACTCTCCAAGTGGGGAGAGTGTTAGTAAAGCGTCTGGAATGGTGAACCCGAGTACCAGGGGACGAAAACTGAGATGCATTTCAAAACGTTTCCCAATCACACGGTGGACCTTACTCTGGGTTTGCCATGCATGGTTTAGTTGAAGGAAGAATCCCTTAAACCTGCAGAGTTGGGACCCTTGGAATGGGTACCATACAGTATGACTTCAAAGGGTCTGCATTTGCTCACCGAACCTCACCAATGCTATGAGCCCGAAGTGTCCAGCCTTATGTCTCACCCAGCTCTGGGTGTAGATGTGGTAAATCCAGATTGCATCACAAGCCCTGAATGAATTATTTAAGAATTGCTCTCTATTTCACTGTCATTGTGGTTTTTTTTGAAATTTATTTTGATAATGGGATTTATCGGATTTTCACTGCTGCGTTTAGGCCGCTGTACACACGCTTGATTTCCTTATGGAGACATATAAATCCATGGGTTTTAAGATTCTTACTTGTCAGGTATATTCCCAGGCGTTGAATATGGGGTGTTGAGTCCATTTCGTTGAGCAAGGAGTAGGTCTTCTCTGTTATATATTTGGCCTATGGAACGGTATCTGTGTTAATTTCAATCTCTGGTTTTATGCAGCACCCCACCTCACCTTTCCCCATAAGCAAGCATAAGTTGGTTTTCTAAATTTGAGACCCTGTTCTGTTTTGTAATTCAGTTCATGTGTAGCCAAGTTTACATTCCGTGTATTAGTGATACCTTATGATGTTTCTTTTTCTGTGTGACTTATTTCACTTAGAATCCTCCTACCTGAATCCACTCATTATGCCACTATGGGCCTGATGACATAGATTTCATTGCTGAGTGATATTCCATTGTACGTACGTACAACAACTTCTTTATCCATTTTTTGCTTTCTCGGATATTTAACTTGCATCGTAGACGAGGTTCTTGTAAACAGAGCCGTCCCAAAATTTGGGGTGGCTGTGTGTGTTTGATTTTAATTTCCCTAAGCTATAGGACCATAAGTGGTAGTGCCGTACGCAACGTTACCTTGTTTTTTAGGTGTTTCAGGAAACACCATACACTTCTCCAGAGTGGCTGTTGGCAATTTACATCCCGCCCATCAGCATAACAAGCCTCCCTGTTCTCCATGGCCTGTGCTGACTTTTTGGATTTTACACATTTTTCAGATGGCCCTTTTCACCGGGGGGCAGTGAGACTTCATTGTAGTGCAGATTTCCTTTACACGCTTGCTTGGTTGGCCAAAAAGTGCGTATGCGTTTTTTCCTGAATATATTCAGGAAAAGAACGCATACGACCTTTTTGGCCAAGTGCATCATTGTCGACATTCTGCCTCTTTTCCTATGCTTTAAGTGCAATTCCAGTCTACCCCCTGAAATCGTTTTCCTGAAATTCTGCCCCCCTTTCAAGTCCTCTTCGACGACTAACTTCAATATATTTTTGGACGATAGCTCTCATTCATAACTCTGCAGGTTTGTGAATTACAGTGCCCCTGAGCTCCTTTCTTCAACTCGCTTTCTTGTGAGCTGGCCGCAAAACCGCAGGATTGCTTCAGGCCCTAATCTGGTTCCGGCATGGCATGCTGAGCCTTTCGTTAATTCCTCTTCCTGGTGGGAAATGAGCGTTCCATTTGCCCGTGCAGACACCTACAGCTAGTCTCTCATTGGTTCTCCCTATTCCTGTTCATCTTGCGCAGAAATTGCAAACTGTGCCAAACAGGAGTTTAAAGGCACTGACTCTCCAAGTGGGGAGAGTGTTAGTAAGGCGTCAGGAACGGTGACCCCGAGTACCAGGGGACGAAAACTAAGATGCTTTTGAAAACGTTTCCCGGTCACACGGTGCACCATACTGTGGGTTTCCCATGCATGTTTTAGCTGAAGGAAGAATCCCTTAACCCTGGAGATTTGGGACCCATGGAAAGGGTACCATAGAGTATGACTTCAAAGGGTCTGCATTTGCTCATCGAACCACACCAATGCTATCAGCCCGAAGTGCCCAACATTATGTCTCATTCAGCTCTGGGTGTAGATGTGGTAAATCCAGGTTGCATCACAAGCCGTGAATGAATTATTTAAGAATTGCTCTCTATTTCACTGTCCTAGTGTTTTGTTTTTGTAATTCATTTTGATAATGGGATTTATCAGATATTCTCTGCTGCATTCATGACACTGTACACACGCTTCATTCTCTTATGGAGACATATAAATCCATGGGTTTGAAGATTCTTACTAGTCAGGTGTATTCCTAGGCGTTGAATATGGGGTGTTTAGTCCATTTCGTTGAGCAAGGGGTAGGTCTTGACTATTACATATTTGGCTTATGGAAAGGTATCTGTGCTAATTTCTATCTCTGGTTTTATGCAGCACCCCAACTCACCTTTCCCCTTAAGCAAGCATAAGTTGGTTTTCTAAATTTGAGACCCTGTTCTGTTTTGTAATTCAGTTCATGTGTAGCCACGTTTACATTCAGTGTATTAGTGATATCTTATGATGTTTCATTTTCTGTGTGACTTATTTCACTTAGAATCATCGTACCTGAATCCATGCATTGTGCCGCGACGGGCCTGATGACTTAGATTTCATTGCTGAGTGATATTCCATTGTACGTACGTACCACAACTTCTTTATCCATTTTTCACATTCTGGGATATTTAACTTGTACCGTAGATGAGGTTCTTGTAAACAGAGCCGTCCGACACTTTGGGGTGGCTGTGTGTTTTTGATTTTAATTTCCCTAAGCTATAGGACCATAAGTGGAAGTGCCGTAGGCTCCGTTGCTTTGTTTTTATGGTGTTCCGGGAAACACCATACACTTCTCCAGAGTGGCTCTTGGCAATTTACATCCCGCCCATCAGCATAACAAGGCTCCCTGTTCTCCATGGCCTGTGCTGCCTTTCTGGATTTTACACTTTTTTCAGATGGCCCTTTTGACCGGGGGGCAGTGAGACTTCATTGTAGTGCAGATTTCTTTAACATGCTTGCTTGGTTGGCCAAAAAGGGCGTATGCGTTTTTTCCTGAATATATTCAGGAAAAAACGCATACGCCCTTTTTGGCCAAGAGCATCATTGTCGACGTTCTGCCTCTTTTCCTATGCTTTAAATGCAATTCCCGTCTACCCCCTGAAATCGTTTTCCTGCAATTCTGCCCCACTTACAAGTCGTCTTCGCAGCCTTCCTTCAATATTTTTTTGGACGATAGCTGTCATTTATAACTCTGCATGTTTGTGAGTTACAGTGCCCCTGAGCTCCTTTCTTCAACTCACTATCTTGTGAGCTGGCCGCAAACCCGCAGGATTACTTCAGGCCCTAATCTGGTTCCGGCATGGCATGCTGAGCCTTTCGTTAATTCCTCTTCCTGGTGGGAAATGAGCGTTCCATTTGCCCGTGCAGACACCTACAGCTAGTCTCTCATTGGTTCTCCCTATTCCTGTTCATCTTGCGCAGAAATTGCAAACTGTGCCAAACAGGAGTTTAAAGGCACTGACTCTCCAAGTGGGGAGAGTGTTAGTAAGGCGTCAGGAACGGTGACCCCGAGTACCAGGGGACGAAAACTAAGATGCTTTTGAAAACGTTTCCCGGTCACACGGTGCACCATACTGTGGGTTTCCCATGCATGTTTTAGCTGAAGGAAGAATCCCTTAACCCTGGAGATTTGGGACCCATGGAAAGGGTACCATAGAGTATGACTTCAAAGGGTCTGCATTTGCTCATCGAACCACACCAATGCTATCAGCCCGAAGTGCCCAACATTATGTCTCATTCAGCTCTGGGTGTAGATGTGGTAAATCCAGGTTGCATCACAAGCCGTGAATGAATTATTTAAGAATTGCTCTCTATTTCACTGTCCTAGTGTTTTGTTTTTGTAATTCATTTTGATAATGGGATTTATCAGATATTCTCTGCTGCATTCATGACACTGTACACACGCTTCATTCTCTTATGGAGACATATAAATCCATGGGTTTGAAGATTCTTACTAGTCAGGTGTATTCCTAGGCGTTGAATATGGGGTGTTTAGTCCATTTCGTTGAGCAATGGGTAGGTCTTGACTATTACATATTTGGCTTATGGAAAGGTATCTGTGCTAATTTCTATCTCTGGTTTTATGCAGCACCCCAACTCACCTTTCCCCTTAAGCAAGCATAAGTTGGTTTTCTAAATTTGAGACCCTGTTCTGTTTTGTAATTCAGTTCATGTGTAGCCACGTTTACATTCAGTGTATTAGTGATATCTTATGATGTTTCATTTTCTGTGTGACTTATTTCACTTAGAATCATCGTACCTGAATCCATGCATTGTGCCGCGACGGGCCTGATGACTTAGATTTCATTGCTGAGTGATATTCCATTGTACGTACGTACCACAACTTCTTTATCCATTTTTCACATTCTGGGATATTTAACTTGTACCGTAGATGAGGTTCTTGTAAACAGAGCCGTCCGACACTTTGGGGTGGCTGTGTGTTTTTGATTTTAATTTCCCTAAGCTATAGGACCATAAGTGGAAGTGCCGTAGGCTCCGTTGCTTTGTTTTTATGGTGTTCCGGGAAACACCATACACTTCTCCAGAGCGGCTCTTGGCAATTTACATCCCGCCCATCAGCATAACAAGGCTCCCTGTTCTCCATGGCCTGTGCTGCCTTTCTGGATTTTACACTTTTTTCAGATGGCCCTTTTGACCGGGGGGCAGTGAGACTTCATTGTAGTGCAGATTTCTATAACATGCTTGCTTGTTTGGCCAAAAAGGGCGTATGCTTTTTTTCCTGAATATATTCTGGAAAAATGCATACGCCCTTTTTGGCCAAGTGCATCAATGTCGACGTTCTCCCTCTTTTCGTATGCTTTAAATGCAATTCCAGTCTACCCCCTGAAATCGTTTTCCTGCAAATCTGCCCCGCTTTCAAGTCCTCTTTGCAGCCTTCCTTCAATATATTTTTGGACGATAGCTGTCATTTATAACGCTGAAGGTTTGTGAATTACAGTGCCCGTGAGCTCCTTTCGTCAAATCACTTTCTTGTGAGCTGTCCGCAAAGCCGCAGGATTGCTTCAGGCCCTAATTTGGTTCCCTCAAGGCATGCTGAGCCTTTTGTTATTTCCTCTTCCTGGTGGGAAATGAGCGTTAAATTTGCCCGTGCAGAAACCTACAGCTACTCTCTCATTGGTTCTCCCTATTCCTGTTCATCTTGCGCAGAAATTGCAAACTGTGCCAAACAGGAGGTTAAAGGCACTGACTCTCCAAGTGGGGAGAGTGTTAGTAAAGGGTTTGGAATGGTGAACCCGAGTAAAAGGGGACGAAAACTGAGATGCATTTGAAAATGCTTCCCAGTCACACGGTGCACCATACTGTGGGTTTCCCATGCATGTTTTAGCTGAAGGAAGAATCCCTTAAACCTGGAGATTTGGGACCCATGGAATGGGTACCATGCAGTATGACTTCAAAGGGTCTGCATTTGCTCATCGAACCTCACCAATGCTATCAGCCTGAAGTGTCCCACCTTATGTCTCACTCAGCTCTGGGTGTAGATGAGGTAAATCCAGGTTGCATCACAAGCCCTGAATGAATTATTTAAGAATTGCTCTCTATTTCACTCTCATTGTGTTTTGTTTTTGTAATTCATTTTGATAAGGGGATTTATCGGATTTACTCTGCTGCATACATGCACCTGTACACACGCTTGATTCTCTTATGGAGACATATAAATCCATGGGTTTGAAGATTCTTACTAGTCAGGTGTATTGCTAGGCGTTGAATATAGGGTTTTTAGACCATCTCGTTGAGCAAGGGGTAGATCTTGACTATTACATATTTGACTTATGGAAGGGTATCTGTGCTAATTTCTATCTCTGGTTTTATGCAGCACCCAAACTCACCTTTCCCCTTAAGCAAACATAAGTTGGTTGTCTTAATTTGAGACCCTGTTCTGTTTTGCAATTCAGTTCATGTGTAGCCAAGATTACATTCGGTGTATTAGTGATATCTTATGATGTTTCATTTTCTGTGTGACATATTTCACTTAGCATCATCGACCTGAATCCACTCATTATGCCGCGACGCGCCTGATGACATAGATTTCATTGGAGAGTGATATTACAATGTATGTACGTACCACAATTTCTTTATCCATTTTTTGCTTTCTGTGATAATTTACTTGTACCGTAGACGAGGTTCTTGTAAACAGAGCCGTCTGAAACTTTGGGGTGGCTGTGTGTTTTTGATTTTAATTTCCCTAAGCTATAGGACCATAAGTGGAAGTGCCGTAGGCTCTGTTGCTTTGTTTTTTAGGTGTTTCAGGAAACACCATACACTTCTCCAGAGTGGCTCTTGGCAATTTACATCCCGCCCATCAGCATAACAGAGCTCCCTGTTCTCCATGGCCTGTGTTGCCTGTCTGGATTTTACACATTTTTCAGATGGCCGTTTTGACCAGGGGGCAGTGAGACTTCACTGTAGTGAAGATTTCTTTAACATGCTTGCTTGGTTGGCCAAAAAGGGCGTATGCGTTTTTTCCTGAATATATTCTGGAAAAAACGCATACGCCGTTTTTGGCCAAGTGCATCATTGTCGACGTTCTGCCTCTTTTCCTATGCTTTAAATGTAATTCCAGTCTACCCCCTGAAATCGTTTTCCTACAATTCTGCCTCGCATTCAAGTCCTCTTCGCAGGCTTCCTTCAATATATTTTTGGATGTTAGCTGTCATATATACTCTGCAGGTTTGTGAATTACAGTGCACATGATCTCCTTTCATCAAATCGCTTCCTTGTGAGCTGGCCGCAAACCCGCAGGATTGCTTCAGGCCCTAAACTGGTTCCGGAATGGCATGCTGAGCCTTTGGTTAAATCCTCTTCCTGGTGGGAAATGAGCGTTAAATTTGCCCGTGCAGACACCTACAGCTAGTCTCTCATTGGTTCTCCCTATTCCTGTTCATATTGCCAGAAATTGCAAACTGTGCCAAACAGGAGGTTAAAGGCACTGACTCTCCCAGTGGGGAGAGTGTTAGTAAAGGGTCTGGAATGGTGAACCCGAGTAAAAGGGGACAAAATCTGAGATGCATTTGAAAACGTTTCCCGGTCACACGGTGCACCATACTGTGGGTTTCCCATGCATGTTTTAGCTGAAGGAAGAATCCCTTAAACCTGGAGAGTTGGGACCCATGTAATGGGTACCATGCAGTATGACTTCAAAGGGTCTGCATTTGCTCATCGAACCTCACCAATGCTATCAGCCCGAAGTGTCCAACCTTATGTCTCACTCAGCTCTGGGTGTAGATGAGGTAAATCCAGGTTGCATCACAAGCCCTGAATGAATTATTTAAGAATTGCTCTCTATTTCACTCTCATTGTGTTTCGTTTTTGTAATTCATTTTGATAATGGGGTTTATCGGATTTTCTCTGCTGCATTCATGCAGCTGTACACACGCTTGATTCTCTTATGGAGATATATAAATCCATGGGTTTGAAGATAATTACTAGTCAGGTGTATTCCTAGGCGTTGAATATAGGGTGTATAGCCCATTTCGTTGAGCAAGGTGTAGGTCTTGACTATTACATATTTGACGTATGGAATGGTATCTGTGCTAATTTCTATCTCTGGTTTTATGCAGCACCCCAACTCACCTTTCCCCTTAAGCAAACATAAGTTGGTTTTCTAAATTTGAGAACCTGTTCTGTTTTGAAATTCAGTTCCTGTGTAGCCAAGATTACATTCCGTGTATTAGTGATATCTTATGATGTTTCATTTTCTGTGTGACTTATTTCACTTAGAATCATTGTACCTGAATCCACTCATTATGCCACGACGGGCCTGATGACATAGATTTCATTGGTGAGTGATATTCCATTGTACGTACGTACCACAACTTCTTTATGCATTTTTCGCTTTCTGGGATATTTAACTTGTACCGTAGACGTGGTTCTTGTAAACAGAGCCGTCTGAAACTTTGGGGTGGCTGTGTGTTTTTGATTTTAATTTCCCTAAGCTATAGGACCATAAGTGGAAGTGCCGTAGGTTCCGTTGCTTTGTTTTTTAGGTGTTTCAGGAAACACCATACACTTCCCCAGAGTGGCTCTTGGCAATTTACATCCCACCCATCAGCATAACAAGGCTCCCTCTTCTCCATGGCCTGTGCTGCCTTTCTGGATTTTACACTTTTTTCAGATGGCCCTTTTGACCGGGGGGCAGTGAGACTTCATTGTAGTGCAGATTTCTATAACATGCTTGCTTGTTTGGCCAAAAAGGGCGTATGCTTTTTTTCCTGAATATATTCTGGAAAAATGCATACGCCCTTTTTGGACAAGTGCATCAATGTCGACGTTCTCCCTCTTTTCGTATGCTTTAAATGCAATTCCAGTCTACCCCCTGAAATCGTTTTCCTGCAAATCTGCCCCGCTTTCAAGTCCTCTTTGCAGCCTTCCTTCAATATATTTTTGGACGATAGCTGTCATTTATAACACTGAAGGTTTGTGAATTACAGTGCCCGTGAGCTCCTTTCGTCAAATCACTTTCTTGTGAGCTGTCCGCAAAGCCGCAGGATTGCTTCAGGCCCTAATTTGGTTCCCTCAAGGCATGCTGAGCCTTTTGTTATTTCCTCTTCCTGGTGGGAAATGAGCGTTAAATTTGCCAGTGCAGAAACCTACAGCTACTCTCTCATTGGTTCTCCCTATTCCTGTTCATCTTGCGCAGAAATTGCAAACTGTGCCAAAGAGGAGGTTAAAGGCACTGACTCTCCAAGTGGGGAGAGTGTTAGTAAAGGGTTTGGAATGGTGAACCCGAGTAAAAGGGGACGAAAACTGAGATGCATTTGAAAACGTTTCCCAGTCACACGATGCACCATACTGTGGGTTTCCCATGCATGTTTTAGCTGAAGGAAGAATCCCTTAAACCTGGAGAGTTGGGACCCATGGAAAGGGTTCCATGCAGTATGACTTCAAAGGGTCTGCATTTGCTCACCGAACCTCACCAATGCTATCAGCCCGAAGTGTCCAGCCTTATGTCTCACCCAGCTCTGGGTGTAGATGTGGTAAATCCAGATTGCATCACAAGCCCTGAATGAATTATTTAAGAATTGCTCTCTATTTCACTGTCATTGTGGTTTTTTTTGAAATTTATTTTGATAATGGGATTTATCGGATTTTCACTGCTGCGTTTAGGCTGCTGTACACACGCTTGATTTCCTTATGGAGACATATAAATCCATGGGTTTTAAGATTCTTACTTGTCAGGTATATTCCCAGGCGTTGAATATGGGGTGTTGAGTCCATTTCGTTGAGCAAGGAGTAGGTCTTCTCTATTATATATTTGGCCTATGGAACGGTATCTGTGTTAATTTCAATCTCTGGTTTTATGCAGCACCCCAACTCACCTTTCCCCATAAGCAAGCATAAGTTGGTTTTCTAAATTTGAGACCCTGTTCTGTTTTGTAATTCAGTTCATGTGTAGCCAAGTTTACATTCCGTGTATTAGTGATACCTTATGATGTTTCTTTTTCTGTGTGACTTATTTCACTTAGAATCCTCCTACCTGAATCCACTCATTATGCCGCTATGGGCCTGATGACATAGATTTCATTGCTGAGTGATATTCCATTGTACATACGTACAACAACTTCTTTATCCATTTTTTGCTTTCTCGGATATTTAACTTGCATCGTAGACGAGGTTCTTGTAAACAGAGCCGTCCCAAAATTTGGGGTGGCTGTGTGTGTTTGATTTTAATTTCCCTAAGCTATAGGACCATAAGTGGTAGTGCCGTACGCAACGTTACCTTGTTTTTTAGGTGTTTCAGGAAACACCATTCACTTCTCCAGAGTGGCTGTTGGCAATTTACATCCCGCCCATCAGCATAACAAGCCTCCCTGTTCTCCATGGCCTGTGCTGACTTTTTGGATTTTACACATTTTTCAGATGGCCCTTTTCACCGGGGGGCAGTGAGACTTCATTGTAGTGCAGATTTCCTTTACACGCTTGCTTGGTTGGCCAAAAAGTGCGTATGCGTTTTTTCCTGAATATATTCAGGAAAAGAACGCATACGACCTTTTTGGCCAAGTGCATCATTGTCGACATTCTGCCTCTTTTCCTATGCTTTAAGTGCAATTCCAGTCTACCCCCTGAAATCGTTTTCCTGAAATTCTGCCCCGCTTTCAAGTCCTCTTCGACGACTAACTTCAATATATTTTTGGACGATAGCTCTCATTCATAACTCTGCAGGTTTGTGAATTACAGTGCCCCTGAGCTCCTTTCTTCAACTCGCTTTCTTGTGAGCTGGCCGCAAAACCGCAGGATTGCTTCAGGCCCTAATCTGGTTCCGGCATGGCATGCTGAGCCTTTCGTTAATTCCTCTTCCTGGTGGGAAATGAGCGTTCCATTTGCCCGTGCAGACACCTACAGCTAGTCTCTCATTGGTTCTCCCTATTCCTGTTCATCTTGCGCAGAAATTGCAAACTGTGCCAAACAGGAGTTTAAAGGCACTGACTCTCCAAGTGGGGAGACTGTTAGTAAGGCGTCAGGAACGGTGACCCCGAGTACCAGGGGACGAAAACTAAGATGCTTTTGAAAACGTTTCCCGGTCACACGGTGCACCATACTGTGGGTTTCCCATGCATGTTTTAGCTGAAGGAAGAATCCCTTAACCCTGGAGATTTGGGACCCATGGAAAGGGTACCATAGAGTATGACTTCAAAGGGTCTGCATTTGCTCATCGAACCACACCAAAGCTATCAGCCCGAAGTGCCCAACATTATGTCTCATTCAGCTCTGGGTGTAGATGTGGTAAATCCAGGTTGCATCACAAGCCGTGAATGAATTATTTAAGAATTGCTCTCTATTTCACTGTCCTAGTGTTTTGTTTTTGTAATTCATTTTGATAATGGGATTTATCAGATATTCTCTGCTGCATTCATGACACTGTACACACGCTTCATTCTCTTATGGAGACATATAAATCCATGGGTTTGAAGATTCTTACTAGTCAGGTGTATTCCTAGGCGTTGAATATGGGGTGTTTAGTCCATTTCGTTGAGCAAGGGGTAGGTCTTGACTATTACATATTTGGCTTATGGAAAGGTATCTGTGCTAATTTCTATCTCTGGTTTTATGCAGCACCCCAACTCACCTTTCCCCTTAAGCAAGCATAAGTTGGTTTTCTAAATTTGAGACCCTGTTCTGTTTTGTAATTCAGTTCATGTGTAGCCACGTTTACATTCAGTGTATTAGTGATATCTTATGATGTTTCATTTTCTGTGTGACTTATTTCACTTAGAATCATCGTACCTGAATCCATGCATTGTGCCGCGACGGGCCTGATGACTTAGATTTCATTGCTGAGTGATATTCCATTGTACGTACGTACCACAACTTCTTTATCCATTTTTCACATTCTGGGATATTTAACTTGTACCGTAGATGAGGTTCTTGTAAACAGAGCCGTCCGACACTTTGGGGTGGCTGTGTGTTTTTGATTTTAATTTCCCTAAGCTATAGGACCATAAGTGGAAGTGCCGTAGGCTCCGTTGCTTTGTTTTTATGGTGTTCCGGGAAACACCATACACTTCTCCAGAGCGGCTCTTGGCAATTTACATCCCGCCCATCAGCATAACAAGGCTCCCTGTTCTCCATGGCCTGTGCTGCCTTTCTGGATTTTACACTTTTTTCAGATGGCCCTTTTGACCGTGGGGCAGTGAGACTTCATTGTAGTGCAGATTTCTTTAACATGCTTGCTTGGTTGGCCAAAAAGGGCGTATGCGTTTTTTCCTGAATATATTCAGGAAAAAACGCATACGCCCTTTTTGGCCAAGAGCATCATTGTCGACGTTCTGCCTCTTTTCCTATGCTTTAAATGCAATTCCCGTCTACCCCCTGAAATCGTTTTCCTGCAATTCTGCCCCACTTACAAGTCGTCTTCGCAGCCTTCCTTCAATATTTTTTTGGACGATAGCTGTCATTTATAACTCTGCATGTTTGTGAGTTACAGTGCCCCTGAGCTCCTTTCTTCAACTCACTATCTTGTGAGCTGGCCGCAAACCCGCAGGATTACTTCAGGCCCTAATCTGGTTCCGGCATGGCATGCTGAGCCTGTGGTTAATTCCTCTTCCTGGTGGGAAATGAGCGTTAAATTTGCCCGTGCAGACACCTACAGCTAGTCTCTCATTGGTTCTCCCTATTCCTGTTCATGTTGCGCAGAAATTGCAAACTGTGCCAAACAGGAGTTTAAAGGCACTGACTCTCCATGTGGGGACAGTGTGAGTAAAGGGTCTGGAATGGTGAACCCGAGTAAAAGGGGACGAAAACTGAGATACATTTAAAACGTTTCCCGGTCACACGGTGCACCGTACTGTGGGTTTCCGATGCATGTTTTAGCTGAAGGAAGAATCCCTTAAACCTGGAGAGTTGGGACCCATGGCACGGGTACCATGCAGTATGACTTCAAAGGGTCTGCATTTGCTCATCGAACCTCACCAATGCTATCAGCCCGAAGTGCCCAACCTTATGTCTCACTCAGCTCTGGGTGTAGATGTGGTAAATCCAGGTTGCATCACAAGCCCTGAATGAATTATTTAAGAATTGCTCTCTATTTCACTGTCCTTGTGTTTTGTTTTTGTAATTCATTTTGATAATGGGATTTATCGGATTTTCTCTGCTGCATTCATGCAGCTGTACACACGCTTGATTCTCTTATGGAGACATATAAATCCATGGGTTTTAAGATTCTTACTTGTCAGGTATATTCCCAGGTGTTGAATATGTGGTGTCGAGTCCATTTCGTTGAGCAAGGAGTAGGTCTTTTCTATTATATATTTGGCTTATGGAACGGTATCTGTGCTAATTTCAATCTCTGGTTTTATGCAGCACCCCAACACACCTTTCCCCTTAAGCAAGCATAAGTTGATTTTCTAAATTTGAGACCCTGTTCTGTTTTGTAATTCAGTTCATGTGTAGCCAAGTTTACATTCCGTGTATTAGTGATATCTTATGATGTTTCTTTTTCTGTGTGACTTATTTCTCGTAGAATCGTCCTACCTGAATCCACTCATTATGCCGCTATGGGCCTGATGACGTAGATTTCATTGCTGTGTGATATTACATTGTACGTACGTACCACAACTTCTTTATCCATTTTTCGCTTTCTGGGATATTTAACTTGTACCATAGACGAGGTTCTTGTATACAGAGTCGTCTGAAATTTTCGGTTGGCTGTGTGTTTTTGATTTTACTTTCCCTAAGCTACAGGACCATAAGTGGAAGTGCCATAGGCTGCGTTGCTTTGTTTCCTATGTGTTTCAGGAAACGCCATACACTTCTCCAGTTTGGCTGTTGGCAATTTACGTCCCGCCCATCTGCATAACAAGGCTCCCTTTTCTCCATGGCCTGTCCTGCTTTTCTGATTTTTATACTTTTTTCAGATCGCCCTTTTGACCGGGGGTCAATGAGACTTCATTGTAGTGCAGATTTCTTTACACGCTTGCTTGGTTGGCCAAAAAGTGCGTATGCGTTTATTCCTGAATATATTCAGGAAAAAACGCATACGCCCTTTTTGGCCAAGTGCATCATTTTCGACATTCTGCTATTTTCCTAAGCTTTAGGTGGATTTCCTGTCTACCCCCTGAAATCGTTTTGCTGCAATTCTGCCCCGCTTTCAAGTCCTCTTCGAAGACTTACTTCAGTACATTTTTGGACGATAGCTGTCATTCATAACTCTGCAGGTTTGTGAATTACAGTGCCCCTGAGCTCCTTTCTTCAACTCGCTTTCTTGTGAGCTGGCCACAAAACTGCAGGATTGCTTCAGGCCCTAATCTGTTTCAGGCAGGGCACGCTGAGCCTTTGGTTAATTCCTCTTCCTGGTGGGAAATGAGCGTTCCATTTGCCCGTGCAGACACTTACAGCTAGTCTCTCATTGGTTCTCCCTATTCCTGTTCATCTTGCGCAGAAATTGCAAACTGTGCCAAAGAGGAGGTTAAAGGCACTGACTCTCCAAGTGGGGAGAGTGTTAGTAAAGCGTCTGGAATGGTGAACCCGAGTACCAGGGGACGAAAACTGAGATGCATTTCAAAACGTTTCCCAATCACACGGTGGACCTTACTCTGGGTTTGCCATGCATGGTTTAGTTGAAGGAAGAATCCCTTAAACCTGCAGAGTTGGGACCCTTGGAATGGGTACCATACAGTATGACTTCAAAGGGTCTGCATTTGCTCACCGAACCTCACCAATGCTATGAGCCCGAAGTGTCCAGCCTTATGTCTCACCCAGCTCTGGGTGTAGATGTGGTAAATCCAGATTGCATCACAAGCCCTGAATGAATTATTTAAGAATTGCTCTCTATTTCACTGTCATTGTGGTTTTTTTTGAAATTTATTTTGATAATGGGATTTATCGGATTTTCACTGCTGCGTTTAGGCCGCTGTACACACGCTTGATTTCCTTATGGAGACATATAAATCCATGGGTTTTAAGATTCTTACTTGTCAGGTATATTCCCAGGCGTTGAATATGGGGTGTTGAGTCCATTTCGTTGAGCAAGGAGTAGGTCTTCTCTGTTATATATTTGGCCTATGGAACGGTATCTGTGTTAATTTCAATCTCTGGTTTTATGCAGCACCCCACCTCACCTTTCCCCATAAGCAAGCATAAGTTGGTTTTCTAAATTTGAGACCCTGTTCTGTTTTGTAATTCAGTTCATGTGTAGCCAAGTTTACATTCCGTGTATTAGTGATACCTTATGATGTTTCTTTTTCTGTGTGACTTATTTCACTTAGAATCCTCCTACCTGAATCCACTCATTATGCCACTATGGGCCTGATGACATAGATTTCATTGCTGAGTGATATTCCATTGTACGTACGTACAACAACTTCTTTATCCATTTTTTGCTTTCTCGGATATTTAACTTGCATCGTAGACGAGGTTCTTGTAAACAGAGCCGTCCCAAAATTTGGGGTGGCTGTGTGTGTTTGATTTTAATTTCCCTAAGCTATAGGACCATAAGTGGTAGTGCCGTACGCAACGTTACCTTGTTTTTTAGGTGTTTCAGGAAACACCATACACTTCTCCAGAGTGGCTGTTGGCAATTTACATCCCGCCCATCAGCATAACAAGCCTCCCTGTTCTCCATGGCCTGTGCTGACTTTTTGGATTTTACACATTTTTCAGATGGCCCTTTTCACCGGGGGGCAGTGAGACTTCATTGTAGTGCAGATTTCCTTTACACGCTTGCTTGGTTGGCCAAAAAGTGCGTATGCGTTTTTTCCTGAATATATTCAGGAAAAGAACGCATACGACCTTTTTGGCCAAGTGCATCATTGTCGACATTCTGCCTCTTTTCCTATGCTTTAAGTGCAATTCCAGTCTACCCCCTGAAATCGTTTTCCTGAAATTCTGCCCCCCTTTCAAGTCCTCTTCGACGACTAACTTCAATATATTTTTGGACGATAGCTCTCATTCATAACTCTGCAGGTTTGTGAATTACAGTGCCCCTGAGCTCCTTTCTTCAACTCGCTTTCTTGTGAGCTGGCCGCAAAACCGCAGGATTGCTTCAGGCCCTAATCTGGTTCCGGCATGGCATGCTGAGCCTTTCGTTAATTCCTCTTCCTGGTGGGAAATGAGCGTTCCATTTGCCCGTGCAGACACCTACAGCTAGTCTCTCATTGGTTCTCCCTATTCCTGTTCATCTTGCGCAGAAATTGCAAACTGTGCCAAACAGGAGTTTAAAGGCACTGACTCTCCAAGTGGGGAGAGTGTTAGTAAGGCGTCAGGAACGGTGACCCCGAGTACCAGGGGACGAAAACTAAGATGCTTTTGAAAACGTTTCCCGGTCACACGGTGCACCATACTGTGGGTTTCCCATGCATGTTTTAGCTGAAGGAAGAATCCCTTAACCCTGGAGATTTGGGACCCATGGAAAGGGTACCATAGAGTATGACTTCAAAGGGTCTGCATTTGCTCATCGAACCACACCAATGCTATCAGCCCGAAGTGCCCAACATTATGTCTCATTCAGCTCTGGGTGTAGATGTGGTAAATCCAGGTTGCATCACAAGCCGTGAATGAATTATTTAAGAATTGCTCTCTATTTCACTGTCCTAGTGTTTTGTTTTTGTAATTCATTTTGATAATGGGATTTATCAGATATTCTCTGCTGCATTCATGACACTGTACACACGCTTCATTCTCTTATGGAGACATATAAATCCATGGGTTTGAAGATTCTTACTAGTCAGGTGTATTCCTAGGCGTTGAATATGGGGTGTTTAGTCCATTTCGTTGAGCAAGGGGTAGGTCTTGACTATTACATATTTGGCTTATGGAAAGGTATCTGTGCTAATTTCTATCTCTGGTTTTATGCAGCACCCCAACTCACCTTTCCCCTTAAGCAAGCATAAGTTGGTTTTCTAAATTTGAGACCCTGTTCTGTTTTGTAATTCAGTTCATGTGTAGCCACGTTTACATTCAGTGTATTAGTGATATCTTATGATGTTTCATTTTCTGTGTGACTTATTTCACTTAGAATCATCGTACCTGAATCCATGCATTGTGCCGCGACGGGCCTGATGACTTAGATTTCATTGCTGAGTGATATTCCATTGTACGTACGTACCACAACTTCTTTATCCATTTTTCACATTCTGGGATATTTAACTTGTACCGTAGATGAGGTTCTTGTAAACAGAGCCGTCCGACACTTTGGGGTGGCTGTGTGTTTTTGATTTTAATTTCCCTAAGCTATAGGACCATAAGTGGAAGTGCCGTAGGCTCCGTTGCTTTGTTTTTATGGTGTTCCGGGAAACACCATACACTTCTCCAGAGTGGCTCTTGGCAATTTACATCCCGCCCATCAGCATAACAAGGCTCCCTGTTCTCCATGGCCTGTGCTGCCTTTCTGGATTTTACACTTTTTTCAGATGGCCCTTTTGACCGGGGGGCAGTGAGACTTCATTGTAGTGCAGATTTCTTTAACATGCTTGCTTGGTTGGCCAAAAAGGGCGTATGCGTTTTTTCCTGAATATATTCAGGAAAAAACGCATACGCCCTTTTTGGCCAAGAGCATCATTGTCGACGTTCTGCCTCTTTTCCTATGCTTTAAATGCAATTCCCGTCTACCCCCTGAAATCGTTTTCCTGCAATTCTGCCCCACTTACAAGTCGTCTTCGCAGCCTTCCTTCAATATTTTTTTGGACGATAGCTGTCATTTATAACTCTGCATGTTTGTGAGTTACAGTGCCCCTGAGCTCCTTTCTTCAACTCACTATCTTGTGAGCTGGCCGCAAACCCGCAGGATTACTTCAGGCCCTAATCTGGTTCCGGCATGGCATGCTGAGCCTTTCGTTAATTCCTCTTCCTGGTGGGAAATGAGCGTTCCATTTGCCCGTGCAGACACCTACAGCTAGTCTCTCATTGGTTCTCCCTATTCCTGTTCATCTTGCGCAGAAATTGCAAACTGTGCCAAACAGGAGTTTAAAGGCACTGACTCTCCAAGTGGGGAGAGTGTTAGTAAGGCGTCAGGAACGGTGACCCCGAGTACCAGGGGACGAAAACTAAGATGCTTTTGAAAACGTTTCCCGGTCACACGGTGCACCATACTGTGGGTTTCCCATGCATGTTTTAGCTGAAGGAAGAATCCCTTAACCCTGGAGATTTGGGACCCATGGAAAGGGTACCATAGAGTATGACTTCAAAGGGTCTGCATTTGCTCATCGAACCACACCAATGCTATCAGCCCGAAGTGCCCAACATTATGTCTCATTCAGCTCTGGGTGTAGATGTGGTAAATCCAGGTTGCATCACAAGCCGTGAATGAATTATTTAAGAATTGCTCTCTATTTCACTGTCCTAGTGTTTTGTTTTTGTAATTCATTTTGATAATGGGATTTATCAGATATTCTCTGCTGCATTCATGACACTGTACACACGCTTCATTCTCTTATGGAGACATATAAATCCATGGGTTTGAAGATTCTTACTAGTCAGGTGTATTCCTAGGCGTTGAATATGGGGTGTTTAGTCCATTTCGTTGAGCAAGGGGTAGGTCTTGACTATTACATATTTGGCTTATGGAAAGGTATCTGTGCTAATTTCTATCTCTGGTTTTATGCAGCACCCCAACTCACCTTTCCCCTTAAGCAAGCATAAGTTGGTTTTCTAAATTTGAGACCCTGTTCTGTTTTGTAATTCAGTTCATGTGTAGCCACGTTTACATTCAGTGTATTAGTGATATCTTATGATGTTTCATTTTCTGTGTGACTTATTTCACTTAGAATCATCGTACCTGAATCCATGCATTGTGCCGCGACGGGCCTGATGACTTAGATTTCATTGCTGAGTGATATTCCATTGTACGTACGTACCACAACTTCTTTATCCATTTTTCACATTCTGGGATATTTAACTTGTACCGTAGATGAGGTTCTTGTAAACAGAGCCGTCCGACACTTTGGGGTGGCTGTGTGTTTTTGATTTTAATTTCCCTAAGCTATAGGACCATAAGTGGAAGTGCCGTAGGCTCCGTTGCTTTGTTTTTATGGTGTTCCGGGAAACACCATACACTTCTCCAGAGCGGCTCTTGGCAATTTACATCCCGCCCATCAGCATAACAAGGCTCCCTGTTCTCCATGGCCTGTGCTGCCTTTCTGGATTTTACACTTTTTTCAGATGGCCCTTTTGACTGGGGGGCAGTGAGACTTCATTGTAGTGCAGATTTCTTTAACATGCTTGCTTGGTTGGCCAAAAAGGGCGTATGCGTTTTTTTCTGAATATATTCAGGAAAAAACGCATACGCCCTTTTTGGCCAAGAGCATCATTGTCGACGTTCTGCCTCTTTTCCTATGCTTTAAATGCAATTCCCGTCTACCCCCTGAAATCGTTTTCCTGCAATTCTGCCCCACTTACAAGTCGTCTTCGCAGCCTTCCTTCAATATTTTTTTAGACGATAGCTGTCATTTATAACTCTGCATGTTTGTGAGTTACAGTGCCCCTGAGCTCCTTTCTTCAACTCACTATCTTGTGAGCTGGCCGCAAACCCGCAGGATTACTTCAGGCCCTAATCTGGTTCCGGCATGGCATGCTGAGCCTGTGGTTAATTCCTCTTCCTGGTGGGAAATGAGCGTTAAATTTGCCCGTGCAGACACCTACAGCTAGTCTCTCATTGGTTCTCCCTATTCCTGTTCATGTTGCGCAGAAATTGCAAACTGTGCCAAACAGGAGTTTAAAGGCACTGACTCTCCATGTGGGGACAGTGTGAGTAAAGGGTCTGGAATGGTGAACCCGAGTAAAAGGGGACGAAAACTGAGATACATTTAAAACGTTTCCCGGTCACACGGTGCACCGTACTGTGGGTTTCCGATGCATGTTTTAGCTGAAGGAAGAATCCCTTAAACCTGGAGAGTTGGGACCCATGGCACGGGTACCATGCAGTATGACTTCAAAGGGTCTGCATTTGCTCATCGAACCTCACCAATGCTATCAGCCCGAAGTGCCCAACCTTATGTCTCACTCAGCTCTGGGTGTAGATGTAGTAAATCCAGGTTGCATCACAAGCCCTGAATGAATTATTTAAGAATTGCTCTCTATTTCACTGTCCTTGTGTTTTGTTTTTGTAATTCATTTTGATAATGGGATTTATCGGATTTTCTCTGCTGCATTCATGCAGCTGTACACACGCTTGATTCTCTTATGGAGACATATAAATCCATGGGTTTTAAGATTCTTACTTGTCAGGTATATTCCCAGGTGTTGAATATGTGGTGTCGAGTCCATTTCGTTGAGCAAGGAGTAGGTCTTTTCTATTATATATTTGGCTTATGGAACGGTATCTGTGCTAATTTCAATCTCTGGTTTTATGCAGCACCCCAACACACCTTTCCCCTTAAGCAAGCATAAGTTGATTTTCTAAATTTGAGACCCTGTTCTGTTTTGTAATTCAGTTCATGTGTAGCCAAGTTTACATTCCGTGTATTAGTGATATCTTATGATGTTTCTTTTTCTGTGTGACTTATTTCTCGTAGAATCGTCCTACCTGAATCCACTCATTATGCCGCTATGGGCCTGATGACGTAGATTTCATTGCTGTGTGATATTACATTGTACGTACGTACCACAACTTCTTTATCCATTTTTCGCTTTCTGGGATATTTAACTTGTACCATAGACGAGGTTCTTGTATACAGAGTCGTCTGAAATTTTCGGTTGGCTGTGTGTTTTTGATTTTACTTTCCCTAAGCTACAGGACCATAAGTGGAAGTGCCATAGGCTGCGTTGCTTTGTTTCCTATGTGTTTCAGGAAACCCCATACACTTCTCCAGTTTGGCTGTTGGCAATTTACGTCCCGCCCATCTGCATAACAAGGCTCCCTTTTCTCCATGGCCTGTCCTGCTTTTCTGATTTTTATACTTTTTTCAGATCGCCCTTTTGACCGGGGGTCAATGAGACTTCATTGTAGTGCAGATTTCTTTACACGCTTGCTTGGTTGGCCAAAAAGTGCGTATGCGTTTATTCCTGAATATATTCAGGAAAAAACGCATACGCCCTTTTTGGCCAAGTGCATCATTTTCGACATTCTGCTATTTTCCTAAGCTTTAGGTGGATTTCCTGTCTACCCCCTGAAATCGTTTTCCTGCAATTCTGCCCCGCTTTCAAGTCCTCTTCGAAGACTTACTTCAGTACATTTTTGGACGATAGCTGTCATTCATAACTCTGCAGGTTTGTGAATTACAGTGCCCCTGAGCTCCTTTCTTCAACTCGCTTTCTTGTGAGCTGGCCACAAAACTGCAGGATTGCTTCAGGCCCTAATCTGTTTCAGGCAGGGCACGCTGAGCCTTTGGTTAATTCCTCTTCCTGGTGGGAAATGAGCGTTCCATTTGCCCGTGCAGACACTTACAGCTAGTCTCTCATTGGTTCTCCCTATTCCTGTTCATCTTGCGCAGAAATTGCAAACTGTGCCAAAGAGGAGGTTAAAGGCACTGACTCTCCAAGTGGGGAGAGTGTTAGTAAAGCGTCTGGAATGGTGAACCCGAGTACCAGGGGACGAAAACTGAGATGCATTTCAAAACGTTTCCCAATCACACAGTGGACCTTACTCTGGGTTTGCCATGCATGGTTTAGTTGAAGGAAGAATCCCTTAAACCTGCAGAGTTGGGACCCATGGAATGGGTACCATACAGTATGACTTCAAAGGGTCTGCATTTGCTCACCGAACCTCACCAATGCTATGAGCCCGAAGTGTCCAGCCTTATGTCTCACCCAGCTCTGGGTGTAGATGTGGTAAATCCAGATTGCATCACAAGCCCTGAATGAATTATTTAAGAATTGCTATTTCACTGTCATTGTGTTTTTTTTTGAAATTTATTTTGATAATGGGATTTATCGGATTTTCACTGCTGCGTTTAGGCCGCTGTACACACGCTTGATTTCCTTATGGAGACATATAAATCCATGGGTTTTAAGATTCTTACTTCTCAGGTATATTCCAAGGCGTTGAATATGGGGTGTTGAGTCCATTTCGTTGAGCAAGGCGTAGGTCTTTTCTATTATATATTTGGCTTATGGAACGGTATCTGTGCTAATTTCAATCTCTGGTTTTATGCAGAACCCCAACACACCTTTCCCCATAAGCAAGCATAAGTTGGTTTTCTAAATTTGAGACCCTGTTCTGTTTTGTAATTCAGTTCATGTGTAGCCAAGTTTACATTCCGTGTATTAGTGATATCTTATGATGTTTGTTTTTCTGTGTGACTTATTTCTCGTAGAATCATCGTACCTGAATCCACTCATTATTCCGCTACGGGCCTGATGACGTAGATTTCATTGCTGAGTGATATTCCATTGTACGTACGTACAACAACTTCTTTATTCATTTTTTGCTTTCTCGGATATTTAACTTGCATCGTAGACGAGGTTCTTGTAAACAGAGCCGTCCCAAAATTTGGGGTGGCTGTGTGTGTTTGATTTTAATTTACCTAAGCTATACGACCATAAGTGGAAGTGCCATAGGCTGTGTTTCTTTGTTTCCTACGTGTTTCAGGAAACACCATACACTTCTCCAGAGTGGCTGTTGGCAATTTACATCCCGCCCATCAGCATAACAAGGCTCCCTGTTCTCCATGCCCTGTCCTGCCTTTCTGGATTTTACACATTTTTCAGATGGCCCTTTTCACCGGGGGGCAGTGAGACTTCATTGTAGTGCAGATTTCCTTTACACGCTTGCTTGGTTGGCCAAAAAGTGCGTATGCGTTTTTTCCTGAATATATTCAGGAAAAGAACGCATACGACCTTTTTGGCCAAGTGCATCCTTGTCGACATTCTGCCTCTTTTCCTATGCTTTAAGTGCAATTCCAGTCTACCCCCTGAAATCGTTTTCCTGAAATTCTGCCCCGCTTTCAAGTCCTCTTCGAAGACTAACTTCAATATATTTTTGGACGATAGCTCTCATTCATAACTCTGCAGGTTTGTGAATTACAGTGCCCCTGAGCTCCTTTCTTCAACTCGCTTTCTTGTGAGCTGGCCGCAAAACCGCAGGATTGCTTCAGGCCCTAATCTTTTTCCAGCAGGCACGCTGAGCCTTTGGTTAATTCCTCTTCCTGGTGGGAAATGAGCGTTCCATTTGCCCGTGCAGACACCTACAGCTAGTCTCTCATTGGTTCTCCTTATTCCTGATCATCTTGCGCAGAAATTGCAAACTGTGCCAAACAGCAGGTTAAAGGCACTGACTCTCCAAGTGGGGAGAGTGTTAGTAAGGCGTCAGGAACGGTGACCCCGAGTACCAGGGGACGAAAACTAAGATGCTTTTGAAAACGTTTCCCAATCACACGGTGGACCATACTGTGGGTTTCCCATGCATGTTTTAGCTGAAGGAAGAATCCCTTAAACCTGGAGAGTTAGGGACCCATGGAATGGGTACCATGCAGTATGCCTTCAAAGTGTCTGCATTTGTTGATCGAACCTCACCAGTGCTATCAGCCCGAAGTCACCAACCTTATGTCTCACTCAGCTCTGGATGTAGATGTGGTAAATCCAGGTTGCATCACAATCCCTGAATGAGTTATTTAAGAATTGCTCTCTATTTCACTGTCCTTGTGTTTTGTTTTTGTAATTCATTTTGATAATGGGATTTATCAGATTTTCTCTGATGCGTTCATGCCGCTGTACACACGCTTCATTCTCTTATGGAGACATATAAATCCATGGGTTTGAAGATTCTTACTAGTCAGGTGTATTCCTAGGCGTTGAATATGGCGTGTTTTGTCCATTTCGTTGAGCAAGGGGTAGGTCTTGACTATTACATATTTGACGAATGGAATGGTATCTGTGCTAATTTCTATCTCTGGTTTTATGCAGCACCCCAACTCACCTTTCCCCTTAAGCAAGCATAAGTTGGTTTTCTAAATTTGAGACCCTGTTCTGTTTTGTAATTCAGTTCATGTGTAGCCAAGTTTACATTCCGTGTATTAGTGATACCTTATGATGTTTCATTTTCTGTGTGACTTATTTCAGTTAGAATCATGGTACCTGAATCCACTCATTATGCCGCGACGGGCCTGATGACATAGATTTCATTGCTGAGTGATATTCCATTGTACGTACGTACCACAACTTCTTTATCAATTTTTCACATTCTGGGATATTTAACTTGTACCGTAGACGAGGTTCTAGTAAACAGAGCCGTCTGAAACTTTGGGGTGGCTGTGTGTTTTTGATTTTAATTTCCCTAAGCTATAGGACCATAAGTTGAAGTGCCGTAGGCTCCGTTGCTTTGTTTTTTAGGTGTTCCAGGAAATACCATACACTTCTCCAGAGTGGCTGTTAGTAATTTACATCCCGCCCATCAGCATAACAAGGCTCCCTGTTCTCCATGGCCTGTGCTGCCTTTCTGGATTTTACACTTTTTTCAGATGGCCCTTTTGACCGGGGGGCAGTGAGACTTCATTGTAGTGCAGATTTCTTTAACATGCTTGCTTGGTTGGCCAAAAAGGCCGTATGCGTTTTTTCCTGAATATATTCAGGAAAAAACGCATACGGCCTTTTTGGCCAAGAGCATCATTGTCGACGTTCTGCCTCTTTTCCTATGCTTTAAATGCAATCCCCGTCTACCCCCTGAAATCGTTTTCCTGCAATTCTGCCCCGCTTACAAGTTCTCTTCGCAGCCTTCCTTCAATATATTTTTGGACGATAGCTGTCATTTATAACTCTGCAGGTTTGTGAGTTACAGTGCCCCTGAGCTCCTTTCTTCAACTCGCTATCTTGTGAGCTGGCCGCAAACCCGCTGGATTGCTTCAGGCCCTAATCTGGTTCCGGCAGGGCATGCTGAGCTTTTGCTTAATTCCTCTTCCTGGTGGGAAATGAGCGTTAAATTTGCCCGTGCAGACACCTACAGCTCGTCTCTCATTGGTTCTCCCTATTCCTGTTCATCTTGCGCAGAAATTGCAAACTGTGCCAAACAGGAGGTTAAAGCACTGACTCTACAAGTAGGGAGAGTGTTAGTAAAGGGTCTGAAATGCTGAACCCGAGTAAAAGGGGATGAAAACTGCGATGCATTTGAAAACGTTTCCCGGTCACACGGTGCACCATACTGTGGGTTTCCCATGCATGTATTAGCTGAAAGAAGAATCCCTTAAACCTGGAGAGTTGGGACCCATGGATTGGGTACCATGCAGTATGCCTTCAAAGGGTCTGCATTTGTTCATCGAACCTCACCAATGCTATCAGCCCGAAGTGCCCAACCTTATTTCTCACTCAGCTCTGGATGTAGATGTGGTAAATCCAGGTTGCATCACAAGCCCTGAATGAATTATTTAAGAATTGCTCTCTATTTCACTGTCCTTGTCTTTTGTTTTTGTAATTCATTTTGATAATGGGATTTATCGGATTTTCTCTGCTGCATTCATGCCGCTGTACACAGGCTTCATTCTCTTATGGAGACATATAAATCCATGGGTTTGAAGATTCTTACTAGTCAGGTGTATTCCTAGGCGTTGAATATGGCGTGTTTAGTCCATTTCGTTGAGCAAGGGGTAGGTCTTGACTATTACATATTTGGCTTATGGAAAGGTATCTGAGCTAATTTCTATCTCTGGTTTTATGCAGCACCCCAACTCACCTTTCCCCTTAAGCAAGTATAAGTTGGTTTTCTAAATTTGAGACCCTGTTCTGTTTTGTAATTCAGTTCATGTGTAGCCAAGTTTACATTCCGTGTATTAGTGATATCTTATGATGTTTCATTTTCTGTGTGACTCATTTCTCTTAGAATCATCGTACCTGAATCCACTCATTATGCCGCGACGGGCCTGATGACATAGATTTCATTGCTGAGTTGTATTCCATTGTACGTACGTACCTCAACTTCTTTATCCATTTTTCACATTCTGGGATATTTAACGTGTACTGTAGACGAGGTTCTTGTAAACAGAGCCGTCCGAAACTTTGGGGTGGCTGTGTGTTTTTGATTTTAATTTCCCTAAGCTATACGACCGTAATTGGAAGTGCCGTAGGCTCCGTTGCTTTGTTTTTTAGGTGTTTCAGGAAACACCATACACTTCTCCAGAGTGGCTGTTGGCAATTTACATCCCACCCATCAGCATAACAAGGTTCCCTGTTCTCCATGGCCTGTGCTGCCTTTCTGGATTTTATACTTTTTTCAGATGGCCCTTTTGACCGTGGGGCAGTGAGACTTCATTGTAGTGCAGATTTCTTTAACCTGCTTGCTTGGTTGGCCAAAAAGGGCGTATGCGTTTTTTCCTGTATATTCAGGAAAAAACGCATACGGCCTTTTTGGCCAAGAGCATCATTGTCGACGTTCTGCCTCTTTTCCTATGCTTTAAATGCAATTCCCGTCTACCCCCTGAAATCGTTTTCCTGCAATTCTGCCCCACTTACAAGTTCTCTTCGCAGCCTTCCTTCAATATATTTTTGGATGATAGCTGTCATTCATAACTCTGCAGGTTTGTGAGTTACAGTGCCCCTGAGCTCCTTTTTTCAACTCGCTATCTTGTGAGCTGGCCACAAACCCGCAGGATTGCTTCAGGCCCTAATCTGGTTCCGGCAGGGCATGCTGAGCTTTTGCTTAATTCCTCTTCCTGGTGGGAAATCAGCGTTAAATTTGCCCGTGCAGACACCTACATCTAATCTCTCATTTGTTCTCCCTCTTCCTGTTCTTCTTGAGCAGAAATTGCAAACTGTGCCCAACAGGAGGTTAAAGGCACTGACTCTCCAAGTAGGGAGAGTGTTAGTAAAGGTCTGGAATTGTGAGCCCGAGTAAAAGGGGACGAAAACTGCAATGCATTGAAAACGTTTCCTGGTCACACGGTGTACCATACTGTGGGTTTCCCATGCATGTATTAGCTGAAGGAAGAATCCCTTAAACCTGGAGAGTTAGGGACCCATGGAATGGCTACCATGCAGTATGCCTTCAAAGGGTCTGCATTTGTTGATCGAACCTCACCAATGCTATCAGCCCGAAGTCACCAACCTTATGTCTCACTCAGCTCTGGATGTAGATGTGGTAAATCCAGGTTGCATCACAAGCCCTGAATGAATTATTTAAGAATTGCTCTCTATTTCACTGTCTTTGTGTTTTGTTTTTGTAATTCATTTTGATAATAGGATTTATCGGATTTTCTCTGCTGCCTTCATGCAGCTGTACACACGCTTGATTCTCTTACGGAGACATATAAATCCATGGGTTTGAAGATTCTTACTAGTCAGGTGTATTCCTAGGTGTTGAATATAGGGTGTTTAGCCCATTTCGTTGAGCAAGGGGTAGGTCTTGACTATTACATATTTGACGTATGGAATGGTATCTGTGCTAATTTCTATCTCTGGTTTTATGCAGCACCCCAACTCACCTTTCCCCTTAAGCAAACATAAGTTGGTTTTCTAAATTTGAGACCCTGTTCTGTTTTGTAATTCAGTTCATGTGTAGCCAAGATTACATTCAGTGTATTAGTGATATGATGTTTCATTTTCTGTGTGACTTATTTCACTTAGAATCATCGTACCTGAATCCACTCATTATGCCACGATGGGCCAGATGACATAGATTTCTTTGGTGAGTGATATTCCATTATACGTACGTACCACAACTTCTTTATCCATTTTTCGCTTTCTGGGATATTTAACTTGTACCGTAGACGAGGTTCTTGTAAACAGAGCCGTCTGAAACTTTGGGGTGGCTGTGTGTTTTTGATTTTAAATTCCCTAAGCTATAGGACCATAAGTGGAAGTGCCGTAGGCTCCATTGCTTTGTTTTTTAGGTGTTTCAGGAAACACCATACACTTCTCCAGAGTGGCTGTTGGCAATTTACATCCCACCGATCAGCATAACAAGGCTCCCTGTTCTCCATGCCTGTGCTGCATTTCTGGATTTTACACTTTTTTCAGATGGCCCTTTTTACCGGGGGGCAGTGAGACTTCATTGTAGTGCAGATTTCTTTAACATGCTTGCTTGGTTGGCCAAAAAGGGCGTATGCGTTTTTTCCTGAATATATTCAGGAAAAAACGCATACGCCCTTTTTGGCCAAGTGCATCATTGTCGACGTTCTGCCTCTTTTCCTGTGCTTTAAATGCAATTCCAGTCTACCCCTTGAAATCGTTTTCCTGCATTTCTGCCCCGCTTTCAAGTCATCTTCACAGCCTTCCTTCAATATGTTTTTGGACGATAGCTGTCATTTATAACTCTGCAGTTTTGTGAATTACAGTGCCCCTGACCACCTTTCTTCAATTCGCTTTCTTGTGAGCTGGCCGCAAACCCGCAGGATTGCTTCAGGCCCTAATCTGGTTCCGGCATGGCATGCTGAGCCGTTGGTTAATTCCTCTTCCTGGTGGGAAATGAGCGTTAAATTTGCCCGTGCAGACACCTACATCTAGTCTCTCATTGGTTCTCCGTATTCCTGTTCATCTTGCGCAGAAATTGCAAACTGTGCCAAACAGCAGGTTAAAGGCACTGACTCTCCAAGTGGGGAGAGTGTTAGTAAAGGGTCTGGAATTGTGAACCCGAGTAAAAGGGGACAAAACTGAGATGCATTTGAAAACGTTTCCCGGTCACACGGTGCACCATACTGTGGGTTTCCCATGCATGCTTTAGCTGAAGGAAGAATCACTTAAACCTGGAGAGTTGGGACCCATGGAATGGGTACCATGCAGTATGACTTCAAATGATCTGCATTTGCTCATCGAACCTTACCAATGCTATCAGCCCGAAGTGTCCAACCTTATGTCTCACTCAGCTCTGGGTTTTGATGAGGTAAATCCAGGTTACATCACAAGCCCTGAATGAATTATTTAAGAATTGCTCTCTATTTCACTGTCATTGTGTTTTGTTTTTGTAATTCATTTTGATAATGGGATTTATCGGATTTTCTCTGCTGCTCTTCATGCAGCTGTACACACGCTTGATTCTCTTATGGAGACATATAAATCCATGGGTTTGAATATTCTTTCTAGTCAGGTGTATTCCTAGGCGTTGAATATAGGGTGTTTAGCCCATTTGGTTGAGCAAGGGGTAGGTCTTGACTATTACGTATTTGACGTATGGAATGGTATCTGTGCTAATTTCTATCTCTGGTTTTATGCAGCACCCCAACTCACCTTTCCCCTTAAGCAAACATAAGTTGGTTTTCTAAATTTGAGACCCTGTTCTGTTTTGTAATTCAGTTCATGTGTAGCCAAGATTACATTCCATGTATTAGTGACATCTTATGATGTTTCATTTTCTGTGTGACTTATTTCACTTAGAATCATCGTACCTGAATCCACTCACTATGCCACGACGGGCCAGGTGACTTAGATTTCATTGGTGAGTGATATTCCATTGTACGTACGTACCACAACTTCTTTATCCATTTTTCGCTTTCTGGGATATTTAACTTGTACCGTAGACGAGGTTCTTGTAAACAGAGCCGTCTGAAACTTTGGGGTGGCTGTGTGTTTTAGATTTTAATTTCCCTAAGCTTTAGGACCATAAGTGGAAGTGCCGTAGGCTCCGTTGCTTTGTTTTTTAGGTGTTTCAGGAAACACCATACACTTCTCCAGAGTGGCTGTTGGCAATTTACATCCCACCCAACAGCATAACAAGGCTTCCTGTTCTCCATGACCTGTGCTGCATTTCTGGATTTTACACTTTTTTCAGATGGCCCTTTTGACCGGTGGGCAGTGAGACTTCATTGTAGTGCAGATTTCTATAACATGCTTGCTTGTGTGGCCAAAAAGTGCGTATGCGTTTTTTCCTGAATATATTCAGGAAAAAACGCATACGCCCTTTTTGGCCAAGTGCATCATTGTCGACGTTCTGCCTCTTTTCCTATGCTTTAAATGCAATTCCAGTCTACCCCCTGAAATCGTTTTCCTGCAATTCTGCCCCGCTTTCAAGTCCTCTTCGCAGCTTTCCTTCAATATATTTTTGGACGATAGCTGTCATTTATAACTCTGCAGGTTTGTGAATTACAGTGCCCCTGAGCTCCTTTCTTCAAATTGCTTTCTTTTGAGCTGCCGCAAACCCACAAGATTGCTTCAGGCCCTAATCTGGTTCCGGCACGGCATGCTGAGCCTTTGGTTAATTCCTCTTCCTGATGGGAAATGAGCGTTAAATTTGCCCGTGCAGACACCTACATCTACTCTCTCATTGGTTCTCCCTATTCCTGTTCATCTTGTGCAGAAATTGCAAACTGTGCCAAACAGCAGGTTAAAGGCACTGACTCTCCAAGTGGGGAGAGTGTTAGTAAAGGGTCTGGAATTGTGAACCCGAGTAATAGGGGACAAAAACTGAGATGCATTTGAAAACGTTTCCCGGTCACACGGTGCACAATACTGTGGGTTTCCCATGCATGCTTTAGCTGAAGGAAGAATCACTTACACCTGGAGAGTTGGAACCCATGGAATGGGTACCATGCAGTATGACTTCAAATGGTCTGCATTTCCTCATCGAACCTCACCAATGCTATCAGCCCGAAGTGTCCAACCTTATGTCTCACTCAGCTCTGGGTTTAGATGAGGTAAATCCAGGTTGCATCAGAAGCCCTGAATGAATTATTTAAGAATTGCTCTCTATTTCACTGTCATTGTGTTTTGTTTTTGTAATTCATTTTGATAATAGGATTTATTGGATTTTCTCTGCTGCCTTCATGCAGCTGTACACACGCTTGATTCTCTTATGGAGACATATAAATCCATGGGTTTGAAAATTCTTTCTAATCAGGTGTATTCCTAGGCGTTGAATATAGGGTGTTTAGCCCATTTCGTGAGCAAGGGGTAGGTCTTGACTATTACATATTTGACATATGGAATGGTATCTGTGCTAATTTCTATCTCTGGTTTTATGCAGCACCCCAACTCACCTTTCCCCTTAAGCAAACATAAGTTGGTTTTCTAAATTTGAGACTTTGTTCTGTTTTGTAATTCAGTTCATGTGTAGCCAAGATTACATTCGGTGTATTAGTGATAGCTTATGATGTTTCATTTTCTGTGTGACTTATTTCACTTAGAATCATCGTACCTGAATCCACTCATTATGCCACGACGGGCCAGATGACATAGATTTCATTGGTGAGTGATATTCCATTGTACGTACGTACCACAACTTCTTTATCCATTTTTCGCTTTCTGGGATATTTAACTTGTACCGTAGACGAGGTTCTTGTAAACAGAGCCGTCTGAAACTTTGGGGTGGCTGTGTGTTTTTGATTTTAATTTCCCTAAGCTATAGGACCATAAGTGGAAGTGCCGTAGGCTCCGTTGCTTTGTTTTTTAGGTGTTCCAGGAAACACCATACACTTCTCCAGAGTGGCTCTTGGCAATTTACATCCCACCCATCAGCATAACAAGGCTCCCTGTTCTCCATGGCCTGTGCTGCCTTTCTGGATTTTACACTTTTTTCAGATGGCCCTTTTGACCGGGGGGCAGTGAGACTTCATTGTAGTGCAGATTTCTTTAACCTGCTTGCTTGGTTGGCCAAAAAGGGCGTATACGTTTTTTCCTGATATATTCAGGAAAAAACGCATACGCCCTTTTTGGCCAAGAGCATCATTGTCGACGTTCTGCCTCTTTTCCTATGCTTTAAATGCAATTCCCGTCTACCCCCTGAAATCGTTTTCCTGCAATTCTGCCCCACTTACAAGTTCTCTTCGCAGCCTTCCTTCAATATATTTTTGGATGATAGCTGTCATTCATAACTCTGCAGGTTTGTGAGTTACAGTGCCCCTGAGCTCCTTTCTTCAACTCGCTATCTTGTGAGCTGGCCGCAAACCCGCAGGATTGCTTCAGGCCCTAATCTGGTTCCGGCACGGCATGCTGAGCTTTTGCTTAATTCCTCTTCCTGGTGGGAAATCAGCGTTAAATTTGCCCGTGCAGACACCTACATCTAATCTCTCATTTGTTCTCCCTCTTCCTGTTCATCTTGAGCAGAAATTGCAAACTGTGCCCAACAGCAGGTTAAAGGCACTGACTCTCCAAGTAGGGAGAGTGTTAGTAAAGGTCTGGAATTGTGAACCCGAGTAAAAGGGGACGAAAACTGCGATGCATTTGAAAACGTTTCCTGGTCACACGGTGCACCATACTGTGGGTTTCCCATGCATGTATTAGCTGAAGGAAGAATCCCTTAAACCTGGAGAGTTGGGACCCATGGAATGGCTACCATGCAGTATGCCTTCAAAGGGTCTGCATTTGCTGATCGAACCTCACCAATGCTATCAGCCCGAAGTCACCAACCTTATGTCTCACTCAGCTCTGGATGTAGATGTGGTAAATCCAGGTTGCATCACAAGCCCTGAATGAATTATTTAAGAATTGCTCTCTATTTCACTGTCATTGTGTTTTGTTTTTGTAATTCATTTTGATAATAGGATTTATCGGATTTTCTCTGCTGCCTTCATGCAGCTGTACACACGCTTGATTCTCTTACGGAGACATATAAATCCATGGGTTTGAAGATTCTTACTAGTCAGGTGTATTCCTAGGCGTTGAATATAGGGTGTTTAGCCCATTTCGTTGAGCAAGGGGTAGGTCTTGACTATTACATATTTGACGTATGGAATGGTATCTGTGCTAATTTCTATCTCTGGTTTTATGCAGCACCCCAACTCACCTTTCCCCTTAAGCAAACATAAGTTGGTTTTCTAAATTTGAGACCCTGTTCTGTTTTGTAATTCAGTTCATGTGTAGCCAAGATTACATTCAGTGCATTAGTGATAGTAGGATGTTTCATTTTCTGTGTGACTTATTTCACTTAGAATCATCGTACCTGAATCCACTCATTATGCCACGACGGGCCAGATGACATAGATTTCATTGGTGAGTGATATTCCATTGTACGTACGTACCACAACTTCTTTATCCATTTTTCGCTTTCTGGGATATTTAACTTGTACCGTAGACGAGGTTCTTGTAAACAGAGCCGTCTGAAACTTTGGGGTGGCTGTGTGTTTTTGATTTTAAATTCCCTAAGCTATAGGACCATAAGTGGAAGTGCCGTAGGCTCCGTTGCTTTGTTTTTTAGGTGTTCCAGGAAACACCATACACTTCTCCAGAGTGGCTCTTGGCAATTTACATCCCACCCATCAGCATAACAAGGCTCCCTGTTCTCCATGGCCTGTGCTGCCTTTCTGGATTTTACACTTTTTTCAGATGGCCCTTTTGACCGGGGGGCAGTGAGACTTCATTGTAGTGCAGATTTCTTTAACATGCTTGCTTGGTTGGCCAAAAAGGGCGTATGCGTTTTTTCCTGAATATATTCAGGAAAAAACGCATACGCCCTTTTTGGCCAAGTGCAGCATTGTCGATGTTCTGCCTCTTTTCCTATGCTTTAAATGCAATTCCAGTCTACCCCCTGAAATCGTTTTCCTGCAATTCTGCCCCGCTTTCAAGTCCTCTTCGCAGCCTTCCTTCAATATATTTTTGGACGATAGCTGTCATTTATACCTCTGCAGGTTTGTGAATTACAGTGCCCTTGAGCTCCTTTCTGCAAATCGCTTTCTTGTGAGCTGGCCGCAAACCCGCAGGATTGCTTCAGGCCCTAATCTGGTTCCGGCACGGCATGCTGAGCCTTTGGTTAATTCCTCTTCCTGGTGGGAAATGAGCGTTAAATTTGCCCGTGCAGACACCTACAGCTAGTCTCTCATTGGTTCTCCCTATTCCTGTTCATCTTGCGCAGAAATTGCAAACTGTGCCAAACAGCAGGTTAAAGGCACTGACTCTCCAAGTGGGGAGAGTGTTAGTAAAGGGTCTGGAATTGTGAACCCGAGTAAAAGGGGATGAAAACTGAGATGCATTTGAAAACGTTTCCCAGTCACACGGTGCACCATACTGTGGGTTTCCCATGAATGCTTTAGCTGAAGGAAGAATCGCTTAAACCTGGAGAGTTGGGACCCATGGAATGGGTACCATGCAGTATGACTTCAAATGGTCTGCATTTGATCATCGAACCTCACAAATGCTATCAGCCCGAAGTGTCCAACCTTATGTCTCACTCAGCTCTGGGTTTTGATGAGGTAAATCCACGTTGCATCACAAGCCCTGAATGAATTATTTAAGAATTGCTCTCTATTTCACTGTCTTTGTGTTTTGTTTTTGTAATTCATTTTGATAATAGGATTTATCGGATTTTCTCTGCTGCCTTCATGCAGCTGTACACACGCTTGATTCTCTTACGGAGACATATAAATCCATGGGTTTGAAGATTCTTACTAGTCAGGTGTATTCCTAGGTGTTGAATATAGGGTGTTTAGCCCATTTCGTTGAGCAAGGGGTAGGTCTTGACTATTACATATTTGACGTATGGAATGGTATCTGTGCTAATTTCTATCTCTGGTTTTATGCAGCACCCCAACTCACCTTTCCCCTTAAGCAAACATAAGTTCGTTTTCTAAATTTGAGACCCTGTTCTGTTTTGTAATTCAGTTCATGTGTAGCCAAGATTACATTCGGTGTATTAGTGATATCTTATGATGTTTCATTTTCTGTGTGACTTATTTCACTTAGAATCATCGTACCTGAATCCACTCATTATGCCACAACGGGCCAGATGACATAGATTTCATTGGTGAGTGATATTCCATTGTACGTACGTACCACAACTTCTTTATCCATTTTTCGCTTTCTGGGATATTTAACTTGTACAGTAGACGAGGTTCTTGTAAACAGAGCCGTCCGAAACTTTGGGGTGGCTGTGTGTTTTTGATTTTAATTTCCCTAAGCTATACGACCATAATTGGAAGTGCCGTAGGCTCCGTTGCTTTGTTTTTTAGGTGTTCCAGGTAACACCATACACTTCTCCAGAGTGGCTGTTGGCAATTTACATCCTACCCATCAGCATAACAAGGCTCCCTGTTCTCCATGGCCTGTGCTGCCTTTCTGGATTTTACACTTTTTTCAGATGGCCCTTTTGACCGTGGGGCAGTGAGACTTCATTGTAGTGCAGATTTCTTTAACATGCTTGCTTGGTTGGCCAAAAAGGGCGTATGCGTTTTTTCCTGTATATTCAGGAAAAAACGCATACGCACTTTTTGGCCAAGAGCATCATTGTCGACGTTCTGCCTCTTTTCCTATGCTTTAAATGCAATTCCCGTCTACCCCCTGAAATAGTTTTCCTGCAATTCTGCCCCGCATACAAGTTCTCTTCGCAGCCTTCCTTCAATATATTTTTGGACGATAGCTGTCATTTATAACTCTGCAGGTTTGTGAATTACAGTGCCCCTGAGCTCCTTTCTTCAAATCGCTTTCTTGTGAGCTGGCCGCAAACCCTCAGGATTGCTTCAGGCCCTAATCTGGTTCCGGCACGGCATGCTGAGCCTTTGGTTAATTCCTCTTCCTGGTGGGAAATGAGCATTAAATTTGCCCGTGCAGACACCTACAGCTAGTCTCTCATTGGTTCTCCCTATTCCTGTTCATCTTGCGCAGAAATTGCAAACTGTGCCAAACAGGAGGTTAAAGGCACTGACTCTCCAAGTGGGGAGAGTGTTAGTAAAGGGTCTGGAATTGTGAACCCGAGTAAAAGGGGACAAAACTGAGATGCATTTGAAAACGTTTCCCGGTCACACGGTGCACCATACTGTGGGTTTCCCATGCATGCTTTAGCTGAAGGAAGAATCACTTAAACCTGGAGAGTTGGGACCCATGGAATGGGTACCATGCAGTATGACTTCAAATGGTCTGCATTTGCTCATCGAACCTCACCAATGCTATCAGCCCGAAGTGTCCAACCTTATGTCTCTCTCAGCTCTGGGTTTAGATGAGGTAAATCCAGGTTGCATCACAAGCGCTGAATGAATTATTTAAGAATTGCTCTCTATTTCACTGTCATTGTGTTTTGTTTTTTAATTCATTTTGATAATGGGATTTATCGGATTTTCTCTGCTGCATTTATGCCGCTGTACACAGGCTTCATTCTCTTCTGGAGACATATAAATCCATGGGTTTGAAGATTCTTACTAGTCAGGTGTATTCCTAGGCGTTGAATATGGGGTGTTTAGTCCATTTCGTTGAGCAAGGGGTAGGTCTTAACTATTACATATTTGGCTTATGAAAAGGTATCTGTGCTAATTTCTATCTCTGGTTTTATGCAGCACCCCAACTCACCTTTCCCCTTAAGCAAGCATAAGTTGGTTTTCTAAATCTGAGACCCTGTTCTGTTTTGTAATTCAGTTCATGTGTAGCGAAGTTTACATTCCGTGTATTAGTGATATCTTATGATGTTTCATTTTCTGTGTGACTTATTTCACTTACAATCATCATACCTGAATCCTCTCATTATGCCGCAATGGGCCTGATGACATATATTTCATTGCTGAGTGATATTCCATTGTACGTACGTATCACAACTTCTTTATCCATTTTTCACATTCTGCGATATTTAACTTGTACCGTAGACGAGGTTCTTGTAAAGAGAGCCGTCCGAAACTTTGGGGTGGCTGTGTGTTTTTGATTTTAATTTCCGTAAGCTATAGGACCATAAGTGGAAGTGCCGTAGGCTCCGTTGCTTTGTTTTCTAGTTGTTCCAGGAAACACCATACACTTCTCCAGAGTGGCTGTTGGCAATTTACATCCCGCCCATCAGCATAACAAGGCTCCCTGTTCTCCATGGCCTGTGCTGCCTTTCTGGATTTTAC
Source organism: Delphinapterus leucas (assembly GCF_059928025.1). NCBI lineage: Eukaryota > Metazoa > Chordata > Mammalia > Artiodactyla > Monodontidae > Delphinapterus > Delphinapterus leucas. The sequence continues at coordinate 13,351,370 of NW_028322233.1, read as the reverse complement.
ACTTTTTTCAGATGGCGCTTTTGACCGGGGGGCAGTGAGACTTCATTGTAGTGCAGATTTCTTTAACTTGCTTGCTTGGTTGGCCAAAAAGGGCGTATGCGTTTTTTCCTGAATATATTCAGGAAAAAACGCATACGGCCTTTTTGGCCAAGAGCATCATTGTCGACGTTCTGCCTCTTTTCCTATGCTTTAAATGCAATCCCCGTTTACCCCCTGAAATCGTTTTCCCTCAATTCTGCCCCCCTTACAAGTTCTCTTCGCAGCCTTCCTTCAATATATTTTTGGACGATAGCTGTCATTTATAACTCTGCAGGTTTGTGAGTTACAGTGCCCCTGAGCTCCTTTCTTCAACTCGCTATCTTGTGAGCTGGCCGCAAACATGCTGGATTGCTTCAGGCCCTAATCTGGTTCCGGCAGGGCATGCTGAGCTTTTGCTTAATTCCTCTTCCTGGTGGGAAATCAGCGTTAAATTTGCCCGTGCAGACACCTACAGCTCGTCTCTCATTGGTTCTCCCTATTCCTGTTCATCTTGCGCAGAAATTGCAAACTGTGCCAAACAGCAGGTTAAAGGCACTGACTCTCCAAGTGGGGAGAGTGTTAGTAAAAGGTCTGGAATTGCGAACCCGAGTAAAAGGGGACGAAAACTGAGATCCATTTGAAAACGTTTCCCGGTCACATGGTGCACCATACTGTGGGTTTCCTATGCATGTTTTAGGTGAAGGAAGAATCGCTTAAACCTGGAGAGTTGGGACCCATGGAATGGGTACCATGCAGTATGACTTCAAAGGGTCTGCATTTGCTCATCGAACCTCACCAATGCTATCAGCCCGAAGTCCCCAACCTTATGTCTCACTCAGCTCTGGATGTAGATGTGGTAAATCCAGGTTGCATCACAATCCCTGAATGAATTATTTATGAATTGCTCTCTATTTCACTGTCCTTGTGTTTTGTTTTTGTAATTCATTTTGATAATGGGATTTATCAGATATTCTCTGCTGCATTCATGACACTGTACACACGCTTCATTCTCTTATGGAGACATATAAATCCATGGGTTTGAAGATTCTTACTAGTCAGGTGTATTCCTAGGCGTTGAATATGGCGTGTTTTGTCCATTTCGTTGAGCAAGGGGTAGGTCTTGACTATTACATATTTGCCGAATGGAATGGTATCTGTGCTAATTTCTATCTCTGGTTTTATGCAGCACCCCAACTCACCTTTCCCCTTAAGCAAGCATAAGTTGGTTTTCTAAATTTGAGACCCTGTTCTGTTTTGTAATTCAGTTCATGTGTAGCCAAGTTTACATTCCGTGTATTAGTGATATCTTATGATGTTTCATTTTCTGTGTGACTTATTTCACTTAGAATCATCGTTCCTGAATCCACTCATTATGCCGCGACGGGCCTGATGACATAGATTTCATTGGTGAGTGATATTCCATTGTACGTATGTACCACAACTTCTTTATCCATTTTTCGCTTTCTGGGATATTTAACTTGTACCGTTGATGAGGTTCTTGTAAACAGAGCCGTCTGAAACTTTGGGGTGCTGTGTGTTTTTGATTTTAATTTCCCTAAGCTATAGGACCATAAGTGGAAGTGCCGTAGGCTCCGTTGCTTTGTTTTTTAGGTGTTTCAGGAAACACCATACACTTCTCCAGAGTGGCTGTTGGCAATTTACATCCCACCCATCAGCATAACAAGACTCCCTGTTCTCCATGGCCTGTGCTGCATTTCTGGATTTTACACTTTTTTCAGATGGCCCTTTTGACCGTGGAGCAGTGAGACTTCACTGTAGTGCAGATTTCTTTAACATGCTTGCTTGGTTGGCCAAAAAGGGCGTATGCGTTATATTCAGGAAAAAACGCATACGCCCTTTTTGGCCAAGTGCATCATTGTCGAAGTTCTGCCTCTTTTCCTATACTTTAAATGCAATTCCAGTCCACCCCCTGAAATCGTTTTTCTGCAATTCTGCCCCGCTTTCAAGTCCTCTTCTCAGACTTCCTTCAATATATTTTTGGACGATAGCTGTCATTTATAACTCTGCAGGCTTGTGAATTACAGTGCCCCTGAGCTCCTTTCTTCAAATCGCTTTCTTGTGAGCTGACCGCAAACCCACAGGATTGATTCAGGCCCTAATCTTGTTCCGGCAAGGCATGCTGATCGTTTGGTTAATTCCTCTTCCTGGTGGGATATGAGCGTTATATTTGCCCGTGCAGACACCTACAGCTAGTCTCTCATTGTTTCTCCCTATTCCTGTTCATCTTGCGCAGAAATTGCAAACTGTACCAAACAGCAGGTTAAAGGCACTGACTCTCCAAGTGGGGAGAGTGTTATTAAAGGGTCTGGAATTGTGAACCCGAGTAAAAGGGGACGAAAACTGAGATGCATTTGAAAACGTTTCCTGGTCACACGGTGCACCATACTGTGGGTTTCCCATGCATGTTTTAGCTGAAGGAAGAATCCCTTAAACCTGGAGAGTTAGGACCCATGGAATGGGTACCATGCAGTATGACTTCAAAGGGTCTGCATTTGCTCATCGAACCTCACCAATGCTATCACTCCGAAGTATGCAGCCTTATGTCTCACTCAGCTCTGGGTGTAGATGAGGTAAATCCTGGTTGCATCACAAGCCCTGAATGAATTATTTAAGAATTGCTCTCTATTTCACTGTCATTGTGTTTTGTTTTTTAATTCATTTTGATAATGCGATTTATCTGATTTTCTCTGCTGTCTTCATGCAGCTGTACACATGCTTGATTCTCTTATGGAGACATATAAATCCATGGGTTTGAAGATTCTTACTAGTGAGGTGTATTCCTAGGCGTTGAATATAGGGTTGTTAGTCCATTTCGTTGAGCAAGGGGTAGGTCTTGACTATTACATATTTGACTTATGGAATGGTATCTGTGCTAATTTCTATCTCTGGTTTTATGCAGCACCCCAACTCACCTTTCCCCTTAAGCAAACATAAGTTGGTTTTCTAAATTTGAGACCATTTTCTGTTTTGTAATTCAGTTCATGTGTAGGCAAGATTACATTTCGTGTATTAGTGATATCTTATGATATTTCATTTTCTGTGTGACTTATTTCACTTAGAATCATCGTACCTGAATCCACTCATTATGCCGCGACGGGCCAGATGACATAGATTTCATTGGTGAGTGATATTCCATTGTACATACGTACCACAATTTCTTTATCCATTTTTCGCTTTCTGGGATATTTAACTTGTACCGTAGATGAGGTTCTTGTAAACAGAGCCGTCTGAAACTTTGGGGTGCTGTGTGTTTTTGATTTTAATTTCCCTAAGCTATAGGACCATAAGTGGAAGTGCCGTATGCTCCATTGCTTTGTTTTTAAGGTGTTTCAGGAAACACCATACACTTCTCCAGAGTGGCTGTTGGCAATTTACATCCCACCCATCAGCATAACAAGGCTCCCTGTTCTCCATGGCCTGTGCTGCATTTCTGGATTTTACACTTTTTTCAGATGGCCCTTTTGACTGGGGGGCAGTGAGACTTCACTGTAGTGCAGATTTCTTTAACATGCTTGCTTGGTTGGACAAAAAGGGCGTATGCGTTTTTTCTTGAATATATTCAGGAAAAAACGCATACGACCTTTTTGGCCAAGTGCATCATTGTCAACGTTCTGCCTCTTTTCCTATGCTTTAAATGCAATTCCAGTCTACCCCCTGACATCGTTTTCCTGCAATTCTGCCCCGCTTTCAAGTCCTCTTCGCAGCCTTCCTTCAATATATTTTTGGACGATAGCTGTCATTTATAACTCTGCAGGTTTGTGAATTACAGTGCCCCTGAGCTCCTTTCTTCAAATCGCTTTCTTGAGAGGTGGCCGCAACCCGCAGGTTTGCTTCAGGCCCTAATCTGTTTCTGGCACGGCATGGTGAGCGTTTGGTTAATTTCTCTTCCTCGTGGGAAATGAGCGTTAAATTTGCCCGTGAAGACACCTACAGCTAGTCTCTCATTGGTTCTCCCTATTCCTGTTCATCTTGCGCAGAAATTGCAAACTGTGCCAAACAGCAGGTTAAAGGCACTGACTCTCCAAGTGGGGCGAGTGTTAGTAAAGCGTCTGGAAATGTGAACCCGAGTAAAAGGGGACGAAAACTGAGATGCATTTGAAAACGTTTCCCGGTCACACAGTGCACCATACTGTGGGTTTCCCATGCATGTTTTAGCTGAAGGAAGAATCGCTTAAACCTGGAGAGTTGGGACCCATGGAATGGGTACCATGCAGTATGACTTCAAAGGGTCTGCATTTGCTCATCGAACCTCACCAATGCTATCAGCCCGAAGTATCCAACCTTATGTCTCACTCAGCTATGGGTGTAGATGAGGTAAATCCTGGTTGCATCACAAGACCTGAATGAATTATTTAAGAATTGCTCTCTATTTCACTGTCATTGTGTTTTGTTTTTCTAATTCATTTTGATAATGGGATTTATCGGATTTTCTCTGCTGCCTTCATGCAGCTGTACACACGCTTGATTCTCTTATGGAGACATATAAATCCATGGGTTTGAAGATTCTTACTAGTCAGGTGTATAACTAGGCGTTGAATATAGTGTGTTTAGCCCATTTCGTTGAGCAAGGGGTAGGTCATGACTATTACATATTTGACTTATGGAATGGTTTCTGTGCTAATTTCTATCTCTGGTTTTATGCAGCACCCCAACTCACCTTTCCCCTTAAGCAAACATAAGTTGGTTTTTTAAATTTGAGACCCTGTTCTGTTTTGTAGTTCAGTTCATGTGTAGCCAAGATTACATTCAGTGTATTAGTGATATGATGTTTCATTTTCTGTGTGACTTATTTCACTTAGAATCATTGTACCTGAATCCACTCATTATGCCACGACGGGCCTGATGACATAGATTTCATTGGTGAGTGATATTCCATTGTACGTACGTACCACAACTTCTTTATCCATTTTTCGCTTTCTGGGATATTTAACTTGTACCGTAGATGAGGTTCTTGTAAACAGAGCCGTCTGAAACTTTGAGGTGGCTGTGTGTTTTTGATTTTAATTTCCCTAAGCTATAGGACCATAAGTGGAAGTGCCATAGGCTCCGTTGCTTTGTTTTTTAGGTGTTTCAGGAAACACCATACAGTTCTCCAGAGTGGCTGTTGGCAGTTTACATCCCACCCATCAGCATAACAAGGCTCCCTGTTCTCCATGGTCTGTGCTGCCTTTCTGGATTTTACACTTTTTTCAGATTGCCCTTTTGACCGGGGGGCAGTGAGACTTCATTGTAGTGCTGCTTTCTTTAACATGCTTGCTTGGTTGGCCAAAAATGGCGTATGCGTTATATTCAGGAAAAAACGCATACGACTTTTTGGCCAAGTGCATCATTGTCGACGTTCTGCCTCTTTTCCTATGCTTTAAATGCAATTCCAGTCCACCCCCGGAAATCGTTTTCCTGCAATTCTGCCCCGCTTTCAAGTCCTCTTCTCAGCCATCCTTCAATATATTTTTGGTCGATAGCTGTCATTTATAACTCTGCAGGCTTGTGAATTACAGTGCCCCTGAGCTCCTTTCTTCAAATCGCTTTCTTGTGAGCTGACCGCAAACCCGCAAGATTGCTTCAGGCCCTAATCTGGTTCCGGCACGGCATGCTGATCGTTTGGTTAATTCCTCTTCCTGGTGGGAAATGAGCGTTATATTTGCCCGTGCAGACACCTACAGCTAGTCTCTCATTGGTTCTCCCTATTCCTGTTCATCTTGCGCAGAAATTGCAAACTGTGCCAAACAGGAGGTTAAAGGCACTGACTCTCCAAGTGGGGAGAGTGTTATTAAAGGGTCTGGAATTGTGAACCCGAGTAAAAGGGGACGAAAACTGAGATGCATTTGAAAACGTTTCCCGGTCACACGGTGCACCATACTGTGGGTTTCCCATGCATGTTTTAGCTGAAGGAAGAATCCCTTAAACCTGGAGAGTTGGGACCCATGGAATGGGTACCATGCAGTATGACTTCAAAGGGTCTGCATTTGCTCATCGAACCTCACCAATGCTATCACTCCGAAGTATGCAGCCTTATGTCTCACTCAGCTCTGGGTGTAGCTGAGGTAAATCCTGGTTGCATCACAAGCCCTGAATGAATTATTTAAGAATTGCTCTCTATTTCACTGTCATTGTGTTTTGTTTTTTAATTCATTTTGATAATGCGATATATCGGATTTTCTCTGCTGCCTTCATGCAGCTGTACACATGCTTGATTCTCTTATGGAGACATATAAATCCATGGGTTTGAAGATGCTTACTAGTGAGGTGTATTCCTAGGCGTTGAATATAGGGTTGTTAGTCCATTTCGTTGAGCAAGGGGTAGGTCTTGACTATTACATATTTGACTTATGGAATGGTATCTGTGCTAATTTCTATCTCTGGTTTTATGCAGCACCCCAATTCACCTTTCCCCTTAAGCAAGCATAAGTTGGTTTTCTAAATTTGAGACCCTGTTCTGTTTTGTAATTCAGTTCATGTGTAGCCAAGTTTACATTACGTGTATTAGTGATATCTTATGATGTTTCATTTTCTGTGTGACTTATTTCACTTAGAATCATCATACCTGAATCCACTCATTATGCCGCGATGGGCCTGATGACATAGGTTTCATTGGTGAGTGATATTCCATTGTGCGTACGTACCACAACTTCTTTATCCATTTTTCACATTCTGGGATATTTAACTTGTACCGTAGACGAGGTTCTTGTAAACAGAGCCGTCCGAAACTTTGGGGTGGCTGTGTGTTTTTGATTTTAATTTCCCTAAGCTATAGGACCATAAGTAGAAGTGCCGTAGGCTCCGTTGCTTTGTTTTTTAGGTGTTCCAGGAAACACCATACACTTCTCCAGAGTGGCTGTTGACAATTTACATCCCGCCCATCAGCATAACAAGGCTCCCTGTTCTCCATGGCCTGTGCTGCCTTTCTGGATTTTACACTTTTTTCAGATGGCCCTTTTGACAGGGGGGCAATGAGACTTCATTGTAGTGCAGATTTCTTTAACATGCTTGCTTGGTTGGCCAAAAAGTGGGTATGCATTTTTTCCTGAATATATTCTGGATAAAACGCATACGGCCTTTTTGTCCAAGAGCATCATTGTCGACGTTCTGCCTCTTTTCCTATGCTTTAAATGCAATCCCCGTCTACCCCCTGAAATCGTTTTCCTGCAATTCTGCCCCGCTTACAAGTTCTCTTCGCAGCCTTCCTTCAATATATTTTTGGACGATAGCTGTCATTTATAACTCTGCAGGTTTGTGAGTTACAGTGCCCCTGAGCTCCTTTCTTCAACTCGCTATCTTGTGAGCTGGCCGCAAACCCGCCAGATTGCTTCAGGCCCTAATCTGGTTCCGGCAGGGCATGCTGAGCTTTTGCTTAATTCCTCTTGCTGGTGGAAAATGAGCGTTAAATTTGCCCGTGCAGACACCTACAGCTCGTCTCTCATTGGTTCTCCCTATTCCTGTTCATCTTGCGCAGAAATTGCAAACTGTCCCAAACAGGAGGTTAAAGCACTGACTCTACAAGTAGGGAGAGTGTTAGTAAAGGGTCTGTAATGCTGAACCCGAGTAAAAGGGGACGAAAACTGCAATGCATTTGAAAACATTTCCCGGTCACACGGTGCACCATACTGTGGGTTTCCCATGCATGTATTAGCTGAAGGAAGAATCCCTTAAACCTGGAGAGTTGGGACCCATGGATTGGGTACCATGCAGTATGCCTTCAAAGGGTCTGCATTTGTTCATCGAACCTCACCAATTCTATCAGCCCGAAGTGCCCAACATTATTTCTCACACAGCTCTGGATGTAGATGTGGTAAATCCAGGTTGCATCACAAGCCCTGAATGAATTATTTAAGAATTGCTCTCTATTTCACTGTCCTTGTGTTTTGTTTTTGTAATTCATTTTGATAATGGGATTTAACGGATTTTCTCTGCTGCATTCATGCCGCTGTACACAGGCTTCATTCTCTTCTGGAGACATATAAATCCATGGGTTTGAAGATTCTTACTAGTCAGGTGTATTCCTAGGCGTTGAATATGGCGTGTTTAGTCCATTTCGTTGAGCAAGGGGTAGGGCTTGACTATTACATATTTGGCTTATGGAAAGGTATCTGTGCTAATTTCTATCTCTGGTTTTATGCAGCACCCCAACTCACCTTTCCCCTTAAGCAAGCATAAGTTGGTTTTCTAAATTTGAGACCCTGTTCTGTTTTGTAATTCAGTTCATGTGTAGCCAAGTTTACATTCCGTGTATTAGTGATATCTTATGATGTTTCATTTTCTTTGTGACTTATTTCAGTTAGAATCATGGTACCTGAATCCACTCATTATGCCGCAACGGGCCTGATGACATAGATTTCATTGCTGAGTGATATTCCATTGTACGTACGTACCACAACTTCTTTATCAATTTTTCACATTCTGGGATATTTAACTTGTACCGTAGACGAGGTTCTTGTAAACAGAGCCGTCTGAAACTTTGGAATGGCTGTGTGTTTTTGATTTTAATTTCCCTAAGCTATAGGACGATAAGTGGAAGTGCCGTAGGCTCCGTTGCTTTGTTTTTTAGGTGTTCCAGGAAATACCATACACTTCTCCACAGTGGCTGTTAGTAATTTACATCCCGCCCATCAGCATAACAAGGCTCCCTGTTCTCCATGGCCTGTGCTGCCTTTCTGGATTTTACACTTTTTTCAGATGACACTTTTGACCGGGGGGCAGTGAGACTTCATTGTAGTGCAGATTTCTTTAACATGCTTGCTTGGTTGGCCAAAAAGGGCGTATGCGTTTTTGCCTGAATATATTCAGGAAAAAACGCATACGCCCTTTTTGGCCAAGTGCACCATTGTCGACGTTCTGCCTCTTTTCCTATGCTTTAAATGCAATTCCAGTCCACCCCCTGAAATCGTTTTCCTGCAATTCTGCCCCGCTTTCAAGTCCTCTTCTCAGCCTTCCTTCAATATATTTTTGGACGATAGCTGTCATTTATAACTCTGCAGGTTTGTGAATTACAGTGCCCCTGAGCTCCTTTCTTCAAATCGCTTTCTTGTGAGCTGGCCGCGAACCCACAGGATTGATTCAGGCCCTAATCTGGTTCTGGCACGGCATGCTGATCGCTTGGTTAATTCCTCTTCCTGGTGGGAAATGAGCGTTATATTTGCCCGTGCAGACACCTACAGCTGGTCTCTCATTGGTTCTCCCTATTCCTGTTCATCTTGCGCAGAAATTGCAAACTGTGCCAAACAGCAGGTTAAAGGCACTGACTCTCCAAGTGGGGAGAGTTTTAGTAAAAGGTCTGGAATTGCGAACCCGAGTAAAAGGGGACGACAACTGAGATCCATTTGAAAACGTTTCCCGGTCACACGGTGCACCATACTGTGGGTTTCCCATGCATGCTTTAGCTGAAGGAAGAATCACTTAAACCTGGATAGTGGGGACCCATGGAATGGGTACCATGCAGTATGACTTCAAATGGTCTGCATTTGCTCATCGAACCTCACCAATGCTATCAGCCCGAAGAGTCCAACCTTATGTCTCACTCAGCTCTGGGTGTAGATGAGGTAAATCCTGGTTGCATCACAAGCCCTGAATGAATTATTTAAGAATTGCTCTCTATTTCACTGTCATTGTGTTTTGTTTTTTAATTCATTTTGATAATGGGATTTATCGGATTTTCTCTGCTGCCTTCATGCAGCTGTACACACGCTTGACTCTCTTATGGAGACATATAAATCCATGGGTTTGAAGATTCTTACTAGTGAGGTGTATTCCTAGGCGTTGAATATAGGGTGTTTAGCCCATTTCGTTGAGAAAGGGGTAGGCCTTGACTATTACATATTTGACTTATGGAATGGTATCTGTGCTAATTTCTATCTCTGGTTTTATGCAGCACCCCAACTCACGTTTCCCCTTAAGCAAACATAAGTTGGTTTTCTAAATTTGAGACCCTGTTCTGTTTTGTAATTCAGTTCATGTGTAGCCAAGATTACATTCCGTGTATTAGTGATATCTTATGATGTTTCATTTTCTGTGTGACTTTTTTCACTTAGAATCATCGTACCTGAATCCACTCATCATGCCGTCACGGGCCTGATGACATAGATTTCATTGGTGAATGATATTCCATTGTACGTACGTACAACAACTTCTTTATCCATTTTTCGCTTTCTGGGAAATTTAACTTGTACCGTAGATGAGGTTCTTGTAAACAGAGCCGTCTGAAACTTTGGGGTGCTGTGTGTTTTTGATTTTAATTTCCCTAAGCTATAGGACCATAAGTGGAAGTGCCGTAGGCTCCATTGCTTTGTGTTTAAGGTGTTTCAGGAAACACCATACACTTCTCCAGAGTGGCTGTTGGCAATTTACATCCCACCCATCAGCATAACAAGGCTCCCTGTTCTCCATGGCCTGTGCTGCATTTGTGGATTTTACACTTTTTTCAGATGGCCCTTTTGACTGGGGGGCAGTGAGACTTCACTGTAGTGCAGATTTCTTTAACATGCTTGCTTGGTTGGACAAAAAGGCCGTATGCGTTTTTCCCTGAATATATTCAGGAAAGAACGCATACGCCCTTTTCGGCCAAGTGCATCATTGTCGAAGTTCTGCCTCTTTTCCTATGTTTTAAATGCAATTCCAGTCTACCCCCTGAAATCGTTTTCCTGCAATTCTGCCCCGCTTTCAAGTCCTCTTCGCAGCCTTCCTTCAATATATTTTTGGACGATAGCTGTCATTTATAACTCTGCAGGTTTGTGAATTACAGTGCCCCTGAGCTCCTTTCCTCAAATCGCTTTCTTGAGAGCTGGCCGCAAACCCGCAGGTTTGTTTCAGGCCCTAATCTGTCTCTGGCACGGCATGGTGAGCGTTTGGTTAATTCCTCTTACTCGTGACAAATGAGCGTTAAATTTGCCCGTGAAGACACCTACAGCTAGTCTCTCATTGGTTCTCCCTATTCCTGTTCATCTTGCGCAGAAATTGCAAACTGTGCCAAACAGCAGGTTAAAGGCACTGACTCTCCAAATGGGGAGAATGTTAGTAAAGCGTCTGGAAATGTGAACCCGAGTAAAAGGGGACGAAAGCTGAGATGCATTTGAAAACGTTTCCCGGTCACACAGTGCACCATACTGTGGGTTTCCCATGCATGTTTTAGCTGAAGGAAGAATCCCTTAAACCTGGAGATTTGGGACCCTTGGAATGGGTACCACGCAGTATGCCTTCAAAGGGTCTGCATTTGTTCATCCAACCTCACCAATGCTATCAGCCCGAAGTCCCCAACCTTATGTCTCAGTCAGCTCTGGATGTAGATGTGGTAAATCCAGGTTGCATCACAATCCCTGAATGAATTATTTAAGAATTGCTCTCTATTTCACTGTCCTTGTGTTTTGTTTTTGTAATTCATTTTGATAATGGGATTTATCGGATTTTCTCTGCTGCGTTCATGCCGCTGTACACACGCTTAATTCTCTTATGGAGACATATAAATCCATGGGTTTGAAGATTCTTACTAGTCAGGTGTATTCCTAGGCGTTGAATATGGCGTGTTTTGTCCATTTCGTTGAGCAAGGGGTAGGTCTTGACTATTACATATTTGACGAATGGAATGGTATCTGTGCTAATTTCTATCTCTGGTTTTATGCAGCACCCCAACTCACCTTTCCCCTTAAGCAAGCATAAATTGGTTTTCTAAATTTGAGACCCTGTTCTGTTTTGTAATTCAGTTCATGTGTAGCCAAGTTTACATTCCGTGTATTAGTGATAACTTATGATGTTTCATTTTCTGTGTGACTTTCTTCACTTAGAATCATCGTACCTGAATCCACTCATTATGCCGCGACGGGCCTGATGACATAGATTTCATTGAGGAATGATATTCCATTGTACGTACGTACCACAACTTCTTTATCCATTTTTCGCTTTCTGGGATATTTAACTTGTACCGTAGACGAGGTTCTTGTAAACAGAGCCGTCTGAAATTTTGGGGTGCTCTGTGTTTTTGATTTTAATTTCCCTAAGCTATAGGACCATAAGTGGAAGTGCCGTAGGCTCCGTTGCTTTGTTTTTTAGGTGTTTCAGGAAACACCATACACTTCTCCAGAGTGGCTGTTGGCAATTTACATCCCACCCATCAGCATAACAAGGCTCCCTGTTCTCCATGGCCTGTGCTGCATTTCTGGATTTTACACTTTTTTCAGATGGCCCTTTTGACCGTGGAGCAGTGAGACTTCACTGTAGTGCAGATTTCTTTAACATGCTTGCTTGGTTGGCCAAAAGGTGCGTATGCGTTATATTCAGGAAAAAACGCATACGCCCTTTTTGGCCAAGTGCATCATTGTCGACGTTCTGCCTCTTTTCCTATGCTTTAAATGCAATTCCAGTCCACCTTCTGAAATCGTTTTCCTGCAATTCTGCCGCGGTTTCAAGTCCTCTTCTCAGCCTACCTTCAATATATTTTTGGACGATAGCTGTCATTTATAACTCTGCAGGTTTGTGAATTACAGTGACCCTGACTTCCTTTCTTCAAATCGCTTTCTTGTGAGCTGACCGCAAACCCGCAGGATTGATTCAGGCCCTAATCTGGTTCCGGCACGGCATGCTGATCGTTTGGTTAATTCCTCTTCCTGGTGGGAAATGAGCGTTATATTTGCCCGTGCAGACACCTACAGCTAGTCTCTCATTGGTTCTCCCTATTCCTGTACTTCTTGCGCAGAAATTGCAAACTGTGCCAAACAGCAGGTTAAAGGCACTGACTCTCCAAGTGGGGAGAGTGTTAGTAAAAGGACTGGAATTGCGAACCCAAGTAAAAGGGGACGAAAACTGAGATGCATTTGAAAACGTTTCCCGGTCACACAGTGCACCATACTGTGGGTTTCCCATGCATGTTTTAGTTGAAGGAAGAATTGCTTAAACCTGGAGAGTGGGGACCCATGGAATGGGTACCATGAAGTATGACTTCAAATGGTCTGCATTTGCTCATCGAACCTCACCAATGCTATCAGCCCGAAGAGTCCAACCTTATGTCTCACTCAGCTCTGGGTGTAGTTGAGGTAAATCCTGGTTGCATCACAAGCCCTGAATGAATTATTTAAGAATTGCTCTCTATTTCACTGTCATTGTGTTTTGTTTTTGTAATTCATTTTGATAATGGGATTTATCGGATTTTCTCTGCTGCCTTCATGCAGCTGTACACACGCTTGATTCTCTTATGGAGACATATAAATCCATGGGTTTGAAGATTCTTACTAGTCAGGTGTATAACTAGGCGTTGAATATAGTGTGTTTAGCCCATTTCGTTGAGCAAGGGGTAGGTCTTGACTATTACATATTTGACTTATGGAATGGTTTCTGTGCTAATTTCTATCTCTGGTTTTATGCAGCACCCCAACTCACCTTTCCCCTTAAGCAAACATAAGTTGTTTTTGAAATTTGAGACCCTGTTCTGTTTTGTAGTTCAGTTCATGTGTAGCCAAGATTACATTCAGTGTATTAGTGATATGATGTTTCATTTTCTGTGTGACTTATTTCACTTAGAATCATTGTACCTGAATCCACTCATTATGCCACGACGGGCCTGATGACATAGATTTCATTGGTGAGTGATATTCCATTGTACGTACGTACCACAACTTCTTTATCCATTTTTCGCTTTCTGGGATATTTAACTTGTACTGTAGATGAGGTTCTTGTAAACAGAGCCGTCTGAAACTTTTGGGTGGCTGTGTGTTTTTGATTATATTTTCCCTAAGCTATAGGACCATAAGTGGAAGTGCCATAGGCTCCGTTGCTTTGTTTTTTAGGTGTTTCAGGAAACACCATACACTTCTCCACAGTGGCTGTTGGCAGTTTACATCCCACCCATCAGCATAACAAGGCTCCCTGTTCTCCATGGCCTGTGCTGAATTGTTGGATTTTACACTTTTTTCAGATGGCCATTTTGACCGGTAGGCTGTGAGACTTCATTGTAGTGCAGATTTCTTTAACATGCTTGCTTGGTTGGCCAAAAAGGGCGTATGCGTTTTATCCTGAATATATTCAGGAAAAAACGCATACGCCCTTTTTGGCCAAGTGCATCATTGTCGACGTTCTGCCTCTTTTCCTATGCTTTAAATGCAATTCCAGTCTACCCCCTGAAATCGTTTTCCTGCAATTCTGCCCCGCTTTCAAGTCCTTTTCGCAGCCTTCCTTCAATATATTTTTGGACGATAGCTGTCATTTATAACTCTGCAGGTTTGTGAATTACAGTGCCCCTGACCTCCTTTCTTCAAATCGCTTTCTTGTGAGCTGGCCGCAAACCCGCAGGATTGCTTCAGGCCCTAATCTGGTTCCGGCACGGCATGCTGAGCCTTTGGTTAATTCCTCTTCCTGGTGGGAAATGAGCATTAAATTTGCCCGTATAGACACCTACAGCTAGTCTCTCATTGGTTCTCCCTATTCCTGTTCATCTTGCGCAGAAATTGCAAACTGTGCCAAACAGCAGGTTAAAGGCACTGACTCTCCAAGTGGGGAGAGTGTTAGTAAAGGGTCTGGAATTGTGAACCCGAGTAAAAGGGGACAAAACCGAGATGCATTTGAAAACATTTCCCGGTCACACGGTGCACCATACTGTGGGTTTCCCATGCATGCTTTAGCTGAAGGAAGAATCACTTAAACCTGGAGAGTTGGGACCCATGGAATGGGTACCATGCAGTATGACTTCAAATGGTCTGCATTTGCTCATCGAACCTCACCAATGCTATCAGCCCGAAGTGTCCAACCTTAAGTCTCTCTCAGCTCTGGGTTTAGATGAGGTAAATCCAGGTTGCATCACAAGCCCTGAATGAATTATTTAAGAATTGCTCTCTATTTCACTGTCATTGTGTTTTGTTTTTGTAATTCATTTTGATAATGGGATTTATCGGATTTTCTCTGCTGCATTCATGCCGCTGTACACAGGCTTCATTCTCTTCTGGAGACATATAAATCCATGGGTTTGAAGATTCTTACTAGTCAGGTGTATTCCTAGGCGTTGAATATGGGGTGTTTAGTCCATTTCGTTGAGCAAGGGGTAGGTCTTAACTATTACATATTTGGCTTATGAAAAGGTATCTGTGCTAATATCTATCTCTGGTTTTATGCAGCACCCCAATTCACCTTTCCCCTTAAGCAAGCATAAGTTGGTTTTCTAAATTTGAGACCCTGTTCTGTTTTGTAATTCAGTTCATGTGTAGCCAAGTTTACATTCCGTGTATTAGTGATATCTTATGATATTTCATTTTCTGTGTGACTTATTTCACTTAGAATCATCATACCTGAATCCACTCATTATGCCGCGATGGGCCTGATGACATAGATTTCATTGGTGAGTGATATTCCATTGTACGTACGTACCACAACTTCTTTATCCATTTGTCACATTCTGGGATATTTAAATGTACCGTAGACGAGGTTCTTGTAAACAGAGCCGTCCGAAACTTTGGGGTGGCTGTGTGTTTTTGATTTTAATTTCCCTAAGCTATAGGACCATAAGTAGAAGTGCCGTAGGCTCCGTTGCTTTGTTTTTTAGGTGTTCCAGGAAACACCATACACTTCTCCAGAGTGGCTGTTGACAAATTACATCCCGCCCATCAGCATAACAAGGCTCCCTGTTCTCCATGGCCTGTGCGGCCTTTCTGGATTTTACACTTTTTTCAGATGGCCCTTTTGACAGGGTGGCAGTGAGACTTCATTGTAGTGGAGATTTCTTTAACATGCTTGCTTGGTTGGCCAAAAGGGGGGTATGCATTTTTTCCTGAATATATTCAGGAAAAACGCATACGCCCTTTTTGGCCAAGAACATCATTGTCAACGTTCTGCCTCTTTTCCTATGCTTTAAATGCAATTCCCGTCTACCCCCTGAAATCGTTTTCCTGCAATTCTGCCCCGCTTACAAGTCCTCTTCGCAGCCTTCGTTCAATATATTTTCGGACGATAGCTGTCATTTATAACTCTGCAGGTTTGTGAATTACAGTGCCCCTGAGCTCCTTTCTTCAAATCGCTATCTTATGAGCTGGCCGCAAACCCGCTGGATTGCTTCAGGCCCTAATCTGGTTCCAGCACGGCATGTTGAGCCTTAAGTTAATTCCTCTTCCTGGCGGGAAATGAGCGTTAAATTTGCCCGTGCAGACACCTACAGCTAGTCTCTCATTGGTTCTCCCTATTGCTGTTCATCTTGCGCAGAAATTGCAAACTGTGCCAAACAGGAGGTTAAAGCACTGACTCTCCAAGTGGGGAGAGTTTTCGTATTGGGTTTGGAATGGTGAACCCGAGTAAAAGGGGATGAAAACTGAGATGCATTTGAAAACGTTTGCCGGTCACACAGGGCACCATACTGTGGGTTTCCCATGCATGTTTTAGCTGAAGGAAGAATCCCTTAAACCTGGAGAGTTGGGACCCATGGAATGGGTACCATGCTGAATGACTTAAAAGGGTGTGCATTTGCTCATCGAACCTCACCAATGCTATCAGCCCGAAGTGCCCAACCTTATGTCTCACTCAGCTCTGGGTATAGATGTGGTAAATCCAGGTTGCATCACAAGCCCTGAATGAATTATTTAAGAATTGCTCTCTATTTCACTGTCCTTGTGTTTTGTTTTTGTAATTCATTTTGATAATGGGATTTATCGGATTTTCTCTGCTGCCTTCATGCAGCTGTACACACGCTTGATTCTCTTATGGAGACATATAAATCCATGGGTTTGAAGATTCTTACTAGTCAGGTGTATAAGTAGGCGTTGAATATAGAGTGTTTAGCCCATTTCGTTGAGCAAGGGGTAGGTCTTGACTATTACATATTTGACTTATGGAATGGTTTCTGTGCTAATTTCTATCTCTGGTTTTATGCAGCACCCCAACTCACCTTTCCCCTTAAGCAAACATAAGTTGTTTTTGAAATTTGAGACCCTGTTCTGTTTTGTAGTTCAGTTCATGTGTAGCCAAGATTACATTCAGTGTATTAGTGATATGATGTTTCATTTTCTGTGTGACTTATTTCACTTAGAATCATTGTACCTGAATCCACTCATTATGCCACGACGGGCCTGATGACATAGATTTCATTGGTGAGTGATATTCCATTGTACGTACGTACCACAACTTCTTTATCCATTTTTCGCTTTCTGGGATATTTAACTTGTACTGTAGATGAGGTTCTTGTAAACAGAGCCGTCTGAAACTTTTGGGTGGCTGTGTGTTTTTGATTTTATTTTCCCTAAGCTATAGGACCATAAGTGGAAGTGCCATAGGCTCCGTTGCTTTGTTTTTTAGGTGTTTCAGGAAACACCATACACTTCTCCACAGTGGCTGTTGGCAGTTTACATCCCACCCATCAGCATAACAAGGCTCCCTGTTCTCCATGGCCTGTGCTGAATTGTTGGATTTTACACTTTTTTCAGATGGCCATTTTGACCGGTAGGCTGTGAGACTTCATTGTAGTGCAGATTTCTTTAACATGCTTGCTTGGTTGGCCAAAAAGGGCGTATGCGTTTTATCCTGAATATATTCAGGAAAAAACGCATACGCCCTTTTTGGCCAAGTGCATCATTGTCGACGTTCTGCCTCTTTTCCTATGCTTTAAATGCAATTCCAGTCTACCCCCTGAAATCGTTTTCCTGCAATTCTGCCCCGCTTTCAAGTCCTTTTCGCAGCCTTCCTTCAATATATTTTTGGACGATAGCTGTCATTTATAACTCTGCAGGTTTGTGAATTACAGTGCCCCTGACCTCCTTTCTTCAAATCGCTTTCTTGTGAGCTGGCCGCAAACCCGCAGGATTGCTTCAGGCCCTAATCTGGTTCCGGCACGGCATGCTGAGCCTTTGGTTAATTCCTCTTCCTGGTGGGAAATGAGCATTAAATTTGCCCGTATAGACACCTACAGCTAGTCTCTCATTGGTTCTCCCTATTCCTGTTCATCTTGCGCAGAAATTGCAAACTGTGCCAAACAGCAGGTTAAAGGCACTGACTCTCCAAGTGGGGAGAGTGTTAGTAAAGGGTCTGGAATTGTGAACCCGAGTAA